>NC_086285.1:27576299-27876994 GCF_963924245.1 Chroicocephalus ridibundus | reverse complement strand
CATGACAAATAGCAACGTGGTACTAAAGATCAAGCAGGAAAATACCCCATAAAAAACCTGGTCTGCGCAGGACGGAAATGGTTCCATAATTCAGTGCTGTTACACAGTCCGCCCTACACCTTCTAATAAGCTTAATGGCATCAGAGAAAAGACAATGTGCTCCAGCTATTGTGCTGGAGATAATGGACAATGGTCCTGCAGGACAGCAGCACTACTAGTCCATAGATCGTATGGCAGAAGGGACCATTGTGACCACATAGCTTTTCTTCCTGTGCAACAAAAAAGCTGTATGACTTTCCTGACCGAATTCTTGCTTGAGCTACTATCTGCCTGTCGGACAGGCACATTATCCTCAATGAGAAATGTCCAGTGATAGTAGATCCAATAGAGTCTTTAGGTAAATTGCTTTAGCAATTCATTTTTCTCACCATTAATATTTTACAAAGGTTTTCTGGTTTTGTATTTGTCCAGCCTCAATGCCAAACAATTTGCTGCTCTTACACATTGCCTGCTGGAGCCCTTTTGCTCCCCATATAACTATTACACTTGGTGAGCAAGTTACCCCTTAGTTTTCATCTCACAAAGTAAGGTAGAGTGAGGTCTGTGGTTCCAGCGTAACTACTTAACACTGTCCAAACCCTCACCAAATGATCAGTTGTCCTTCCTGAAAAGTGGATGTCATAAACCTGGATTTCTGGCTAAACTACGTTCACCGTTCTGTAAGAAATCACAGCTGCCTGCCAATCAAAACACGCATCAGACATACTTGGCGATATTAGGACCAATATATTAAATCTGACAACTACCAGAAGTGCCAACAGCTCCCAGAAGTATGAGCCCAACCTAATTCTGCACCAGAAACCGCTGCCCCAAATGGGAACATACAAAGATCTCTTACTTTCTTCAAAGCTTTCAACGGGGCCTCTCTGCTGTAGTGAACCAAAAATCTATGACTTCACAGCCTTTTTTTTTAAATATCCATATCTTTCCCTGGAGAACACTTCAGCAATAAGCAATCAGACTGCATGCAGGGTTTCTGCCAGCCTATGTGAGCTCATTATTTCTGCAGCAGCGTTAGCAGCAGCAGCAGCAACAGACGAGCCATGATCTCCGAGATTGGGGCTTTAGCAGCTTTGGAACTAATCTGCTCTACTCTAATGCCTGTGCTCAGTCTACCGTTGTACAGCAAATTCGCAGCAGAATGGGGAAAAGAGGAAGATCTTATAAGCACAATGGCGTGAGAGGGGATCCAGGGAAAGTGCCCTCTATCATAGAAAGCAAAATGGAAGGATACATTAAAATGAAGCAGAGCAGCCTTGCTTATAGAGCTAAACAGGCATTCATATATGCAGTAGTCAAAATAAGTCAGAAATATGGTCTAGGCATCTCTCAGAGAGGAAACAGCTGAGGTGGTCTCATCCTGTTTACCCACTGTGATGACAGGTCTACCAACGCCTTCCTCTCCATGTTTGACCGCTCTATCACACGTGCACGCTTGAGTGCACTTGTTCACACAAACACACGCTGAGCGCGTCTCCCTGCACCCAGTGACAAATGAATTTAACTACTTGCCACCCCAAGACTATCTACAGGTTACACAGATTCCCCAGGGCCTGGACCAGACGTCATCATTTTTCCATCACCACAAACCAATTGCTCCAGGCAGACATCTGCCAGCGGCCTTCTTGGCACGCAACAGAACCCTGTCAATCCCAGAGAGGCTGGCAGGCAAACTGGAGGACTATAACAAGGTCTTGGGATTCCCACTGAATTCCTAGTATGGCCACAACAAGACAGAAAATGAATCCAAAACGAAAGCCCACAATGCAGTACGTCATGAGCTTTGAAGAAGAGGACAAATGCCGTTCTCCTCTGTGGAGACACGCGGTCATGTGCTTTCATTGCTTGTTGCTGACAGAGAGTCAAAGTGCTAGCGCAGGTCACGGTAAAAGAAATCCTTCCAAGGTCATCTCACTACCTTAACAGTAAAAAAGTTACACCATTAAGGTTCAGAAGAAAAGCAGGAATGCAGAAGTCTCCATCCAGCGTTGTCATAGCTTCATGTAGGAGTGTGGGAAATAACTTTATCTGAAAGAGCAGTCTATACTTCGCTTAAAAACATTTTTAGTTCTGCTCAAAGTACTTTGACTTGATGAAGTCTACTGCGTTTATTTATGAATGTAGCATTACCCTATTTACTGTGTTTTGAACTGCCGTATCTAACAGACTAGGGCTTTCCTACTTAGCAACCTCCGTTCCTTCTACAGGGCAGACCTGGGAGAAGGGCTGAGCAAATTTTGGCGGCAGCTGTGCAACCTCCACATCACAATGGACGGTGTCTGCATCTGTCTGAAGGGGGACACAATATACTTTCAGCTTGCAGAAGTGTGATTTTTCTAAGCAGCAGGCTGGTGTGGTATAAAAGCTGGTGACGAGAAGCTCTGTGACATTACTGTTTATGTCTGTAGAGGTACGGTGTCTACTCCTAAGCACTGTGAACTGCAGAGAGCAATCACTGTGTTTTCAAGCCATTAGCAGGGTCTTGGCTCACAGATTTGGATGAGCTGGCAGCTCAGCTTTACGTTGAATTAGTTTGACACAGAAAGAGCTATTAGGACCTGTGTTTTACATTTCTCAAAATACACAGTATAGTTGCTTGCACCTCTTCTTACTTGAACATATGCTCCTTTACCAGCAGCATCCTCCTTCCTTTTCAACTTCAATTATTTTGGGATTGCCACTTCATGTCTTATTTCAGCCGTACAAAGAAAGATCAGAAGGTTGCTCTGGTGCCCATCCCTTACACACACCCCACCACCCCTTTCCAACAAGAGAGAGCTGCTTCCCTCCCATTCGGCATGAAACTCTCTGATATCTGCAGTTTCCAAGGCAGAATTGCCAGCGGGTCCCGGGGAGATTCAGCCTGTTTCTGTACAAGCTCATCCCGGTCGTTGTCACTGTCAGCGGCACACACTGCGATGAGCAGCCACACAAGAACCGAGGCAGCCTGGCGTTACACCTGGGAGGACTTCAAAGGGGGCTGGTTATGTGAACCAAGAGAACTCACATGAGTAACAGGTTCTACCAGCAGGCACTTGCCCCTGTTTTTAGTGTATTTCCACACAGAACGGCAGCTTTCTGTGGGCCATTTCAGAGGCATAAATTCAGCTGTTGCTTCCAATATGAGGTGTGTGGCTCAGAGCTCAAGAGCCACTTGCTGCATGCATTTGTTTACCTCCCATCTGAGACCAGTCCTACCAGATAGTAACACAGGGTGGAAAACGCAGAAACAGAAGTACGCGTGAGATACAACACATTCTCATTTACAGAAGCAAAGGTAAAAATGGGGAAGAAAGAGCGAAGTGGAAAAAACCCCACATTTATCCAATGCTATTGACTCCGTGTCTTACCTGCCTATGGGTCCCAGATCTCCCGAGTCCTGGCTGCCTGCGTCACTGGGTGTGCTCACTGATTTCGAAGAGGGAGACATAGGGGTTGGGACTAAATAATGAAAATAACAGGTATCCCATGTTAACACATGCAGCGACTGCACTGATGAAGAGCAGTGTCAGACAAATCAAAACCAATGGACCAAAATGATAGTGGATGAATGAGTAGGAGAGTTTGAAATGGTGAAAGCAAATAAGGAAGGAAAGAAAAAGAAAAGGAAGAGAGTCAAGTGAATTTTAAGTCTTCTAGAAGTGTTAAAACTGACATGAATTTAGACAGGACTGAAAGCCCATTGGGAATCTACAGGTAATCAATGGAGGAGATATCTGTGGAAATAAAACAGCACTCGTTTTCTCGGGTATAGTTTAAAGTTGACTTGCAAAAGATTTGAAAGGTATGAAGAAATATCTGGGGTTAGTCTTGTCAAAAAACTAAGTGAACTCTTCTGGTAAAGTCAAGTAGGCAATAGAACAAGCATACTTTTCAGATTTCCAATTTAAATCAAAAGCCAGTGTCCTTTATATATGGGCTAAGGCTGCAGTGTGGAAATGACATCAAAAATAAAAGCTAAATAAGGAAATCCAGCTGAGTTAAAAATCATTTCCCAAAGATTATGAGAATACATATTATTTGCTTAGCAATCTTGTTTTCTTAAGTAATTTAGGTCATATAAAGTTTCCATTTTGGGTGGGACGTGATTTCAACGCTCAGGGAAAAGTTTCCCTTGGTTTAGATACTATTTGCCCAAGTTCTAGAAATGATTTTCTCTTTGGCTTGCCAGGGCTTTGAAGCACATTTCATGCAAAGGCAGTTTGGTTTCCTGAAACAGGAAAGGAAGTTCATAGCTCAAGGTCAGCCTGAGTTAAAGCTCTTCAGCAAGGAAATAATAAATAAAAAAGTAAAAATATCCTGATTTCTTTTAAAATGGTTTCTCCAAAATATTTAAAATGCAGAGATGGCTCCAGTCAAGATTTAATGCAAGTATTCTTCAAAGCAGCCACATTGAATAAAACACAAAAAGAGGTTTTAATGTGAGAGCAAAGTTTTCCATTTGGTTTAAATCATGTGCATTTCCTTTTCTAGATTTAATGGAATAAAACTTTAAACTATTTTGTTATGCTCTATAATGTATAATGACAGACCTGTCAAGAGATTTGGATTTTCCATGTGGTCAAACATTTCATGCAGATTCTCACTAGAGACTGTCACAGAAATGACTGCAGCGTGAAAAGTGAATTCATCTTCGTGACAGCCCTTTGGCAGGTTACAGGTATGTCGTGGCTGTTTATGTATTCCATATTCACAGCGGGATCGGGGTGTCATATGCATATGTGGAGGCAGAGTTAAAGCCTCCTTTGTGTATTAATTGTGAGCCTGTATACAGGGAATGGAAGAGGACAAAATAGTATTGTTCAACTAAAATGATTCATCTTCTCTGTGAGTCTTCATGTTCTTTTGATAGTATCAAACACAAAATAATTATGGAGTCATGGAATGGTTTGGGTTGGAAGGGACCTTAAAGATCACCTAGTTCCACCCCCCCTGCCATGGTCAGGGACACCTCCCACTAGACCAGGCTGCTCAAAGCCCCATCCAGCCTGGCCTTGGACACTTCCAGGGATGGGGCATCCACAGCTTCTCTGGGCAACCTGTTCCAGTGCCTCACCACCCTCACAGTGAAAAAGACTAACTAAGACTAACTAAGATAAGAATTGATAATTTCCAACATGAATATATGTGTTTAGTTAATCACGTGATAAGGACATATATCCTCAATTTTAGATAAATATGAGTATTTTAAATGCTAGAACATTACAAATGTATCTGATTTCATAATATCACTATTTAATTTACAAAACATATTTTATGATACATAAAAATAACCTGTTACTTGTCAGACAGTTTTTCTGAGAAGTGCTATTTAAAAGCTTCAGTCACTATATGATAAGTTATAAAAATAGTAATTTGTCTCAAATGTTGCTTGATGCAAGTTATGAATTGAAATCTCAATTCAGAATGTCACAATCTACTTGCATATGAACCCTAAGCGTCTCTTAGGGTGCTTTCCTAAATCAAGGCCTCAGTATTTTGTCGAATTTGGAGTTCTTCCTAAAAATTATAGGCAAGAATATCTAGGGGTAAAATCCTAGATTCAGCCCCAGTGAATTTAATGACAAGGCTTAGTATCTCCAGAGGGGCCAATATTTCAGTTAAAATAGTGGCAGTGATTCTGGATTCAAGGGAGAAGAAAGCAAAGGAAGGAAAGGAAGGAAAGGAAGGAAAGGAAGGAAAGGAAGGAAAGGAAGGAAAGGAAGGAAAGGAAGGAAAGGAAGGAAAGGAAGGAAAGGAAGGAAAGGAAGGAAAGGAAGGAAATTTCTCAATTTTCTCACTCAATAAGTGAGACAGAACTTAACAAGATAACCAATATTCCAGTACTGTAAACTTTGCCACATGTATTTATAAACTGAGGACTTCAGATTCTAGAACTGAAACATCAAAACCAAAAAAGAGGTTGAGCACATGAAACCAGATCTCAAATCTACAATAATAATCTGATGGTAAGCTTTTTGCTATTTGTGATTTGTGATTTTTATTTCCAGTTTTGCTTGATTTTTAAAGAAAATCAATGGGAGTTCCCACACAACTATGCTCCTCCTTCCTTAGCAAATACTTAATCTGAATTTTTGAAACAAAACTTGCAGCTAATAAAGTCCAATGTTTATAATATTATTTTGTGGGTCATCAGACAGGTATGAGAGAAGATAAAACAGTCCATCAGAAAAGAAATCACTGCTGGTATGCAAAACCAACCTGCATTACGTTCGCAAAAGTTTCTTGAAGAAATGAAACAGATGTTTTTGGCAGTGACAAGTACTCAAAATGCCATGAGCTGGTATATGTGAATGGTATGGCAGGCATTCAAACAGAAGAGTTCACTTCACTAAAACAGCCAAAAATCAAAAAAAGCCAAGCATGCTTTAATAGAAAGAATGCATTCATTGTGGCAGAACTGAATGCTTTACAGTGTGCTGCTCTTAAATACCTAGAGGTGGTTCTGGGGATATACCAATGCTCTGTAACAAAGCTTCTGTCTCTCTCCTTTTGCGGTCTAGGTCAGAATCTTCCTGAGCTGGCTCCTTCTTTTGCTGTAGATCAGCCTGAGTCAAAACAAAACATAACAGAAAAGTTTCATCCACATATAATCAGCTCTGGCAACTGGGTGTGTGGAAAATATTTATATGCACCGCTGCTTCGGTACACTTTGAAATTCACTTAGATTTGGTTAGATAACTTAGATAATTTATCCTCTATATATCGGTAACAATATTTTTCCCTGAATGCATGGGAAAACTGATCTTTGCACGTATATTTGCAAGGATTTTTACAGTACTCTGATGGACATCTCCTGCCTCAGACGTAACTCATTCAGCTAATATAAAAGCTGACCATAGAATAACAGATATCATTACCCTGAATAAAAACGGCCCCTTCCTACTTACTCATGGGTCAAGAAATAAAATTCCAGTGGACTTCAGTGATGTAGCTTAAGGGCCTACATTTGGTCTCAAGCACTGGCTGGCAATTAAAAATACTTTCTTATAAACGTCAACATCTAACAGGAGCAAAGGAAAGGGCTAATGTCTAAAATAGGATTTTGGCAGCCCTGGGCACTAACAGCCAAAACCAGTGGTCCACAAGACCCATCTCTTTTTGCTTAGATATTTATATCTACTTGGAGCTTCCATACATTAACCACCTCCCGCTCTGGTCTACTGGGACCTAGAAACAGGAGGAACAACACCTGCATTAGCCAGAATCCCTTACATTTGGCTCATCACTCCCCAATTTAGTAAGATGGAAGGACAATACTGATACCCTAGCCTAGTGGTTAGAGTACTCCCTTGAAAGGAACAGGCTTGCAGCCCTTCTCCCAAGCAGATAAGCGAACTGAACCCATGTCCCACTTTGTGGTCTAGTGCAGTAACCAGTAATGCAAGTAAAACAAAACGCAAGTGGTAGTGCCTACCATTTTGTCACGTTGTAAATACAGCAATCCCAGTATACCTCTCGCAGAGGATGTCTGGCAGCATCTGCCTCTATAGTTTGGATCCTAACATCACTTCCAAATCGGCTGGCCCTACCTAGCCTCCACACAGAGAGGTTTTCCTTTCCGCCAAAAACAGTGTGGGGCACAGGGGACTCGCACAGTGCCTCAGCCTGGGGTTGACGTTGGTGCAGGCACAACAGAAAACCTGGGAGTTCAGAAGCATCCCCATGTTCTCCAGTTTAGGTACGGCCAGGATGCAGAAGAACACTGCTTTTACAGACAAAGACAAAGTCCAGGCATATTCCTGTGCTCAGGTCTTCGCATGAGCTAACCTGAAGTATCTCACGGTATGTAGGGTTGTAGACAACTCTTCTGCACCAGTGTACATGGCTAAGCACCTAAGTGAATGTGAGATGTCACTCCTGGAGCACATCAGCATCACGTTTACGGTGCCGCAGTTAGGCACCGCAGTGGAATCTGTAAAGCTGAGTGTCCCGAGCTCGATCTGGCTATCGGGGGCAATGGAAAGTTCCAACCACCACAAGATCTCCATGAGGCATAAAATCAGAGGCAGGGGACAAAAGAAAGGACTTAATAGCTTTCTCGAGCCATTAGCTTGGCTCCCTTCCCTCTAATTCATTAACAGGCTAGTAATGAACGCAGAAAATGTTAACGTTTGAAGTTCTGCGTACAGAGGACTGCCCTAGTGACTCCAGGAGCCTCACTGGAGGGGGGGGGGTGTGCTGGTAATTGCACAAAAATGGCTCAAATGAAAAAAGATTAAAAAGACAGCCAAAACTAGAATGCCGATTTCTTGGATCACATCACACTTCCACAGTAATTCCATGAAATTCATGTGCAATATTAAAGTGTCAGTTTAAAAGGAAACCAGTTATTAGTAAAGGATAACAGGTGCTTTAAACTATGGTAAGTGTTGACATTTGAAGGAAAGGAAACATAATCACTTAATGCTTCTCTGACTTTGCATGAAAATGAATATCCACTCCCTGTCAATTCTCACCTCTATTCCACTAAGTGACTGAATAAAAAGAAGTACAAATCCCTTAATGAAAAACCTAATGCATATTGTCAAGGACAAATAAACTAATACGTCAATCAAACTTTAACAGAACTGAAAGATGCACCCATGCCAGAAGATGAAAATGCAATTGCAATTATGTTTTACTTTACTGGAGAATAATAATTGTAAATCTGTTACCTTAGCTAGTAATCAAACTAGTCTTCAGAGTACAAAAATACATATTTAGATTGTAATGGCTTGAAAAAAATGTAAGCCCTCTTTCTGTCTTGCTCCACTCTCCACTCCCTTTCTATTGAAGGAGAGCCCAGGAAAAAAGCATTGTGGCAAATCAATTTTTTTTTCTACACACACATACACATCATGTTGTCTAAACTGTTGTCATCTGACAGTGAGGTGGTTTTAAAAGCAATTCCCTCACACCAACTTTCTTGACTAAAAATAAGCATTTTGATTTTAAGGTTAGACTGATGTGGGTTTGAGGATCTCATTCCACATGACAGATACCTTGGGGTATACAATGCTGGTATGTCAAAACCTCAGCAAGCCCCTTCTGCAAGCATGAGCTATCTAAAAGGCGCTTTTGCATATTTACCTCTTTCTTCTTCCTTTCTTCCTCCTTCCGTTTCTTTTCTTCTCTTATCTGAGCCAAACGCTGCTTTTTGCGCTCAAGTTCTGCTTTTAAATCACTTTTGTCTGACATTTTGACTCTGCTGGAAACAAAATTATGGAAACCAAGGTGAAAACAGAATTAAATGTTTTCCCTATTTACTGAAAAAGATACTTAATTATATCAAAAATAGTGCTTCTAAAATTGCTACAAATATATTTTTATAATAAACACCAGCCCTTGGACTACAGTGACATTGTAGAAAATAGGACACTTGTTTCACAATTTTTATTTCAAGAAATCAGACCTGAATATCGCCAAACATGGAATATATTTTCAGATCATCTTAATTAGAAAACTACCTTTGTGAAACAAACCCGTTTGTGTCTGCTGTTCAAAATAATGCTTTCATGTTTTTTACACACTGAAGCTAAAGTCTTTTGATTTTCATCAGCTTCAGCGGCTCTGCCAGGCTGCAGGAACCCAGATCCACAAATGGATTTCAATTTTAAATAGCAAAATGAGATCTGCCCAAAACCAGCCCCATACATCTTAGATAAGTAATAATTTTACACGCAAAAATGGGAAACGTGATAGCTTTTCCTTCTGCAGGTGCCTTGAACAGCTGCCATCCCAGGTCCCCCCGTTCCACCGGTACAGCCCCATGCAGACCACCAGCTCCGTCTCAGTATCCTTCACACACTCAGCCCTCCAGGAAGCAAGCTTACCAAGCTACGGGCTATCCTACATGGGCATCTCCTCCACCCTTTCCAGGGAAACCTTGGCCATTCCCCCAAAAAGCTGCAGACAAGGCACAAAACCAGGCAACCCAGAAAACCTGAGCATCTCTTTAACGAAGCAGCACATTGCTCCGCCAACAGTCTCGTGCTCAGATCATCTTCCCAAGAGGTAGGAGATGTGCCTAATATTCCTGATTTGACTCCAATCACACAAACTTAGCAAAAGCATATCTTCTGAGCTACTGAAACACCTCTCCTGTCACTTGGTCTTAAACACAATTCTCTGTAGGACAGCGTTGTGAAGCCATGTACACTCTTCATGTTTTAAATCTCTGTCAACCTATGCTGTTGTTACGTGACCCTTGAAAATGAAGGGTAAAGAGATATAAAGTCACACCATACAGAAACAGAGCGAGATCTCTAAAGAACATAAGGTATCAATCTTTTTCTACAGTTTTAAAACCCCACCAGTGTTGCACTAATCCATAACAAGTCACAGATAATTTATTTTCTAACATCATCACCATTATGGGCTGTCATCTAACTGTATCAATACTGATTTTCGTATTAGCACCTTACTTCAAAGACAGTCCTAAGACTAATATAGACATTCTCAAAAAGACCCAGCTATGCCTTTCCTATTAATTCACACATCACTGACCACATCCACCACTGCAACCCAGAATCGATCCGATCAATGGCAATGCCACGTATACGCAATGGAAGTCTATTGTTTGCTTGGTGCAGGGGAAATTTCAATGGCAACTCTCCATTAATACTAATGAGAACTCCACCCACAGCAGGTGGGTGGATGACTGGAGACTCAACCTATATCCTAAAAATTATATGGCACTTTCACCCCTCAGAAATTCCTCTGGAGTCATCAGCTTCTTTCTCAAAACGATAAAAGCGTAGTTAGCCCAGGATATGGAGGCTATTGCCAACAAAATGTCACCTGCGCATTAAATGCAATCTTGGCCCCAAATCCTTTGTTGTCTTTGCAGGCATTTTCCTTCAATGAAATAAAAGAATAAAATGCGGAATCATAAGAGGAAACCATCCAATGAAAACAGCAGGCGTAAGAGCAGCATTAGGGATGCCAGAGGGCCCAGTGCAGCCGTATCTGTGTGTGGACCACACAGATACACTTGCCAGTCAAACGCCCTGCTCAATTCACAACAACTCACCGTGAATGGTATAGCTAGGAAGGACATTGAACTGATAACGAACCAGACCACTGGGTGCACTGGCTGTGGGGAGAGGACCATCATTTCTTTATTCCTCCATCACTCTGACCCTATTCATGATGACATTGTTTTCAATTTGAGAAAGAGAAATCAAAACCGTCATAAAAACTGCATTTGATATTAATAAAACGAAGAAGTTGCACCTTAAACAACATTAATCTGTGTGATTAGTTGACACAAGCAAGCTATTTTTTAACATGGGAAACGCCCGGATGAGAAAACAAGCTTTTTCATGGCAGTGTAGGTAGTATTTTGCTTACCAATCTGCTCAGGATTTGTGGGTCTCTCTCAGATATGGCTGAAATCCCATTTGAAGCAATTTTCCTAATCTGTTGGACACATTTGAATTCTGATTAAGAAGTTCCCCCTCAGAGCCCTCCGGACTAGATAGAGTTTTTGCATCCTTTTAGTTCTGCAGTTTGGCAACAGAGAGCAAGCTCCTGTTTCTATGCAGAAAATATGCAAATGCATTTTAAGGCTTATGACAGAAACCCTGAGGTTTTGGCATCCCTTTCAAGCTGTTTGTCAGATATCAATGAACAGCTTTCTAAAAATTCGTTCCCTTAATGTCAGGGAAACTAACTAGCTTTTTTCCTCATTTTAGCATCAATGGTTTAGTGCCTGGCCCATTCTTTACAATGCTCCGGTCAGGGTGATCAAATCCTATTATAACTTTGCCCTATTTTTAACAAAACAGATCTTACATGCAACAAAGAAGATGTATTAAATTTCCTTCAAAGAATGTTACTAGAGCTGGGTTATAGAAAGAAATTAATCTCAAGCTACTTTCATCCTGCACATATTATAGCCATTCCTTAGCCCCCTCAAACAGCTTACCAACATTCAACCTGGCTATTTACAATTTTAGCACAAATTGAACACCAAGGGCATGTAACCACCTTTCTCAGATGTCAGCAAGTCAGCAGTGAGGAAGGAGGCAAGCACATTCATCGCTCCACTTGGCATTAACCACAGAGTTAACACTCTGTATTCATTACTGGGAACAAATTCCTAATAATTGCCACTCTGAGTGCCAAAAGGCATGCCGCACGAAGATAAAGGCAAACAGTAAAAAAGATTTACTTCTAGCATTCTCTGTGGTGCAGAATGACAGCCCAAGGCTTATGTCCGACCTAGTCTTCTCCGGCCTAGGAGAAGTCATTGGTCAGAGAGAAACAGTAAGGAGCACGTTTTGTAGTGAAGCAATTAAATCACCTATCTGGGAGAAGGAACACACAGGATCAAACACATTGAACGCTGCATTAAACGTAGAAATACTTCTCATAGCAGGGCAGAAGCCTAGGGCTCCCCTCTTCGAGGGAGGTGCATAATCTTACATCAAGTTCTATCTTTTTTTGGCCCAGTTTACTGTCAAGTGACACAATTTTAAGAGGAGGGAGTCCTCCCACTCCCGAATAGCTTACACCCAACTGCTAAGACAGGTTCTTGAGATGTAGCAGGACACGTGGACGTGAACCACCTTGCACAGAGAGCACTTGCCTGCACTCCCCATGCACTGAGGGAATTCTCTTTTCTTTGAGCTACTGGAGAAAGGAGCCTGCTCCTCCTGGCATGACTTTTAATGAAACTGACTGCTGTATTTCAAGATGTCAGTTTTCCCCATATACATTAAATATGCCTCACTGTTCCCTCTTAGGCTTGGAAATACAGTTAATTCCACTTACACATCAAAGGGTCACCAGACCCGCCACGATGGCAGCCACCTGGGCATGTGCAAATGCAGCGCTGAGGCTGCTGAGGACTGAGCTCTTGGACTTCACCATCTACTGGACTTATCTCACTAAATCTGCATGGACACAATTTGGATGCGGAGGTATCCTTACCACCAATGCAGGTAAAGTCAAAAGAGTCTGGGTATCCTAGGATGTGATTCCACTTTTCCTAATGCAGATGTCTAAAAGCAGTTAAGATTAAGCATGTCCCAAAG
Organism: Chroicocephalus ridibundus; assembly: GCF_963924245.1. Taxonomy (NCBI): domain Eukaryota; kingdom Metazoa; phylum Chordata; class Aves; order Charadriiformes; family Laridae; genus Chroicocephalus; species Chroicocephalus ridibundus. Next base: position 27,863,912 of record NC_086285.1, on the reverse strand, counting down.
CCACCAGTTCCTCTCCAACGATGATAACGGGCCCTGGGTGATCCGTGAAGTTCTAGAAATCTCCATTGTAAATGACTCAGACTGAGTGAGAAGAATCCTGTCCGTAATATGCTCCCAGCAGTTCCTTTCACCTCTTGAAAGACTATTTACTTTCATTTTAAAATAGTAACGGTGTTTGCGCTAACTTCTCTGTACAGAACATACACAGAACTACTCCACAAAGCTTATCACACAGGTAGTAACATCTCACGACCATTTCATTAGTGGCAGCCCTAAGCATGGAAGATGCAAACAACAGTATTTTACTCTCGACTGGACTAAAAGCCATGGAAGTCCTTCTATAGGTACAAACCTATAGACTTATTACAGTTTTAGAATAAGCCACAAGGTCTTTATCAATTATCAGTATCACAATATTTGAGCAGACATTTTTTCTAACCATTTATATGAGCACTTAACAGCAGAAACAGCCACAGGCATCTAAAAAAGTTTAGTACAATTGCAGAACTAATAAATTGTTACTTGCCAGAGACATAAAACCACAGAGTTGCAGAGGTACAAAGAGTGACAATGCACTTACACAGCTTGGACTAAATATACGAAAAAATAAGCACGAAGTGCCCAACGTGTAACGAATAAAATAAAAACAAAGACAAAGAAAATTATAACAGTGCACATTTTTTATAAGCAGAAAAAGAAAATAAGCCATAACGTCTCCCTCCTCTTAAAGCCTGTTCTTTATACCTCCTCGAACAGCATCTTGTCTGTATGCTATCACCGAGCTCATCTAAAAAGAAACCTAAATTTCCAAAGCTGGTAGGAGATAAAAAACCCTACAGATTTTATTGCTTTTTGGCGTTTAGGGGATTTTTACATGCTGTTCATTCAAGAGGCTGCACTAGAGTAAAACTATATTCAGCACTTCATGAGCCTCCAAGTCTTTCCCGCTTTGTGACTTCCTATGTTGTCTTTTTCATTATTACCTCCATTGCAATTACCAAAGGGGTTCATCAAATACTGTTACACATGGCATTAGTCATCCTGTGTAACTAATCATAAATAATTGATGTGTTAATATACTTTTCTAAAATAAATAGGCAGCATCTAGCACTTGTAGATGCTGTACATGTATTATTCATATGCGTTCATAAAGAGCCAGCTACTCTTGAATCCAAAACTGCAAAATGTCTTTAATTTGAAAGGGAAAGGAAGTTGCACAATAAAATACATTACTCGGTGATTTTGGGTTTTAAAGAATAGGTTTATAGTGTGAGTACTATTACAATTGAAACTATTACACATGGAGTTTTCTACTGGAAAAAACGATTCATTTCTATTACATACCACATTTGTCTCTATTTTATACAAACACATTTCCTACAGTTAGCAATATTCTACATTTTTACAACACAAAAAAATCCCGTGGGATCTACCTATGACTTTTACAAGTGTAAAGCGTGCATGCAAAGTACGGAATTGTACAAAGCAGATAAACATCTTCGGCCTGCAAGAAACCAGAGGGAACTGTTACCCTAGCATAAATACATTCAAATCCATATTATTCACTTGAAAATAATGTTTGAAACACGCTTCAAATGGGCAAGAGGGGCTAGAATCATCTTCTTGACAGCAATTTTTAAGTAAACATATGAGTACCTTTTTTCATCATGCATCAGAATTTGTACTTGACTTCAGTCAAATAACATAAATACTTTTGTTGAATAGGCATATCAATGTTTACAAGATGACAACAATGGGCAAATATTTGCTGCATAGCATTTGCAGTATTTTAAGGAATCTCCTGTGTGATGAATTCAGGGAAACACTAAAATCGGAGAGACTAAGTATTTTTTTCTACATAACCTTGAGGCAAAACAGACAGGCTTTTTACACTGCATCTGTGTATTTATCTATAAATAAAAATGGTTGTTAAGTGTTAGATTTCAGGGAATGTAGCATCTTTATCCTTCAGCTTCTGAAAATTTCTAGCAGATGGGCAAAGGTCTTGTACTTTGTTCTGTAAAGGTGTACAAATTGCAGCATCCAGAGATGTGGTTCTGTGCTTCCTCCTGGTTGCCATGCAACAGGTCAGTGCATCTCTCGCCTATTTATTTTGAGGCTGACGAGGTGTAAGATATGTACCCACAACTGCTCAGTTATACTTCCCTTACAATCTATTACCATTTAATCTCTTCACTCTTGTTCTTCCATAATGGCCCTTCTACAACATGAACTCAGTCACAGCAGAATTATAGGGTCCCTATAAAGCAGCATATAAGCAAAGCTCTACTATTGCCCATTCTTCCAGCACCAGGTGTAGTGGCAATGAAGCTCATCATCCCAGTCTCTCTTGCCCCCTTAGCCTCTTAAATTTACCATGACCTTTCCAATTCCAACAAGCACAGTTCCATGGAAGAGCCATCGAGCTTGAAGAGAACAAGCTGCTGGCAACAAGTCCCTGGGAATAAGTGAGAATCTTATATAAGACATTCCAGATAGGATTAGAATGAATTTAAATACTACATACTATCAGGTCACTCTAGCAAAGGTACTGCACATTTCCCACCAAATATCCTCCCTTTATATTGAGTTCCATAGAACTCTGTAGGTATGACTGTATGTATTGCCTCAAAGAAAACTAGATTTTAAGTAGGTCTTTTCAAGTGTCTTGGATTTTCCCTCGATAAGCATTGATGAGCACAGCTATAACTGTACAATGGTCTCACATGTGGTACTGGGAGATGACCCTCAGTGGTGCGGACAATACTGACTTGTATCTCCTCAGGATCTGACTCAGCAATCGTGCACAGTTATGAAGAGCAGATGTTTTTAACAAAACAACCAATTGCACCTCTGACAACATTTTGATCTTGTAGACTACAAGATATCTAGGTATTCTTGGTCAATTCCCTCTCTATCAGCTTCCATTTCTGTTATCCTTGACTGTTTGGCTGCAGTAACACGCAGGGCTCCACAAGTAGCTCTGCATATGGCTGGGAATGGACTTACCACAGCTCTGAATCTTTGTGAGACTACGTTCCCCACACATTATCTGGTCTCACTAGTTGCACTATGTTGTCTTCTGTGAATTTCCCAGCTTGCTTCAGAAAGGAACTGCAGGATCTAGCAGGAGTGTTCTTAAAAGAGTTTTCCGACATTCAAAGAGAACCAAATGCAAGCTATAAATTGATAAGATTTTAGAGATGGATAACATAAGAGAGAGAACAGAAGCTAATCCTCAAGCTGGAATTCACTTATCTAGAAAAAAAAAAAAAAAGGAGCCCCGTATGTCATGTCTCTGATTTTAATTTCTTTTGTGTGTACATCTATAATGCTCAGGTTTCAATGATATCTGCTGCTATCATTGATATCACCATTTCTTCAAACCTATATAAAGTATTGGTTCATCATAACAGTACCAAAGTGCCGCCTAGGAGTATATTTAATGACTTACTAAGACCTAACATAGAATTTCACTTCAAGATGTCTGCTAGTCTTTCCTGAGGTGGAACAAAGACTCATTTTCTCCATCCTGCAAACACTCCAGACATTAAAACATATACTTCCGCTCTTTATGGGGGGTAAAACTGACCCCCCCAACTTTTCTACCCTCCTCCTGAGATAACCCTAGTGGTATATGGCCAGCAAACTGATACTGAAAGCCATTTACCCAAACATGAAAAATGCATGCTCTAGTGTCTGCTTCTTAACCCAGTTATGACAACTGCCAGACAGACATCGAAGAACAAGCTATGCTGCTGACATGCAGGCTTTGCTGGAAGACTTAGCCAGATATAATTTCTTTCTTAACACAAAAATACACTTTGCTTTGTGGCTGATGTTTGTGAGGATGTAATTAGGCCAAAAATATTACGCATTGATATCACCTCTGAAGTCAATACACCCAAAGATTTAGAAAGCAGGGAAGAGCTCTGGCTGTAAGAAATATGCAGAATATCTCATACGAGTTCTCATAATTTTTAAGGAAGCAAAGTGGAAGAAACAACACTACCATGCACTTTATACTTCCCAGGGCTTCTTGGGCTGTACTAATAAAGCAACATGAAGGATCAGAGCCAGCCTTAGCCAATCATCCCTCTTGATCCACATAAGCAGAAAAAGGTATGCTAAGACAAAAAGGCAAGATGACAAATGCAGATGTCTAACAGCATACTTTAAAGGACACATAAAGAACTGCAAAGAATTTGTATATAAGAGAAGACTGAGAGCCAAGAAGTCCTCCTCTTCTATTTACCTTGTCTATGGTTAAAGTATTCCACTCAGATGGGAGAAACACGGGGTTTGGTTGGTTCGTTTGTTTCTGTTTTGGTTTGGTTTTGGGGTGTTCTGGAGGCTTTTTTGCCTTGAGAGGACCGAAACCCACCTTCCTGGGGTGACTGTTGGCTAATGGGTGAGAAAGACTAGAGGAATGGAGGTGGCATTCTTAACCATTCAAGCTATTTTCTATTAATTTCTTTTCAGCAAAGATTCATTGGACCAGAAGAAGCGGATGTAAGAGAGCGAACATTAGTCCCCAACTGAGGCCCCTGGGTTCTAGTTTTTTGTTTCAGCGTTAGTTTATATTATACGTAATGATTGTTTAGTTTAAAATACAATGCCGTATTTAGCATCTGGAGCACAAGACTCCTCTTTCTTGCTGAGTGTTTGAAGCAAGATGCTGAAGAGTCCTTTCTCTTTCCTACTTGCTCTGTCACGCCCCAAAAATCTTTATACTTTAGACTTGCGTGGAGAAGCTTCAGTGGGAAAGAATGGGAGGGTGCCTACTGCAGAATAGCTTGCTGATTAGAGCATAGACGAAAGCAAAATTCTCTATAAGCAAAGGCAAACATTATCTGAGACTCCTTTACCTTAGGGAGGTCCCCTTAAAACCAGGGTGTACGAAAAGAGGGAGCACACGGCACCAGGCGCAGCTCTACATGGAGCACAGTCTGGCAGATGGGCTCATGAAACGCAAACTAGATGAAGCAGCCTACGAGAGACAGACAGTGGACACCCAGGCTGTCAAGTCTGGGGGTTCAAGGGTAAGAACACATCCAGAAGCAGAACTCTGATGAAAAAGGAAGTTTTTAGAGACTTCATGTGCTTCAGGAGCTAGGTGACAGCGAAGTAGAGATTTTTGAGGACTGCAATTTGGGGTTCTGTTTGTACACCATGTTGTCAGTCTAGATTTATCCGAGCTTCCCAGGCATCATAAGAACTTCAAGTCCGGGGAATTCAGGTACACGGCCCATATTGAAGATGTGGGCATGCTCTGCATGTTAAGAACAGCTTCCTACCAAGGCAAAGCTGGCTGACCATGAGCTCTTCTCTCCTACGCACACACGTACCTCTCAAGTGCCCTGGGTTCCACAGACAAGAAACTTGGCAAATGGGCTGACTGAGAGCAGAAGCAAACAAGTCCCCAGCCTGAATGATGGGGCAATCGCATCTCTGGAGTGCGCTGCAGATCTCCTCCAGGAGTAAGCCTCAGCGCATGACTCACTGAGCCAGGACCTCAGCTCCGGAATCTGAGACCAGGACACCAGTTAGATGTCACCAGTTCTCTTCTTCAAATGAGGAACCCAAATCTATGATATTTTTGGAAAATAAATCAACTTTTACTAGTGGTTCTCACAATACGGAACCACTGGTGGTCCACAAGGCAATCAGAAATTGTCCATGTATGGTTTCCAGCCACATTAAACTGTAAAATGTATGGGCTTATTGGTTCCAACAGAAAGTCTTGAGGATTACGAGGGGAAAGTAGTTTAAAAAGTCTACAAATCACTGCAATATCACAAGAGAGAATACCACACAAGGAGAACCCAGGAATAAGTGGGTAATACCGTTAGCCTTTAAGCAAAAACGGACATTATGCGATATGAAAAATCACGGCAGTCTTTCTGCTTTATAGGTATATATAGTATTTTAAGAAAAATAAGACAAAAAGTGGGAGGCCACTGACTTTAATTATACTTACACCTAATTCATCACTTGGTCTAGTGAGATCAGAAACTTTCTTGCAAGGAACTTGTAATTAAACTTTAAGCACTTAAAAAGTTTCTCGTATCAACACTGATGAGGCATGGTCTTCATTTAGAGACAGACTTTATTACTGACTAATATTAATATTGCATTATATCATCATTTTGTTTTAAAAGACTCATACGTTTGATTGTCAATGTGGCTGTCTATAGTTTTTTACTTCCCTGTCCTATTCACTGATAAGTAAACAATAAAACCTAGTAAGTGTTATGTACATAAAGGAAGGGCTGCTGTAAAAGGTGTGGAGAACATGAGTAGTAAGGTTGCAACATCCTTTTTTTTTCCATCTTAGCCTTACCAGAGAATATAATTTACTATCATCTTTTGAGTTCTATGCCTTAAACAGAAAAAAACCCAAACCTAAAGCTCTGTCATTTATAATTATTGGATAAAAATAGTACTGAATTTGCACAGGGTGTTTTAAATATATTTGAAGAGGCCCATAAAGGCTGAGAAACTAGGCTTTCCTCTCTTTTCTTGCTATTAATCAACTTTCTGCGAAAAAGAAAATATGGTGGGAAATAATGGGACAGTTTTCCCACGGGCTCTTTCAGTACAAACAGAGAATGGCATCACTGTTTTTTTTGTCTCCAGTACAATACCCTCCTATCTCATCAGCACAATTTTTTTTGTATTATTATTACTAGTATGGAGATAGTGAAAGGCAGGAATACAACATTCACAGGCTTTGACAAGTGCAGCAGATTACGTCCATGAATAGCTAACAGCACGCTAGGGGGTATGATTTAGGTCAAATTTCTTGTTTCATTCCAAAAGGTTATAGATTTGTAAGCCATTCATTGTTTAATGTGCCACATAGCTTATAGCCATACATATATATAACATGAACTATCTTTTCTCTTTTTTTCCAGAAGTAATTTGTGTTCCCAGGCAATGAAGACTGGCAGAAGTTGATAGTCTGTAACAAACTGCTATGAGTCTGTAACAAAGCAGTCAGAGCTAAAAAAGGACAAAGAAAATAAGAATTCATTTAGGGGCAAATTGAGATCTGAAATCCTTCAGGATTATGATACAAACCACCTTCTGGTTCAGCAGCTGCTCAAAATGTAACTAGAAACAAACAAATGAAAAAAAACCCGATGTCATACGACTTTGAACAGTGTGATTAATGAAAACGGTGATTCTTTTATATTTCTTAAAAAGAAGACAAACATGTATTATGAAGCAAGTCACATGAGTTTAGATAGTCCCCCAACTTTGTTTGCGCTGTGAGAATCAGAGAAGAAAATCTTTTAAATGCTCAGTCAGTGGAACAGTCCTTAAACCAGGACAGACAGGTTCAAATACAAGGAACCATATTAGATAGTAGTCTGGTTTGGGTTTTGTTTGGGTTTGGGGTTTTTTTTCTTTTTTTTTTTTCTGTGACCCTGTTTTGTTAAATATTTTAATTTCTGGAAATATACAATAGCAATCATTTGAAATGTCTTTGCCCCAATTACCAAGTGACCTGGTAACCACTCTGATCCTAACAGTGGTGGCCTAATGTGCAAAACACGAAACAAGGGCATGCCTTGAGTAGTATGGATTTAATACCGCTGTCTATGCACTTTAAAAGCTAAGATCTGTGTTAATGGATACAGAACGGAAGGGCTGAACAGTTTAAAGCAAGAGAGATCCATATTTTCCCTGCATGTGGTCTAGGACCTACAGTGATTAACTTTCAACAGCATAGCTTGGGGGATAGCTTTTTCTGTCCAATTCAGACTGAAAATATTAGAATCAAACATTAGAAAAGGCTTGGAGATATGGATATAAATAGATAAACAATATACCCTCCATTATACTTATTTATATTTAATCATACTAGGCAGTTTTGTATCTTCACCTTATTATAACTCCCTATTTTTTGAACACAAAAGACACTGAGTCTTTCTGCTGGAGTGAAGTGAAAAATTAATAACTGAGGAGCAGGATTTGGAATTCCTTGTACCACATCACAGATGGAGGGAGAAAAGAACAAGGAACTAAAACCACTTCTGTCCAAGGGAGAGAAGACAAAAGGGAATGGAAGACCTGTGGGGAGGAAGCAATGCGCCAAGACTAGTACTGAGGCAGAGAGAAAAGAATAAGCCTTAGAGAAGGATAGCAAGAAGGAAAAGAAATGTGAACAGGAGAAGATATCACTGGAAACAAAAAAACATGCCCTGAGAAGTTTCCCTCTGTAATTGTTTTCTGCTCAGTGGCAGTAAATGAGCCCTCTTCCTCTGCTGAATTGCACATTAATTATTCTCAGGCCAAGCAGGGAGAGTCAGCCAGCACCTGGGGAATACACAGGGTAGAGCTGCACTGGTCCAGGAGGGCTCCAGGGAGGTTTGTTCCTCAGGATGACATAGGCTGTCTCTGCAGGTCAGGCAAGCTGATCTGCACGCCTGGGAGCAGTGTTAAACATGAAAATAGGATAACATGTACTTTTACTCTAAGATTAACAGCCAAGAATCACAAGAGTAATCTGAGCAGTGATTATTCATCAGGTAACCCAGGTATCTGTGCATAGGTCAAAGCAGCAGTTGCACAGGATCTCATCCAAAGTTTGTTAAGTCATAGAATAGAATCATAGAATGTGTTGGGTTGTAAGGGACCTTTAAAGGTCATCTAGTCCAACCCCCCTGCAGTAAGCAGGGACATCTTTAACTAGATCAGATTGCTCAGAGCCCCATCCAGCCTGGCCTTGAATGTTCCCAGGGATGGGGCCTCCACCACCTCTCTGGGCAACCTCTTCCAGTGTCTCACCACCCTCATTGTAAAGAGTTTCTTCCTAATGTCTAATTTAAACCTACCCTGCTGTAGTTTAAAACCATTGCCCCTCGTCCTATCGCTACATGCCCTTGCAAACAGTCCCTCCCCATCTCTCCTGTAGGCCCCCTTCAGGTACTGGAAGGCTGCTATAAGGTCTCCCCGGAGCCTTCTCTTCTCCAGGCTGAACAACCCCAACTCTCTCAGCCTGTCCTCATAGGAGAGGTGCTCCAGCCCTCTGATCAGCTTCGTGGCCCTCCTCTGGACCCGCTCCAACAGGTACATGTCCTTCTTGTGCTGAGGCCTCCAAAGCTGGACACAGTACTCCAGGTGGGGTCTCACCAGAGCAGAGTAGAGGGGGAGAATCACCTCCCTCAATCTGCTGGCCAAGTCAATGCAAAGAATCTCGTTTGCTTCAATAGGCTTTGGAAATGTCTGATGGCTTTCAAACAATGTACATAGCTGAGTCCTGCCATCACTCTAGAGGCTAGATTCACCACCAGAGAAGTCACAGAGAAACCCCTATTACTGTCAGCAGTGACAGGGCTGAGTCCTCTGCCCTTGGAATTTCAGCATGGAGTTACGGAGTGCTGCCCACAAAACACTTCCAGAACTGCCATTCCTGCTCTGTGCCTTCTGCCGCTGCAGTGCACTCCTGGAAACGCACCAGAGCGCTTTTGCCTCAAAAGGGAAAACAAAAAGTGCTGAAGAAGCACAGTAAAAAAAAAAAAGGGGGGGGGATGGGTATAGTTTTAAGCTCAGGAGGAGAAGGGACGTCATAGCTCTCACAGAGGTGTCTTGCCTCTACGAGATCTAGCGGCTCCCACATCAGTCTGCTTCACAGCTTCCTGCAGCTCCTGCCATCTGCCTGGAAGTAGCCATTTCCCAGAAAAGTTGGCAAGATGACGCCACCTAAAATGAACAGTATTGGGGGAGCAAGCTCATGTATACTGTATACTGCCTTATTTTGAGTGCGTGCAGATGGCCAAGTGAACAACAGCTCCCAATGTCATGTCTGACTAAAAAGAGCTAGCAGGGTTTTAGATGGATGATTACCAAGTAGCAAAAGGGACATATTGTGTCTATCTGAGATTCAGACTGAGACAGGGTCTCAGGCTGCCACTGCAGCTTCTCAGACACTTTTTTACAGACAGTTCAAATTTTCTCTTTTTTAAGCAGTACCATTCCTGCATTACCATTTCTGCCTGCTGATATAGGTCAGCTGAATGGAAGACTGTACCATCCCTCATCTGGAAAGCAAGCCCCCTTATGGACACAGAAATGGGTACTCACCTGTGTAACTTGTGTTGCTCAGATGAACCATACAAGCTGCACTGCCAAAAGCACAGTTTTACTAATACAAGATGCATCTGTACTAAGGGCACTTTGCCAGCATACTCCGTCAGTATTCCTGCCGGAAAATGTCCCTTTTATACACTGACTATGTCTACAGTCCTTATGGTTTATTTCATTTAAGGTTTTTAAATTAAAAATATGAAAATATCAGATGAGTATTGCGCTGAGGTCATGAAGTCTGGCTACAGCTGCAGAAAGCCTGAGACCATACCTCTGCCGATATGAATTTCCCTATGCATCTCAGTGGGGATTTCAGTATTTGCTCCCTCTAACTTCCCTGAAAATTAAAGCCCATGGGTAGGACAGGGAGGATCTTTCTGACATCTTCCAACCACCACCTCCAAGTAGCACCTTGTCTTGGCCCTGGCATCAGTGACTCTGAAAGATTCCTAATTGCTATTTCTGGTGTTACTCAAACTGAGCCAAAGGAGCTCAACAGGGCACTCGAGGCATAGCACTAGTTAACAAGCCTTGAGTAGTCCTACAGAGGGACCATGAACATATTCTAAACCTCTGTGAGAAGAAGTCAAGTTTGAGAAGCTGAAAGATACCACACGATTACCTGAATCGTTAGCAGGAGTTGGTGAAGCTTTGAAAAACAGCAATGCCTTTCTATAGCCTTATGTTTTCCTACTTCACTGCCTTATCTTTTCCCTTCCCAGCCCATTTCACGTCATTGACCAGCACCCTGCAATGGTGAGACCTCTACCACAACCCACTGCGTCCAGCTCTACCTTGTATTCCCTCTCTCTTCTTGCAGATTGGAAAACTGATGGCAGCAAGGAATGATCCTTGAAACCTGCCATACAAAAGAAAAGGAGGCCAAGAGACTCGATCTGTTAATTTACTTGAAAATAAAGCGGGTAAGTTCTTGCCGCATCATTTAGAGTACATACACTGAAGACAGCTGCTAAAGCAAGGCTTTTATCTGAGAGACAACATAACAGGAATCAGGAACCTGAAGCTGGAAAAACACAAACAAATGCATTTCAATAATGAAAAAAATAGCCACTGAAAGGCATCACAAAGGAGGGCAGCTCACTCCCCTTCCTCCTATAAAAAGAGCTGGAAGGTCAGCTTCTTAAATTAAGATCTGCGGGGTACAAAAGAGTATTTGCCTGACTACTTGAGTAGCCAGATTTCCAAATTCTCAACAATTACTGCATGCGTAGGGTGTGGTTTACTGCTGCTCCTTAAAAGATTCCTCTATTAAACTGTGGATAACGTGGCACTGCAGTTAGTGCATTTTTAGGATAGACTAATTTGAGGCAGAGGTGTTTGGAGCTAGGAGAAATCTAGCTAATCCAACTCTAAAAAACCTCTTGGACCACCACATACTTGGCCCTCAGAAGCCTTTCCCATATCAAGGAAGATATGGGAAGCCTTTCCCATATCAAGCAAGTCCCAATCCTCAAAATAGTCCACGCACAGAGAAGAAGGTGCAGAAGGGATGTCACATTTTGTGTTTCCATGGGCTATAAATGGATGGGTTTGGGAAAACAAAATGAAGCAGAGGACGGTTATCAGAGTGAGCACTCCCAGGGGCAAAGACCTGAGCGCAGCACCAAGGTTTGTGTTGAAGAAACCCATTCTTGATGAGAAATGCTACAGAAATTACAGAAGGAATTTTATCCACTTTCACTAAGTGTGGAGATACCCTCTCTAATTGAAAGACAGTAAAAAGAGGAACTTAAAAGAATCAGAAAAGAAAACATGTAACTTCTTCCCATTAACTCAGCAAGAACAAATGAGGCACTTCAACAAAGCACAGTGGTAGTAACAGTAACAAAATTCCTCCGTGGCTCTGATAATACCCTCTATCAGGAGATAGATGGTCCTGGGATTTGCATTTCCACTCTGAAACAGGTTTTGCAGCACTGTGCTTCACGATATTTAGAGACATTTCAGAGGTAATTTAATGTCCTCATGCAGAAGCGAAGAGCTGACAAAACCCTGCATGTCAGGATAAATTACCAGGTGCAAGCGCCAAAGCCACGTGCCAACTTCATGTCAGGTCTTTCCATTTCATCCCCCCTATAATAGCAGGCTAGATTCCTCGGTCTAGTTGAGCATCCTTATTTTGTATATATTTATATTTGAAATTTGTACTTTCTGTCAATGCTAATATTGACAGAAAACCATACTTTGTTCCAGTTAGTGAGACAGGGGCTTTGTCTGGGAAATATCTAGGGGCATTATGCTCTCTGCTGACCCAGGGGGATTCTCGGGAAGATGTAACCATAATAACATCCTTTTGAAAATGTATTTCAATGGACTACTACTGAAAAAGGCCTCTCATTGATTCCTTCCTCCTCTCACCCTTTTAGGGAGTCACCTTCGGAACGGGAAAAGATCTAATTCCCCGCCTGCTGGCGCCGTGGACGGGAGTGAACCCGCAGTTGCTCGCGCTATGCAAAGAATTAAAGATGGGAAACTTTTTTTTGCCCCCCCCCCCCGCCCCCATCCCCTTTTGTTTTAACCCGCTCGGCGCCGGGACACAACCGGGGGAGGCTGCGGCAGCCCCTCGCGGCGGAGCGGGACGGCGAAGGGGCCGGTGCCGGGAGGATCCCCCGGGAGCGGAGCAGGTGCCGGTGCGGCCGGCGGGGCTCCCCGCAGCCCTCCCCGCCCGCTCCCTCCCCGGAGACGAGCCGCCGGGGTGGAAAAGCCCACCTCCCGGAGGGGGCCGGCGGGGCAGCCGCGGGGGCTGCCCGCTAAGCCAGCCCGGCCCGGGTGCCGAGGCTCCGCCGCCGCGCCGAGGCTCCGCGGCCGCTGCGCATCTCCAACGCCACGGGAGCCCCCGCTGGCCCCCTCCGCCGCGGCACGGCCCCGTCCCGGCCCCCCCGCGGCTGCCTTACCTCCGCCGGCGACCGGGAGATGCGGGGAGGCTCCCGGAGCTGCGCTGCCCTCACCGAGCCCCCGCCGCCGGAGGAGCGGAGGGTCGCCCCGCTGCCCGAACGGCTGCTGCCCGCGGCGCTGCGCCGCTCCGTGCGCTGCCGTGCCGTGCCGTGCCGTGCCGTGCCGTGCCGTGCCGTGCCGTGCCGTGCCGCGCCGCGCCGCGCCGCCCGCCGCTGCTGCAGGACCGCCGGCGGCGGCTGAATGTGCTGTCTCACGCTGGACAGGCTCCTCCCGAGAGCTGCTGCTGCCGCCTTCCTCCTCCTCCTCCTCCTCCTCCTCCTTCTCCTCCTCCTCCTCCTCCTCCGCCTGCGCGCCCCCGGCAGCGACACCCCCCGCCGCCGCCGCCGCCTGGCAGCCCAGCAGCGGCCGGCGGGGCAGGGGCGGGCGGGGGGGGCAGGTGGGGGCGGCGGGGCCTCCTGAAAAGCGGGGGGGCCGTCCCCGGTGTCTGCTGGGCCTGGACCCCCGCACCTGGCCCCCCAGCAACTCCGGCCTGAAGTGGGCTCCTCCAGCTGCTCCGAGGTCCCCTCGCTGTCACCCCCACTTTGGCACAGGCTCCCCCCCTCCCGCAGCAGCCTGGCCGGCAGCTGCACAGCAGCCTGGCTGTCATCCCCACAACAGCCTCACCATCAGCGCCACAACAGCCTAGCCATCCCCCGCCACCGCCTCCACAGCATCCTTGCCACCATCCCCATGGCAGCAGCTGTCAACCCCACAATGTCTTCGCCATCACCGTCAAAGGTGCCTAGATATGCCCCCTCACGCCAGCCTCACATCATCCGTACAGTAGCCTGGCCGTCAACCTCACTGCCGCCTGGCCATCAGCCCCACAGCAGCCTGGCCATCAGCCACCCTGCAGCCTGGCCACGAACCTCACTGCAGCCTGGCCATCAGCCCCTTAGCGGCCTGGCCAACTGTTTTGAGGGCAGCAGTCTCCTGCTGAGGTCCCATTCCCTTGGGGAAGAACAGGGAGAGCTCCAGAGCAGGTGAATGATACCCAGCTTTCATGGTTAGATGAGGGCAAGGCTGCCCAAAGGCAGAGGTTTTGTTTTGTCCCTGTTTCCTCCCATCACTCCCATGGGGACAGGTACCAGACAGGAGGGCCAGACTCCTTCTAGCAGCACACCCTCTTCCCTCCCCACACCAACATGTTCATCTCCTGGGGGAGAGCAGCCCAGCAGAGCTGTTGGAGGAAGTCCATGTTCCTGCAGATAACATCCACCTCTGGTGTAGATAACCCAGCCTCCCACTCCCCCTTACTGCACACAGGTATGCTGCCCCACACAGGAGGAAAAGACATGCCGTTTGCTACCATGGTTTGTTCTTTAAAAATGTGATGTCCTGGACATATGACTCACTGTTCTCCAGCCCTATGGTCTGAGGAATCAGGAAAGGTACCCCTCTGAAACTTGCCCCTGGAACCATGTTTGGTTTGTTTTGGTCGGAACTGCTAACTCCAGCCTCTGTCATTGCAGGTCCGGGGCCTGTCCTAGGAAGAGTGCAGTACATGCAGACCACTGAAAACCCATCAAGGTTTCACATCACCTCCAGTTCCTGCCAGATCCAGCTGGACTGCACCTGGCCAGGAGACAAAGAGCCCTGAAGAGGAACAACGGCACCCATTGCAGGTGAGGACACAATAACGGTTTCTCAATTTATTTGGAGTTGAAGCAGGAAAGATTCATATCTTGCTCTCTTGTAAGAGTCCTTAAAGAGCAACATCTTCTGCTTGTGCAGGCTGGAGCATGTGGAAGAGAGACCGTGGTTTTAAGTGTACGATTCGGAAAGTTTCAAGTTTGGGGCACTCAGTTTGCAACTCCTTATTAAAATGAGGCCCTTTCAAAATCAGACACTCAAAACTGAGTTTCAGAAACTGCTGTTTGCTTTTGGAAGTGTTGGCCTTAGTCTCAGCTTTAGCATAAATCCCGCAGGGTTTGTTTAGGTTTCTTTGGATTGTGCGTCCTTTGCACATTCCCTGCAAACTCAGCGGATTCATTTAAATTGTTCCTGGCTGGTTTCTAAGAGGGCTTTGGGGTCATTTAGTTTCCCTGAGTCGACAGATCAGACTGGTTCTCCATGATGCCTGATGAGGTTCTATTATTGTTAACATGCTACCTTGTACATATAACCATGATACCGTGGTTATCATACACATGCAACATGGTATCACATACCATACCATGCCACCACATCATATGATGATACCAGTCATATTTTGAACACAATCGAGTGTGGTGTCTTGGTCCTCTGGCCTGTTGACTATATAGGTCAAAACCCTGCAGTTTTGTAACACTTTCTCAACTATTTCATATTAGGTAGCCGTAAATTAAAAATAACATTACCTAAGTGCTATTTATATGGCATAAATAAGTCTTCAAACTTGTTAAATCCTGTATTTTTTTGTTACAAAGTAATGGTATTTTATGTTTCATTAATAATTCACATAGGACTTTATTCAAAAAACGCTGTAAACCCCCAGTCCAATGGGACACCATTTTCATCTTTGTTGTATTCACAACACCTGCCAGAGGCGATCCACTCTTTTTAAAGGATAAAAATGAAGCACCAAAATGGAAATGTCAAGGAAAAAGTATAAAAAACCCTCACAAAATGTCATGACAGAATTGGTCAAACGTTTGTTGAATAATGGGGAATCCTATACAGAAGAGTTTGGAAAGAACGTCAGTGGCCAGGGTGGTATAAGAAATACACAAGTTGTCCTCAAAACCGCCTATTTTAAGGAGATTCAGAGGGAAGTGAGCCTATCTCTATATTTTTAATAGGTGATCCTAGGACCAAAAAACTTTAGAAACGTGAGAAAAATACACAACCAGCCCAGTTAAGGAGTTCTCCGAAGGAGTAACTGATTTCCCTACGAGTGATGCCCTGTTCTCTTTGACCTCATTCTCACCATTCTCTCCTCTAATCTTCCACAGCAAAAGCTTTCACCATTTTTGTGGATTTCTTGTTCTAGGGACGCAAATTTTATTATCACTAATTTTACAAGACAGGGATAAAATCTTTATATTTCAAGAAGATATGGTTATATCCATTTTAACAAAAGAATCATTATGATCGATAATGTCTTCTTAACAGCATTTCATAAAAAACACCCAGTCATTTCAGTACACCCCAGGACGCGTGCTGATTTTACGTTTTCCCCATTAAACACAAATCCATAATATTATCCAACTCGTTATATTCTGCCAGCAGGCATTATGTGATTATGTACCTGTCTTAATTACCAGGGGAATGTGCAATAGGGCAGAGTTAAGATTATTTTCGAAACTTTACATTCAAAGGTCTCACTCCGTGAATTCAGAAGGTAGTTATTGTGGCCTCAAATAGCCTTATTAGATCAACTGAGGGCAAACCAGCCAGCAATTACGCACATCTGCCAAGCTGCTTTCTCTCCAGCAGAGGTCAGTTGTTCGTGGACACACAGCAGCCCACGCTGACATCTACAGAGAAATCAGAGGTTAAGCGGAAGTTTGGGGACCACCACAACCCGTGGATTGTGTGGAAAAAAAGGCCATTGATAAAATTCCAAAAATTTAAGGTCTGCCTGGCTCCCCTCTTCTATCTTACAGACAGGCATGTAGAATTTAGAGGTTTCTGTGGACATTAATAAGTGCAATGTGTGGTCGATTACTAGATTCGAAAAATTCAAGGGAAAATAATTTGACATAATTTCTTTTTGAAGTTCCTTTACAGAGAGTTGTTCACGTGTAAGTTATTAATGAAGACTGGCATAAGTTGCTGTGACAAACCAATAATCGTTTATGATGCAACACGAGACAAATAATTAGTAGTGCATTGCATTTCCCTGCCTTAGCCACCAGCAGCTCCTCCTTCACAAAGGGCAGTAAAAAATAAGCAAAACCTCTGGGAAGTTTGTGCCACTGTAAGATTAAAAATGAATTTCAAAGCAGACATTTCTAAGGCTTAATGGAAATGGCAGCACTTTTTAGACACTTTGCATGATAGGCTTCACCTGGGCTCTGCAAATAACAGAGAATGTTACAAAATACCTTCCAGCTTTTCAAAGGCAATGATTTAAACAAAGGATCAAAAGGCAGAAAGAAAAATGAAAGCAAGCTTTAGAAAAAGTGTGGAATATAAATTCTGAAGTCAGGTTTATTGTTATGGCAGTAAAGTCACCATAGGGCACTATTCCACGTGGCTTTAGGAATCTTCACAAATGAACTAGTTTGTCTTGGAAGAAATAAATGGGTGGTTACTTGGTTATGAAAATGTTAAGCAGAAAGTATTGGAGAGCTTTTCTTAACTGTTTGCTAAAAATGGTTAGTTCTCCAGGCAGATCACTGAGTTGAAATTTCTGCAAGCCTGAATATCCACAACAGGTGCAAGAATACAAATGAAGAGCTTAAATGTATCTGGTACACAGTCACCAATAATTCCTCTGACAATTGATTTGCTATTGACTGATCTGCGGTTCCAAGATCTTTGCAGAAACACATGGGCAAAGCTAAAAAAAAGCAAGTGTCTTAAAAAGGACAAATTATTTCTCAGAAAGAAATGGCAAAAATAAGAGACATGATATATAAGTAGAAGGTAAAGGAAGATCTGTGGCAGATGGGTGAGTTCCATGTTGTTCCAGATTTGGGTTACTCTTCAAACATGTTGCAACTCTGTGCTCTTAGAAACAATTACTTTAGTGACAGACATTTTTCTTAAGCCTCTTTTCATGCTTTGTTCCTCACTTTCCTACAACATTGTCACCAAAGGGATTAGTTAGAAGGCCAGGAAATAATGGTTTCAAGAAAGTTCTATGGGACCATGGGTAGGTAACTTAGAAGACAGGAGGTACTGGTTTCAGGATTTGCAAATCAGCCCTGTTGCACTTTCCCACATGGTACCTGGAGTGCCCAGGGAAGGCGTAGCAAGGTTGCAGTAGTATAGTTTAATTTTACTGCTACGCAGGAAACAGAAAAGCAAATGAAGGAGGGCCAAGAACACAGTGGTTCTTGCAAGAGAGGAAATCGAGTCCATGCTCAAACAGAGCAGCATTTGACACATTCGTTTGGATGTAGTGGTTTGGGTTTGGGTTTTTTTTCCCCAAAAGCCTCAGCTCCATCCCTGCTGTTCATACAACTAGCACTCTGTAGCCCTGACTTGTCTCCTCTGACAGCTTCACTTCATCTTGAAAGCTCTCCCACTTTTTTTGGCCTTTGTGGAGATACAAAGCTGAAGGGAGGATAATGTATGGCTTGTCACACCATAGAGGAATGCTGGTCCGGGTCAAGAGAAAGAGGGATGACAGCATGCCCTTCTTTCCATTCTACTTCCAAAACCCAAAAAAGCTAGCTGTATTCCCAATGTTACTATACATTGTGATTTCTATTTCATTTCTATTTCATTGATGTACACTTTGTATTTGCTATTTATATGAGACTATAAATTCTTCAGTCAATCTACCTATACAGTAGTTAGTAGATTAATGTGTCAACTGTGATTGAAAAAACTTGGTGAACGGTACTAAAAATGTTAAGTGATAATAGTAAGCACCAAGTAAAATAGGAATTAGCTGGAAGTTTGAGCTACATTTCTACAAACTGTTCAGTCAAACCTTAGCAGAGCAACACTAATCACTGTGACTGTGGATTCAACAGTTATATTAAGGTAGAATTCATCCTAAGGTACCCGAGTCTTTCCATAAAAGATAACCACCATTCTCCAAGAAACTGTCTTTTTTGTGTTGTCCTAAAACTCAACAGTACTGTACATCTGAAATAGGAATCATGAACATAACTTCATGTTTGAGACTCTGCCCATTAAAACACGTCAGTACCCAGGCTTCTGGTTCTGTGCTTGTTACTGAGCTATGGAAATGGCCTGCAAGAAAGAAAGCTTCTGGAAATTTTGTTACTGCCTTTATAAACAGCAAGTACTTGCCGCGTAATGCAACTGGTTCATTTTATGTGAAAAGGTTCAGTGTACTGGGAAGGGCTTGGAAACAGCAGCAAAGCAGGTTCCTTGGGAAGGAACAGAAAGGTTCTGGGAGACACTTCCCCAAGCTTCCTGGCAATGGCTGTGCAGAGGACTGCAGGCTTGAAGGGTTTTACTGTGCTTTGCTACTGTGCTCATGTCCTGAATTAGCGAGGAAGCTGCAAAAGGAGAGCTCCAGAGCTTGTATGGTAGGGCCTGGAAAAGAAATGGGCTTGGGACCGGACGAGTGGCTCAGGGGACGTACACTGAAATACTCTCTTAAAACCCAAACTAAATAGGTGTCTCTATTCAGATCTGTTTTGAGTTCCTGATGACTCAAGAACTTCATTGAAGGGAGTAAAAGAAATGTCTGAGTTTACAGAATTATTGGCAAAAGTCAGAGATCTTTATAATTATTTTGTCCTTTTTACAAAATGCTGTCTCATTTCGCCACGCCACTTTTGGTTTGAAATCCAATCCTTCATGTTTCATTAAAAACAACAACAGTTTACATTTTTACAAACATCAAAGGATGTTTCTTTTACATTTCTTTACATTTCTCTATAGGATTCTCGAGACCTCCCAAATATTAACTTGAAGCTTAGCTTTGCCAGTCAGAGTTGAAATCGGCAGTACATACAAGGTGTTCCATGAATTTAATACACCCTGAAGATGTATTAAAATGTATGAAACCAGCTAAGTGCTATTTTTGACAACAAATTGAAACTGATGGCAAATTATTCATATGACTGAAAGAAGTAGAAA
The DNA here is from genome assembly GCF_963924245.1 of Chroicocephalus ridibundus. Classification (NCBI taxonomy): domain Eukaryota; kingdom Metazoa; phylum Chordata; class Aves; order Charadriiformes; family Laridae; genus Chroicocephalus; species Chroicocephalus ridibundus. Next base: position 27,844,151 of record NC_086285.1, on the reverse strand, counting down.
TGCATTCTGGAGAGATCCTAGAAGAAAGTGTTTCTCTAAAATGTCTCTTTGAAACGTCCCTTATTTTTCATATTTAGTTCTGCCCAAGACATTCATCTTTGCTGACCTCTCCAGTATACCTTAAGCATGAACTGGATGAACTAATTGGTGTAAAATTATAGGAAATTGTGACCTTAATGTCTCATTTACAGAGACAATGATAGATGCTAATTATAGTAGTGATCTGGGTCTCTTTAGAAGTGTCTATCACAGAATGATAGGGGTTGGAAGGTGCCTCTGGAGATCATCTAGTCCAACCCCCCTGCCAGAGCAGGGTCACCCAGAGTAGGTCACACAGGAATGCGTCCAGGTGGGTTTTGAATGTCTCCAGAGTTGGAGACTCCACCACCTCTCTGGGCAGCCTCTTCCAGTGCTCCGCCACCCTCAAAGGAAAGAAGTTCCTTCTCATATTTAGGTGGAACTTCCTACGCTCAAGTTTGTGCCCGTTACCTCTTGTCCTGTTGCCGGGCACCACTGAAAAGAGCCTGGCCCCATCCTACCAACACATCTATCAATGCGTTGGTGCACGACAGAAGTTTCCAAGCAGTGCCCCAGCTCTGAGTTTACGCTGTAGTCTTAGAAAACCACTTACCTGGGGCCTGAGACATCCAGCCCTGGCTTCTTAAACCATGCTCTTCTCATGCATACCCACTGCTTGTTGACAAATAGGCCTGTATTGTTTGGCTCTTTTTCTCTCATTTTTCCTGACTCTAAGTCTCCAGATGAGGATAAGCAGCTATGCTTGCCTGGAGGCCTGGATGACACTCACGGAGGGAAGATGAAAGCAGCAGCTGAGAAATATAACAGTTTAATTGCCTTAAAAGGGGATAGCTGATAAAACAGTTCTGGGGTGGGGCTTGTTCCACTGCTTTGAATTGCTGCTTGTTTAAGGGAATTTAATGTTGCAGTGTGCGAGCATGATTTTTTCGGCATTGCTTCTGATCCCAAATATCTGTCAGTGTTTGGAGTTGTAAATGGAGATGTTTTTTCTCATTGAAATCTAAAAATAAATAGTGGAGGAGTTGGGGAAAATTACTACTGAATGCGATGAGCTTTCAGACACGGCAGCCATCTTAGTAAGGAAGCCTAAGGGAAAAGATGGCAGCACAGACTGTTCCACCAAGACAAGGCAAATGAAAATGCAGCAGACAAGTGGCCTTCATACCCAGGCTTTTGGAAAATCAAATCACTTATGCATTTGAGTCCAGAGTTAGGAGGCTCTCTCCATGTAGCTGAAATGAATAGACAGTGGGGCTCTGTCCTCCCTTCATGCCTGAACAGAGAGCTGCATGTCTGTGGCGCAAAGAAAGTAAGATGATTTGGGATCCCTCAACTCTCAGGACACCAAGATTATGACTTGGGACTGAAAGTAGGCAGGCATCTACTGCCATTTTAGACATCGTGGTGCATGGCAATGATTCATCTTGACTGCTTCCCCACAATTCTATAACACACCCATCATCTCCTGCATTGAGATGTCTATGCTTGGGAGACAGCTCAAATCAGACATTTTTGCTTTGAGGGATGCCGGTGTCACTCTCATGTATATACAACTGACACATCTCCTCTAATCCATCCCCCCCGATGAAGGCATTTCATGCCCAGTGCCATTCTCAAGGTCGGCCTGCCTGCTGTCTTCGGGCACGACAGAACTATGTCTGCGCCAAAAAGACATCTCTAGAATGAGATGCCTGGGGCAAGAATGAATCCTGTCCATTGGTAATAAAAATTCCCACCCCACTCTGCTTAGCCTAGAGGTTAGTGGAGACTGCAGAAGGGTTGGAGACAGAAGGCTTATTTAGGAAAATGTACACTAGATGGGTATAAAGCCAGTATCTATTAGAGTAAATAGGGACTAGAGAGAGTTAGGCGATGAACTTAGGTCTGGATGGGGTCAGAACAAGCAGCTCTGCAAGACACAGGCGAGGGTCCAAGGGCGATAGTGCTAAGGATTGAGGACGGTCTGAAAGGGATCGCTGCACCTCCCTGGGATAGTGGTGGAGAAACTCACTCCTAAGTGTTTTGGGGAAGGAGGGTCCAGCAGGAGCTGCAGAGGCTGAGGTGGTGGTCAGTCACTCCAGAGGTAGTTCTTTGTGAATAAATGACAACAGCCATGGCACAATCATTCCCTGAGCAGTGAAGGAGAGGTGGTGTTTGACAAAGGCGATTCTGCTGTGATGTCAAGTTTAGGTGTTCCTCTAGCACAGCCCAGATGATGTTGAGCCAGTGATGGAAGGAGGAAAGAAGCCGTTTCTCCACCCAAGAAAAAGGAGAGAACTGTCTGAAATTCATGGCCCCAAGCAGTGGCTACTTGTCTTACCTGTGGAACTGTGATCATCAATTACAGCAGGGGCTCACTTGAGTGGTGGCTTTCCTTCTGCACACCGGCTTGAGAGTTCATTATTAAGAAGGTGCTGGGATATTAACTGACAGTGGGAAATATATCCATGGGGGATCATACTGTTGCAATAGTGCTCTGCAGTGCCAAAGTGCCTCAGCACACTTTAATATGCAATAGTTGCTGGCCTCTGTTTTCTGGAGCACATTGGACATCTTCAGAAGACAGCCCAAAATCTGAGATGCTGATTGAGAAGACCAAGGTGATCTTTGAAGATGAGTTCTCTCTGCTTGAAAGCTGCTTGCTGGGAGGGATGGGCTACAGTGTAGAAGAGGGAGAGGAGTATTAGAGACGTGGAGTTCTGTGTATGTAAGTCTGTGCTACCTCCTGGACTGTTGAAAGTTGCCAATTCATGTAAAAGCCTGTCCCCAGATCATATTCCCATGTAGCTTGTGAGACATCTGGTAATGGTGTGTACAGAGAAAGGAAAAATGCACAGCCTGGTCAGTGGAGAAGTGCTGTGCTTTTTACGCATAGGCTTGGTGATGTCTGAGTGATGACAGATCAGTAGTAAGGCGTCATTAGTAGACACCTTGTGTCTGCATTGCTACCTTACTGCTGGCCATGCTGGAGGTGACCAGTTGTATTAAATTACTTGTTTCTTGCCCTATGGACCCAGTTCTTAACTGCTGCAATGCATTCACATCCCAGACTCCTGTCTGTAACACAGGCAGCTGCAGAGTAGAGCATCAGTTAGGTGCCATAGCAGAAAACCCATGGACCCACATTCCCTGTGGAACCATGTGAGCACAGCGTAGGGAATGTGACAATCCCCAAACTGTCTGTTCATGATGCCCAATGTGGAGGAGGAAAAGGAGTTCATGCCGGAGCTATGTCATCTCAGAGGCCCCACGCCACACTGTTGTCCTCCTGGAAAGGGTTGTTTCCTTGTGGAGGAGGCAGAAGCCATGCTTCAGAGCAGCTAAGACAAGCACTGATTTCATGTGTGTACACTGACCTGCTTACAGCAGGGCTATTTGGCATCATCCACTAGGGCTGATGTAGAGCTCCCACAGGTCTAATTGGCTGTACAGTGCCAGGAGTCTGGGGAAAGCAGGGAAGAGGGGACCGCTTAACCCAAACCAAGGATCAAATTTTTTGCCCATGAAATCTTGTCTGTCAGCAGAGAAATCTGTCAGTGTTGTCTTGACGTGGCTACAGTATTTGCCCAAGGTGCTGCTGTGCCTCACTGTGAGCCCACCCTACTCCAGCCGTTCCCAAGATGACAGAATCACAGAATGGTAGGGGTTGGAAGGGACCTTTGGAGATCATCTAGTCCAATCTCTGTGACAAAGCAAGTTCATCTAGAGCGGGTTTGTGCCCGTTGCCCCTTGTCCTGTCGCTGGACACCACTGAAAAGAGTCTGGCCCCATCCTCTTGACACCTGCCCTTTAGGTATTTATAAGCATTGATGAGATCCCCTCGCAGCCTTCTCTTCTCCGGGCTAAACAGACCCAGCTCTCTCAGCAGACAGCATTTCCTGTACCTTGTGTTGCATGGGAGGCTCATCTGTCAGGGAAGAGCACAGGCTTCCAAGGCCCTTTTGCAGGGGGAGAGCTATGGTTCGTGGGGCAGAGGGTGAGGGGTCTCACCAACTGGCTGCCTTGGCAAACAGCTCAGGGATGCGGGAGCCCTGCACAGCTCAGGGATGTGGGAGCACTGCACGGCTCAGGGATGCGGGAGCCCTGCACAGCTCAGGGATGCGGGAGCCCTGCACAGCTCAGGGATGTGGGAGCACTGCACGGCTCAGGGATGCGGGAGCCCTGCACAGCTCAGGGATGCGGGAGCCCTGCACAGCTCAGGGATGCGGGAGCCTTGCACGGCTCAGGGATGCGAGAGCACTGCACAGCTCAGGGATGCGAGAGCACTGCACGGCTCAGGGATGCGGGAGCCCTGCACAGCTCAGGGATGTGGGAGCACTGCACGGCTCAGGCATGCGGGAGCACTGCACGGCTCAGGGATGTGGGAGCAGCTCAGGGATGCGGGAGCCTTGCACGGCTCAGGGATGCGGGAGCCTTGCACGGCTCAGGGATGCGGGAGCCTTGCACAGCTCAGGGATGTGGGAGCACTGCACGGCTCAGGGATGCGAGAGCACTGCACAGCTCAGGGATGCGGGAGCCCTGCACAGCTCAGGGATGTGGGAGCACTGCACGGCTCAGGGATGCGGGAGCCCTGCACAGCTCAGGGATGCGGGAGCCCTGCACAGCTCAGGGATGTGGGAGCACTGCACGGCTCAGGGATGCGAGAGCACTGCATGGCTCAGGGATGCGGGAGCACTGCATGGCTCAGGGATGCGGGAGCCTTGCACGGCTCAGGGATGCGGGAGCCTTGCACAGCTCAGGGATGCGGGAGCAGCTCAGGGATGCGGGAGCCCTGCACAGCTCAGGGATGCGGGAGCCCTGCACAGCTCAGGGATGCGGGTGCCTTGCACAGCTCAGGGATGTGGGAGCCCTGCACGGCTCAGGGATGCGGGAGCACTGCACGGCTCAGGGATGCGGGAGCCTTGCACGGCTCAGGGATGCGGGAGCGGCTCAGGGATGCAGGAGCAGCTCAGGGATGCGGGAGCCTTGCACAGCTCAGGGATGCGGGAGCCCTGCACAGCTCAGGGATGCGGGAGCAGCTCAGGGATGCGGGAGCCTTGCACAGCTCAGGGATGCGGGAGCACTGCACGGCTCAGGGATGCGGGAGCCTTGCACAGCTCAGGGATGCGGGAGCACTGCACAGCTCAGGGATGTGGGAGCACTGCACGGCTCAGGGATGCGGGCGCCTTGCACAGCTCAGGGATGCAGGAGCAGCTCAGGGATGCGGGAGCCTTGCACAGCTCAGGGATGCGGGAGCCTTGCACAGCTCAGGGATGCGGGAGCACTGCACAGCTCAGGGATGTGGGAGCACTGCACGGCTCAGGGATGCGGGCGCCTTGCACAGCTCAGGGATGCGGGAGCCCTGCACAGCTCAGGGATGCGGGAGCCTTGCACAGCTCAGGGATGCGGGAGCACTGCACGGCTCAGGGATGCGGGAGCAGCTCAGGGATGCGGGAGCCTTGCACGGCTCAGGGATGCGGGAGCCCTGCACAGCTCAGGGATGCGGGCGCCTTGCACAGCTCAGGGATGTGGGAGCACTGCACGGCTCAGGGATGCGGGAGCACTGCACGGCTCAGGGATGCGGGAGCCTTGCACGGCTCAGGGATGCGGGAGCGGCTCAGGGATGCAGGAGCAGCTCAGGGATGCGGGAGCCTTGCACAGCTCAGGGATGCGGGAGCCCTGCACAGCTCAGGGATGCGGGAGCAGCTCAGGGATGCGGGAGCCTTGCACAGCTCAGGGATGCGGGAGCACTGCACGGCTCAGGGATGCGGGAGCCTTGCACAGCTCAGGGATGCGGGAGCACTGCACAGCTCAGGGATGTGGGAGCACTGCACGGCTCAGGGATGCGGGCGCCTTGCACAGCTCAGGGATGCAGGAGCAGCTCAGGGATGCGGGAGCCTTGCACAGCTCAGGGATGCGGGAGCCTTGCACAGCTCAGGGATGCGGGAGCACTGCACAGCTCAGGGATGTGGGAGCACTGCACGGCTCAGGGATGCGGGCGCCTTGCACAGCTCAGGGATGCGGGAGCCCTGCACAGCTCAGGGATGCGGGAGCCTTGCACAGCTCAGGGATGCGGGAGCACTGCACGGCTCAGGCATGCGGGAGCACTGCACGGCTCAGGGATGTGGGAGCAGCTCAGGGATGCGGGAGCCTTGCACGGCTCAGGGATGTGGGAGCCTTGCACAGCTCAGGGATGCGGGAGCAGCTCAGGGATGCGGGAGCCCTGCACGGCTCAGGGATGCGGGAGCCCTGCACGGCTCAGGGATGCGGGAGCCTTGCACAGCTCAGGGATGCGGGAGCCTTGCACGGCTCAGGGATGCGGGAGCCCTGCACAGCTCAGGGATGCGGGAGCCCTGCACAGCTCAGGGATGCGGGAGCCCTGCATAGCTCCACCTGCAGCCTTCGCTGCCTCTCAGCTTCCCTCTGAATGAACAGGGGAGCATGATACCTGCTGCGTGACTGAACACAGGCCTCAGCTTTGGGAGATGCCTGTAGCCTAAATAGGGATGACATCTTTTAGTCAGATGATCTGCACGTCAACTATACCCACCCATTGTAAAATATCATGTAAATGCACGTTGTGAGAGATTCACTTGTAGCCACTTCAGTTCTCATGGCCTGCTCCTGCGTGGTTGTAGCTAACAGCAAAGCAGAGGTTTTACTGCAGCCTTGGGATGATGTATTTTATAGGATAACCGTAATGTGCCATCAGTTTGTAAGTCAACAACCTTTCCTATTTCTATGTCAGTGCCTGGAGTTGCTTCTTCTTCCTTGGGCTTCTTTTACATAATTATATGTAAATATAATTATAATAATATAATAATTATCTATTATAATAATATAAATCTTTTATTCTTATACATTCTTTTGTACCTTGTTTTACATAATTGCATGTCCGTGTGCCTGCAGTCTGTATGTGCTTCCTGCATCTCGCCCGTTGTCTCACGGCCTCCCAGCACTGCAGCTGGCAGGTCTGGCACGTATTGTTAATGCCTCTCCAGAAGCATCCAGGAGAAGTAGCTCATTAACAGGAATTAGTTTTTGAAAATTAACTGTCAGGCTTTGCAGTACAGTACAGATGTAAAGCCCTACTCACCAGCAGCACCTTTTATTAATGTCCTATTAATATAACCATACCAAGGAAAAATGATGATAACATGGGATTATGTTAAGAGCATTGTAAGCAGCTCAGGAGTAAAAAGTTTACGAGGGTGCTGTAATTGTCCCCCAAACAACCATTATACATGCACGAAATCTTGCGCCAGGCTTACACAGGGGAAAAATAGCCAGATTATACAAAGATCTGGAAGGGCACTGCTGATGTTACGCTCTTGTAAGCCTAATTAGAGTAGATTGATTTGTAAAGGTATACTGCTTTGCCCTCCACCCCCTAAATAAAACACTTCTGGCATTACCATAAGGCAGATACAGAGTTAATAGAAAAGTATCTGTGAAAAATGTCAAATTGTGCAAGAAGAACCACTACCATGTTTCACACTCCACACCAGGCAGATGAATCTATCCCCACCTCAGCATGGGCCTCTCACCATGACTGTCATGAAAATAAAAATAGTTTTGTGTGTGTGTGTAGAAAATATACAACATCTCTCTCCAGTAAATATAAATATCTTTTAGGGGCATGACCAGATACTCTGCTTTCTACTGGTTCATCCTATATATGTAATTTTTTTTATGACTATTCTAAAGAAAGACAGCTAATGTTCTACTTTTTTTCAAGTAAAGGCTTTATTATAATATCTTCCCTGTATACCTAAAGAGTCCTTCTCTATTTATAAACAGAACATTTCATTTCAATGATTTTCAATGCATGCTGAGATAGTTCTATTCTTTTATAGCATATATTTTGATTTTTATGGGTTTCCTTGATGTTTGGGATGTATTCTATTCTTTTCCCGAAACTTCTGACATGAAGGTAGCCTGCAAAACAGACTGTGAGAAAAGTTTCAGTGAGTTTCATGGGGCATGTAAGCATGCAACACTGCAGTGACAAGCCCAGGGACATGTAAGCGTGCAACACTGCAGTGACAAGCCAGGGCCTATGTCTGTGTACAGGAGCCGATGCTGATTGCACAAGCCAGTGCCAAAATGCCCCTTGCTCAGAGTGCATATAACGTGCATTGTGAAAATCTTCAAACCAAACATATATAGCATCACCATCTAGGTGCCACGTTGAGGGAGAAGCTTTTGGATTACCTACCACTGCCATGCCTCAGCATTTATTTCAGATGCCCACACTCCTTCAAGACAAGCTGAGTTACGTACAAAGTGACACTCAAGCTGTGAGATCAGTCTGGCATGGCCATTCACATAGGAAAACGGAGGCCTGCATTTGGGAACCTCACAAATGCATCATTAGGCTCGTGTCACTGATATCAGTCCTGTGTTCTGGTACCCAAAGCTCCTGCCTCTCTCACTATTGTGATCTCTCCCCAATGTAAGTCTTTTACTGTAAATGCTTTTGCTACCTCTGTCTGAATAGCACATTTCATAATCACCACCGTCGTCAGGTAAGTCAGGATCAATCAAGTCAGCTGATGGGAAGCGCTTGGATGTTCAATTTCCAGGGGAAGTGGCTGGGATCTTTCAGAAGTGTGAGCTGCTCCACAACACCAGTCCCTGAAAAGCCAGCATCTCATCCAGTCAGTGACCCTGCTCTCCATCATCCAAACCACGGATTCTGTCCCTGTGTCCTTACATTATGAATATTTCTTTAGTCCATGAACACATACCTTCTCTTGCATTAATTCTTACAGGAGAAGTCATTTAACTGCCATCACATTTTTCAGAAAGATACCGTGGGTGGATGAGAGGGTATGGGTATATTCCAGGGTAGAGCATATACATGATATAACAGAGTGGTTGGAACAGCCACCATTCACTTTTCCCTTTTTTTTTTTTCACATTTAGATTCTTGTTTAAGCATTATATTTTATGTTTAATTTAGGAGACAAGAAAAACAGCCCTTTAAATAACTTCTTACAAAAACACTACTTTTGTTTCCTTACTTACATCTGTATTTTGAGTTTGTTCAAATATTGGTGTTTTGATGTGTTTGATACACTGCTAGTAAAACAGTCATTTAATATTCTTGATCCTCCTATTTATTCAGGCTTCTCATTACATATAAGAACTTTCATTAAGATTCTTGACATTGATTGATGCTTGATCTTCCATTAGTACAAAGGGGTTTTAATAGATAGAAAAGAAAAATAGAACCATAATAAAGCTGTGAGAGTCATAATAAAGCTGATCCCATAAATAGACTTAATTACTGCTACACACTGACCTGTTGCCACTAGGTGGCAGGGCAACGATGCACTCCATCAGGGCAACAGGTTTGCCGACTTAATTCCTACTCACGTCCTCCAAGGATTTAGTGATAATATTGTCTACTCTCTTGCACCTCTCAATTAAAGGCTTTAAAATTGTAGTGGAATTGATCCTCTCTTTGATGAGGTCACTTTTTGGAAAGCTCTGTATAGTGGTGCACTCAGCTCTGCCACTCCAGTAACCATAGTGAGGGAGTCACAAAGAGAAATTAGAGGCAATGTAAGAAGAAAATACACAGACAAAGGGAGACCAGTGGATATTGTCTACCTGGACTTCAGTAAGGCCTTCGACACTGTCTCCCATAAGATCCCTATAGAGAACCTGATGAAGTATGGCCTGGATGAGCAGACAGTATACTGAAAACTGGCTGCATGGCTCGGCCCAGAGCATGGTGATATGTGGCACGAAGTCTATCTGGAGACCAGGAACTAGCGGTGTATCCCAGGGGTCAATGCTGGGTGTAATCCTGTTCAACATCTTCATTAATGATCTGGATGAGGGGCAGAGTGTAACCTCAGCAAGTCTGCAGATGACACAAATCTGGGATGAGTGGCTGACACACCAGAAGGTCTTGCTGCCATACAGAGGGACCCAGACAGGCTGGAGAAATGGGCAGACATGAACCTCACGAAGCTCAACAGAAATGCAAAGTGCTGTACCTGGGGAGGAACAAGCCCATGCACCAGTATATGCTGGCAGATAACTGGCTGGAAAGCAGCTTGGCAGAAGAAGATCTGGGGTCCTGATGGGCACCAAGTTGAACATGAGCCAGCAATGTGCCTTGCAGCAAGGAAGGCTAATGGTATGCTGGGCTGCATTTAGAGGACAGGTTGAGGGAGGTGATCGTTCCCCTCCTGGTGAGGCCACACCTGGAACTGTGTCCAGTTCTGGGCTCCTCAATACAAGACAGACATGCAAATACTGGAGAAAGTCCAGCAAAGATTTCATGCCACTGATCAGCACCCTCTGGGCACAGTCATTCAGCCAGTTTTCAACCCACCTCACTGTCTGCTCATCCAGCCCCTACAGCAACATCTTGTCTATAAGGATCTTATGGGATACAGTGCCAAAGGCCTTACTGAGGTCCAGGTAGACAATATCCAACTGCTCGCGCCTCATCTACCAGGCCAGTCATTTCATTGCAGAAGTTTATCAAGTTGGTCAAGCATGACTTCCCCTTGGTGAAGCCATGCTGACTACTCCTGATGATTTCCTTGTTGTTCATGTGCCTGGAAATGGTTTCCAGGATCATCTGTTCTATCACTTTCCCAGGGATCAATGTGAGGCAATGTGTGTCAGTTCCTCCCAAGTTACCCATCCTTACTTCTACCCTCTGTCGGCTTCCTTTTTGTGTTTGAGTTTGGCCAGGGGCTCCTTGCTCACCCACATGGCCCTCCTGGCATTTTTGCCTGACTTCTTATTCATTGGGATGGAACACTCTTGAGTTGGCAGGAAGTAATCCTTGAACATTAAGCAGCTTTCCTGCCCCTCCCCCCCTTTCCTCCAGGGCCTTATCCCACAGCACTCTTCTAAGCAGATTTTTGAAGAGGCCAAAGTCTGCTCTCCTGAAGTCCAGGGTTGTGAGCTTGTTTTTCACCTTCCTCCCTGCCCTTGGGATCTTGGACTCCACCATCTGGTGCTCACTGCAGCCAAGGCTGCCTTCGATCTTCACTTTCCCACTGAGCCCCTCCTTGTTGGTGAGTATGAGGTCCAGCAGAGCACCTCTCCTAGTTGGCTCCTCTATCACTTGGAGTAGGGAGTTATCATCAACGCACTCCAGGAACCTCCTGACCTGCTTATGTCCTACTGTGTTATTATCATTATTATTTTGCAGATACTACTATCTAAATTTGTGCTGTATATTGAACCTGTTATGCAATGTGTTTTATTCTGTTGACATCGACTGACTTCTGTGCATGGGGACAGGGCTTGGGACTTAGGACTGGACCCTTTCTACTATATTTTTATTATGCAGGCTGTAGCTAAGATTCCTGTTTCATTTTAAGCCATCACTGCCACTATCGGAGACATCAGATGGCCTGCAACTAGTAAGGAAAACAGTGGACAAAATGTTCAGGAAAAAGAAAGATTCTTTTTCTAGAATTCACAATAAAGTCACCTCTAACATATTTAAAGACCCTCCACATCCCTTTCCACACTGCCTGTTGGTTATATATAATAATGCTATTATAGGTTGGGTTTTGTATATCTGGTGACACAGTGCAGGAATGTAAAACGCAGAAATAAGGGACTGTTGAAGCAGCTTGAAGACTTTTCTTGAAAATTTGTTCTTTCTACTCAGAAATCTGCAATTAAGCTTCAAAGAAGCTTTAAAAAATTATTCTTTAGTGAAGGCAAGAGACACTCAAATGACCAAATGCAAGCACTGAAAACAATTAAAAATAAAAACTGGAAATCGGAGTCTGAAGTATGACTGAAAGCATACAGACAAAATAAAGAATCAGCGTTATATGAAGAGAACAGTTTGGTTTCTCAGCAAGCAACAGCCTTGAGCTCAGACAGCTCCACGCAGGCATATATAACCCAGCCTGGGGTAACCATCATGACGTCCTGCTGGTGTGGGATGTCTTGAAAAACATGAGCCAGAATCCACACACTGTAATAATGTTTACTGCCCATTTCAAAACCTCTTGCTCTCTAGACAAAATAAGACTGTTTTTACGAACTTTTGCTGCTCCTTCATTTATTAGAATACAATTAACTTAGGGAGCTTGCTAAATTCCAAGTTTTCTCTCTGATTATTTACCAAGCATGGCTACAACATACATTTCTTCTAACAGACACACAAATCACGTTTGCAGAGTGCACACTAAGACTTTCCACATGTCATCAGTAAACTCTAGTTAGCAGAAACTTAGATTTTCTGGGCCAGTAAGAATGACCATTTATGTTTTGCAGCAGCTTCCCTATTAGATATTTTCTGGGGTGCTCAGTGTAAGTCTGGAAGTCAACTTTCTGAAAGACAGATTAGTTGGTAATTTAAGATGCTTTAAATTGCACTCCTAGAAATTAGGGCATCTAAAAGGTGTTTTTCAGTTCTAAAAACATTTTCTTCCATTTTTGCACAAGGAGTGTACAGACATTTAGTGCCAATACTATCCCCTATTAATTTCTTAGCTGGTATTGATTTAAGCAAGGGCCCAGACTTTCAGTTAGTGTGAACTGGCACACTTTGGAAATTTTAGACAGAAAACTTGAATGCATAGAATAATTTCAGAAGAATAATCTTGAATTCCTAAGGAAGTTTTGAAGCCTATAACATTTTCCCCCAAAATATTACAGAATTTGTCTGTATTAAAAGATAAAACAAATACAGCTTGACCAGAGGCCTAGATTAGGTCTGACAACGACTTGTTTTGAATCCTAAGTACCCAGTCTATTTCTGTACACATATATCATGTTTTCCCTTACCATCTCTTCTCAGAGCCAAAACAGAAATCATGCTGCATGTGGATACTTGGTCACATGTAGGCATGCCAAACTCTCAGACAAATACAGATGAATCAGGAATCAGGAACTCCTTCTTTCCAAGGTGGGAAAAGGCTTATGTGTTATGGAAATGTTGACACTTTGTGAATGAGGAAAACAATCCGTCTTCAGTGAGTTCAGACATAACGAGGGGAAGAGGTCCATGGAACAGCAAATAATATTTCTCATTGTATTGTGTTCAGTCGCAAGGTGATCTTTAAATACTGTGTCCCCGAGTAAAATAGGAATGCCGTGCCATTGTATTGCTGCCCAGTTTTCATAAATAGGCTACTTCTAAAAAGTCAACACCTACAACTGCCATACTTCTGACAGAAAGTAATTTGTCTGAGCTATGTTTATACCTCTTTCACACCTTTCTTAAACAAAATAATTTCCATTTATGTTTGCTAGTAGCTTTGTGTTTATGGCATGCAGCATATGTAACCCAGGCTCTTACTATGTCTAGACTCAGTTCAAGTGCTCACAGCCTGTTTGCTTGGAAACTAAATGATAATGATACGCTACCTTGCTCGTTGTCCTACCCACATTGTATCTTTAGTGCAGAACTGCACTGAAGTTCCTTCCAGAACTAGGGTCAGTTCTCACCAGTATTCTGTCAAGGAAAAGAAATTATATGAGTTTAATACTTAACAGAAAACTGATATCCTCAAAAATCTTGCTGTTCACAGAATGGGCAGTGGTACATCTTTATCTATTAGCAGAACAGAACCTGAACTGGAGAAACCACACTGTCACATCAAAGGTGGCTCATAACCCATGGTAGCTCAAACTTTATAGATTTGGTTTTGACATTATTCTTCTAGGTGCTGCCTGTTATGTTACACGAAATGATATTCATATAACAAAGCCTATCTTTTTTTTGGTAAAAATTATCAGAAATCTAATCTTTACCCAGGTAATACAAATCTGACTTACGAAGATAAGTCACTTCTAGCTAGTCATCTTCCTTTCCCACCACAAAAACTTTCAGTCATAAAGCTTTCCAGATCAGGACAGAGATTGTTTCCCTGTCCATCAGAAGAATATGACATACCAGAAAAACCAACCACAAGCAGTACATAAAAAATGCAGAGTTTTTTGAGTTTATTTGCTGGGTTTGCTTGTTTGGGGTTGACTGGTTTGGGTTTTTTTGCCCCTCTATTTCTGTTGCTAGCCGGACAAACAGGTTGCATACGGAGATTCTTCTTTGCTCCCAAAGCAGAACTTCTTTTTTCCATCTCACGGACTGTAACACTACTCTACTAGGCGATGGGAAATTTTCTCTCTGAGTCAAGGTTCAGAAAAGGTCTGGAACTGTTGGAGAGTGAATGAACATAGGTGGCAGCACTGCCTCGCCCTGGAGGTTACATTATCGCTCACCCCCAGCGGTATCCATGCAGGCAACCTTTCACCTAGATAATTTTTGTTCCAAAATTATAGACAGGAGAGACCATAAAATATAATTTGCCATGAGACAACCAAGTATTCTTTGCGGAATGGAGTGAAACAAATATTATTAAAAAGTATTTTAACATAAGGTTCTGTGATATTCTATGAATATTTTTGCAAGTAAACAGGAAAATAAACAAAAGTAAAAATCACTCTTTTACCCTTTTTTTTTTTTAAGCCATATCTTTTCTAGCAATAGTAACAAAAATAAAACAAATTAAATATGTCTTAAGCTCTGGAAGGTTTTGAGTTTAGGATTGTAGTATTCAGGGACCATTCCTAAACCAGCACAAAGAGGGGGATCAGCTATGTGTGTGTCCTCTCCTCTAATCTTCTTAAAAAGGCAGTCAGGCCATCTTCCAGAGTCATTCTTTGTGACAATCTGCTCAGATTCCTTTTTCTTCTGATCATTTTGGATACCATTCTACAATGAGAGGTGCCTTCATTGACTCGGATCTTCAGACCGGATGTCTGCAGGCAGTAGCAAATGGTGGCATTGGGCTGTTCTCTCCAGATGTCGACTAACTGGGCAGAAAGCTCACAGTCTTGATTTAGGAACTAACACAAAAGGCCAGAGTGGGGTGTGAAAAACTTCCAAAGAATTTTGTGTAGCGTAGAGATAGAGGCTGTTGCTATAGGACACATAATTTATGCAATTCTTTGAAGGGCCATAAGGACTTTTTCCCATGTTTCACCAAGTCTTACTGTTTGGATTGAGGTGGCCTACATCTGATTCTCTGCTCAGTACCCAGTTTCAGAATGTAAGGTAATACAGGCCACAGAGTTAAACCTGTAAAACATCTAGGGAGTTTTCTAAACATCTATACATCACTGAGTCATGGAAAACAACATTGTTCAAACTGATCACAAGAGCATCTACCCAAAGGCTGAGGGAGTAAGGAAAGTAAAGACGTTTTGACCTGAACAATGCAGGAGGCTTGCGTGCCTTGCTAGGAATAAAGTGTGCAGCACTTACAATCCATGTCTCATCTTCTGACTAGTCTTGTTTTGAGTATGGGCCTTAAATTGACTTTCTCTTCCAGTTCCTCTCCCTTCCCCATACAAAAAAAAACAGTAAGGCCATCTCTCCTCAGTCATTA
Source organism: Chroicocephalus ridibundus (assembly GCF_963924245.1). NCBI lineage: Eukaryota > Metazoa > Chordata > Aves > Charadriiformes > Laridae > Chroicocephalus > Chroicocephalus ridibundus. The sequence continues at coordinate 27,828,744 of NC_086285.1, read as the reverse complement.
GTCATCCATAGTCATTAGCTATGATGTGCCGAAGCATAATAGCAACAACTAATCAGAGACCTTTATATCACAGTAGTATGAATCCTAAAAAGGCCTTGATAGGACTACTGCATGGGATATCTGTCCTAGAAGGAGTCTATACTGTATAAACACAACTGGAATGGTTTAGTGAAGCTATCTAACATGTCATGCGTGTCTAGTGTGGGAAGCTCACATGAGCTATCTAACGGAACACTGTGGCCATGGCCCCCACAGCTGACTGAAAATAAGAAGGAGGCTCTCTTCACTGAGATCCTGCATAAAGCAATACTCAGTATGTTGCAGATTTCCACGCAGAGCTCCATCCCGCTTTTCTAATATTTTCTTACTGCTTAGTACAGGACATCTGGAGAAGAGACAGGCAACACTGCTGTGTCATTCAGCAGGTCCAGAGTTAGGTGTCCCCTGCTTCCCTCCTGATCTCAGAGTGCGCTTGGATGTTGGTGCACACAGGGGGTATTCATCAGTTCATCCTGCTCTCCTGCCCCCTGGTTCCTGGCACCAGATCTCCCTGATGGTCTCTTTCAATTCAGGTATCCTGTGCTTCCTTCCTCTGACAGTCCATGACCAGTGATGGACATGACATCGTCACAGCATTTTTAAAACCAAAGTATTGCTTATTTTAGCCAGAAAGAAAAAAGCATGCACAGAAAAGGATTTCAAAACAAGAATATGAATGTCTGTTTTATTTTTCCTTGCTGTAAAGGCAGCCTAGGTCATTGTCTTCCTCAAGTTAGACAGTCATAAGAAAAAAATTTTCAACTACTAAGTTAATCTATGTATAATATAGGAAGCTGATGAAGGGCCAAATCAGACTCCAAAATACTTTTCTGAAAGTTTTTTAAAATGATTGAAAAATGTAAAATATGAAGCCTAAAACTGACTTTTTCCATTCAGGGAGTCTTTTGCCCTCTCCTGTCTTACAGAGGTTTGATCCTGTTCCCACTGAAGACTACAGCTGAAATGGCTGGAAACATTTAACTGAATGCAGTGGACATTGGATTAGGACTTCATTCAGAGTCATTCACATGCTATCCAGTAACTGGAAATAACACATTCCCAAGAGGGAAGTCTCAGCAAGACTTCCCTCTTGCTGAGAAGTTAACCCATCATTTCAAGCATGTCCCAGTGATCCTCTCTAATATGTCACATTGCAGTATCTATGCATAATGCTTAATACTAATTAGCTGGCAAGAAAATTCCATACCATCCTGCTGAAAATTGTCCACTTTACTTGTACGTGAACTCGTCAGTTGTTATCTGAACTCTGATGAGTACAGAACATTACAGCAAGCTCTTCAGCAATGCAGTAGATAGTGAACACACCAAGCCTGTCCTTTCCTGTAAACAACTTCTCCTTAACCTATTTTCAGACACACAGCTGTCAGATCCCCAAATACTTTAAAAAGCATTTGAAAGTCTGGGTTGAACACTGCTAGCGACAGCTCAGCTTCCCAGTCGTAACACGGAATAAATCTGTTCTGCAAGCATAAAAACTTTCTTTTAGGCCAAATCAAGGCTACGTAGCAAATACACACAGCAGTTGGGATCAGACAGTCCATACACTTCTACTAGAACTGGGAAACACATCCTTTTGACCATGCTGTAAACAGTGTATCAGACATAAAAATAATTAAAAAAAAAACCATTCAAAAATTAATAACTTTCCTAATGGAAAAAAATGGAAGAATAAGGCAATCATGTATTTCAAACACTAGTCAAGTTGCTCAGTGTACTTCTGGAAAACATGTTTATTAAAATTAAAAGGGTGGGATAGGATGGACAGAGAGGGTCCTTTCCAAAGGGAGCTGTGGAAAAAATGATTCAACTAATAAGAGTACCAGGGAATTGGTTAGAGGTTATTTACATCAAGGAAAGTAATGCGTTTCTGGCTCTGGTCTGGCTCCCCCTTCAGCATTTCCCAGCATCTAGCACACCCAGGCAATGTTTGTGTCATGGGACATACCCAATGGCATGCTACTGCCTTTTTGGTCCCTTATCAAGATGATGAGCAACACTTAAAATGCCACCCTCAGCATGCTGTGGCAATCGGCACGCCTGTACAACTGTGAGAGATGCTGCTAAGGAGAGTTAAAAGGTCACCTGCATAGCTAATGCATTTGAAATGTTGCCCGACATATGCTGATGTAATGCCAGGAACGATGATGCTAAAGCGTTAACCGTATCGTGCAAGCTCATCAATACCAGTATGAATTTGATAATGCTGACAGGAGTTTAGATGACGTTAACACAAGCAACAAAGAGCATCCAGAAAGATACTCAGAAGTAGGGAAGAAAACAAGGCACACAGTCCTTATCACAGCACTGAAAAAAGAATCAGGAGAAAAAGCTGTGCATGATCTGTATCTGTGCCTTTATCTGCTCCTTTGAAATGTTGCAATGCATTTCTTTACCATAGAGGGGAAAGTTAATGAAAGAGGTAGTGAATGGATGGAAATAACCTGAAGTGATTTATGTTCAGATGAGTGTGGTGAGTCACGACTCCCTCGAGCAGGAGCATTTAGTCTCTGAGGTATATAAATAACATACTTGGAAAACTGCAAGTTGCAGGTTGTAGCCTTGTTTTATTTGGCTGTCCTAACTTTAACTGGGGTTCAATAGATCCAATTTTTCAATTTCAGACCATTAGAGAGAAGAAGAAAAGGAGGTTGTAATTTTTTTGTCTTGACTACCTCATGATCTTTTCAGCACATAAAGGTCACCTACAGCAGATATCAATAATCACACTCTTTACAGTTTCCTTAAAGTTCATCATTTTAGAGAACCACTTCACAGGTTACTAAACCAAGCCAAATTACTGCTCAGCAAGAGTGAATTGGTGCCTTTCCTATATAATTTTATGTGTTCCCTCTGGGTCTTCTCTACTCCAAGGCATTCAAGCATTTGGCACAAGATTTGAAACATGAACTGACTGTAAAGGGCTAGAATTATCTGGATGTTTCAAAAGTACAATTTTAGATAGATTTCTCCAGGGATGGTTAAATGGGGCACATGTACCCTTTGTATTTGAAAGAGAAAATTCTGGGAGTCAAAATGCTGTAATTTGTCTCTTTGAATGACTTGGAGTGGAAATTTATCCCACATTTTCACCTGTACAGTTAAATTCAGGATATTGGTCAGACCTAACACCTAATTTTTCAAGGTGATATGGGTTCACAACTCTGTCTGAAGTCTCTCAGAGCTGCAGGGTCTCACAGCCTTTATTAAGCAGCCAACACTGAGTCACACAAAATTAGAGTGCTTTTCCAAATGCAGTCCACCACTCCTTCAAGTCTTTCTCATGGGAAGTGCAGATACCGTATCTGTTTACTGTATTTCACAAGAAGAGCCAAAAGTGTAATGACTAAGATTTTTCAATGGTAAACGTGATGTAAGTGTCTTTATTAGTTTGCTTTTACAAAATCTCTGATTTCTCCCAAGGCCTTAAAGAAGGTGACTTTCAGTAAAAATCACATCCCAACTAGGATTCTCAGCACTGATTTAAATCCACCAAGGATTTTACTTTTAACTCAAATGCTTACAATTTAAAGACTCTGTGTTTCCATATATGAGAGGAGATTAGCATATACATCTCTTGATGTGCACACTGTAAGACAGCCCAAAATACCCATAGAAATAAATACAGGTATCCTTGTTCACTTCAGCGTGGCAACACCCATGCAATATAGGTTTAAGTATCTTACTCAAATTATTATCCTGGTCTTGCTAGAACTACATATGCATTTCTGAATTCCAGGCTGCTTTTTTGATAACTTCCTTATCACTGTTTCTTAAGCTTCAGCATACAGGGAGTTGCAAATAAGGAATGAGTTTTCAGGCTTCCACACAGCGTATCTGGAATGGAAAGCAGAGGGAAAACCGGTGCTCCAGCAGCTATGCTGGGGGAAAACACTCTCAGCACTCGCTGAAAGCTAGCAAGGTCTCTTGTGGTGGTTACCGAGTTTTCTCTTGGCTAGAGTATCTTCTGATGGTTTATAGTAGATTTGTTGCTTGATCTGAATATTAAAATTTCATAACATTTCTCCAGTACTGAATGAACCAGAGAGTAAGCTTGTATTTCTTTCTGGGAATAGGAAGTCCCTAAATATCTAACCCTAGTTAAATATGTATTAATAATGACTAGCCATGAAATGGAAGACTTGACAATTCACACTTCAACAGTAGTTGTGTGAGTGTGTAAGAGGAAATTACAATGTTTCCTGTCAGGTGTAAATGGAGATCTTACACATTTCAATGAATCTAATTTTGTGCAGTGAAAAGCTGTCTTGTTAATAACAGAACTTTTTCCATCTAAATTTATAATTCAATTGGAGTCACAGGAGACATTTTTAATTTCCATTTCACAGACTGTATCCTACTATTAGTACGTTAAAACATTTTCTTTCAAAAAAGAAAGCTTTGTGAAACCAATGCCTGGAAACGTATTGTTGATTATTTATACCCAGGTATTGTGTGTCAGATAGTAGGGAATCAAGATTTGTATTTGCTCATATTTTGAACTTTTTAAAAATAGGTAAATATGTCAGTTAAAACTCTACTTTCTTCATTCAGTATTTTTGAATGTCTAGGGTCTTGTCCCATGTAGAAACTAAATAATATGTATGTTCGTGAATGCTTGCACATAAACATAACCACCACAGTTCATTTAGAATATTGCTGTAATTTCAATGAGTGAAATGAAGAAATATTAGACTACCATGGGTTTGTATGTCACTTCAGGTAGACTGAAATCTTGGAAACCAAATACCAGCATAGCTCTGATGATTTTATTTTTCAGTTCAGTGACTACTAAATGAGCACTGTGTTGAAAAATTAATTTGGAAATGTCAATGTGGATAGAGTAATAAAGTAAATATTAAAAGAATTACAGTATAAAGAAAATATACTAATACTGCATAGTGAAACTCCACTAGACCGCTAGAGTCTATTATACCACAAGATTAAAACAATTCCACAAATAATGGAGAGCTTACCTTGTTTATGCTGTTCTTAATGTTCCAGCAACGTTGCATTGATGATTTACCTATAATTAGATACGTGTTAGTCATATGACACAAAAATATTGTTGTACTTATTCGGACGCAATGGCAAACAATCTTAATTGTGCAGTGGAACATGTTCTATTGTACTGTCTTTTTAACAGGACTATTTTAATACAAATTTTCATATTTAACTGCAGCTATTATGGCTTAGCCTGTGGTTATACATTTCATCAAATAAGAAAACTCCCGTAGGCTTACTGTGTGGTTACCTTCTGTAGAGTACCTTATGGAAACTCAATCTTTATGAGATCAGCTTATTAATATATGTGAATTCACACTTCAGTAATAATAGTCACATCATTACAAACAGGAAACAAACTTCCCTTGGGTAATTCGAAACACCAGGGGGAAGCGGCATTCCAGTAATACCATAAATTCGGCATCTCTTTTGAAAGTGTGGCTGGATAACACCATGGCGAGTCCTCTCTAGATGATGTCTCTTCTCTTATCTCACTATTTCCTAGGCTAAATTTCTCATTCAACTTCCTACATCAGACACTAAAAGAAAATAAATTCTTCCTGACCTGATGAAAGAGCTGCTGAGAGGGAAAACTGGAGAAACAGAGTGCTTTCTAAGATCAACCTCAGACAAAATAACCTGGAGTAACAGTTCAAGGCTATTGTTCTGAGCAGAAACTCAAGCCACAACATCCACTTTACCAAGCGTCCTGCTACTGTCAACAGTATCAAGCACAGCTCATTTAAAACAACGAGCAAAACCACCTCATCTTTACCCAGAGTGGTCCACGCTTAAAAAGAAAAGCAGTCTGAGTTCAAAGACCATGACTAGTGTAAGGGTTACAGGTGAAGCAAGAGCTCCTTCTTCTCAGGGTATTGTGTTTCTTAAGATGTCTAATCCAAAACATTTAAATTGATCCATCTTGTTCCACTAACTCCTTTCCCATATTCCTACAGAAAAATGCAGCTATTTTCTGATTCTGCTGAAACATATTTAGGCCTTAAAAGTGGCGTTCTTTTGGTAACATTCACTTTTTTCTGACTTCCCACAAGTTATCCACCTTTCCCCAGGTGCTCTTCTCCAGAGCAGGGCTGTTCACAGTAAAGGCAGCCGTGGCCCAGGGTGGCAGCTGTCCTGATGATACCTTTCCGCTTTTTTTCCCTCTGCGTCAGCAGCTCTCATAAAGGATGGCACATGCTCTTCCACAAGAATTGCTACGGTAGCCAGCCCAGGCTGCAGAAGGACATTTTTTCATTCTAGCTGTATGCTTTAGATCTGTGCCAGCCCACACTGAGAGCTCACCTCTATTTCATCTGCAACGGTGTACTGGGCCGAAGATTGCTATTCTCCTACATGCTAAACAGCCTCCTTAATTCAACTTGTTCTAGTGGCAAGCATTTCAAGATAAACACTTTTGAGTGATATTTTATCACAGTTTGAGTCCTAGCTTTTTCCCTGAAGGGTACAGCTATATCCCACCCTGCTGTCTCTACGCTCCCAGTGTCGAGACAGCTAATCTCGTGCAAGCCTCTCGTTATGTTTTTGGAAAAGCAATTCTTAAACCAGCGATCTGTTCTCCTTTTCCCTCATCATTTTAAAGCAGTTAACGCACAGTTTCAGATGTGGATAACAAAGGCAGCGAAAGGAGGAAAAAGGCTGTCTCCTGTTGGGGTGTGCTGGGTTGCCATGCACATCCCGGTGTTTACATCTCCAAGCCGGCTGCCAGCCAGCCGCAGCTCCGGCAGTAAAACGATCCAGCTACTGTACTCTTGACTTTTGCAAACTATGAGCGGCCGGGAGGGAGACTGCGCAAGCGCTGGGGCAGCTGCAGGACCTTTCCCTCACTGAACCGGCAGCGGGGCTGGGCACGCCAGCCTGTTTGTGTGCTGCTCCATGACCTTTCACCTACTTCGGCTATTTTGGCCGCGCCGGGAGCCCTCGGTGGCTCGACAGCTCCTGCGGCTGCAGCGTCGGGTGATAGAAAGATGAGAACGGGAAGATATGATCCTTGTTTGTAATGTTATTTCTGTCTTTTTTTTCCGTGCAAAGGGCCACATAAATATTTAGAAAACAGGCGTGTTAGTAGATTAAAGTATCAACCCAGTTGCATAAAGGCAGACCCATCTGAGCGCTTTGCCCACGGCACTGCTGGAAATGTCACAAAGTGCTGCGAATACAGCTCAAGCCCTTTGGTCATCAGACCATTCCTTCCGCTTACATTCAAAACTTTCTAGTGCTATCATTAATTTCCACCCTGACTTACTGCTCCTCCTGGGTCATCATTTACTGTTCCTTACAAAAGCTGAATTAAAAGTTGCCTTTGTCCCGAGCAGAAAATGTTAGTCTGGTTTCCCAAGAGAAAAAAGCTTCAATAATGTTGCCTGTTCACCTGTTTGCTAAACCATCCCTCCTAACCACTTCAACCAAATTTGAATAGATTATCAACTTCCTACAAACTTTGTAGAAACCGGCAGGTGGTTTAGGGAGGAGATATTCAAATTTTAGTCCACATTGAGGAAAAGGCAGGGGAAACTCAGCCAAGATTCATTCTATTAGACAGCAGCAATCCCACCAGTTGTAATCACATGTATCCTGGTGGGTCAGGAGAGGGCACACACCCCAGCACTGCATATTGTGTCGCCAGTGCTTGCTGGCAGGTGGGTTAGGAAGAAAAGCCTCGCATTTGTGTCACCATGGAGAAAAAGGGAGGACAAAGTCAGCCAAGACACTTTCTATTAGACATCAGCAACATGGCCAGTTATCACGTTGTTCTGGCCAGCCAGGAACACGGCTCTGACCTAAGTACAGCATGTTGTGTCTCCAGCAGTGGGGAGCTCATAAGGAACATCGAGGAGGGAGACAGCTAACTGCAATGGATAGCATTTAGGGGAGAAATGTACAGGAATCCAGGCTTCATTCGCTCCACTCTTCTGTTGTGCAAAAAAGCAGAATGTTAACACAGCTCCATTTTCTTAAGGATAGTCAGCAAACCATTACTGTGACTGAGCAACTGAAAGCGTTGTTACTGCCTTTTCAAAACTTGCCCCAGGGCAGTTCAGAAGAGGAAAGTCAAAATATTAAAGCAGCGGCAATGAGACCCATCTGATGAATGCTGCAGTTCAGAATCTGGCAGTGTCCTTCACCGTCAACATGCTGTTCTCCGAAACCTGCACTTATAACTGTCACGTGCACTGGGACTTCAGGAGGAGGGGGGAAATGGTGGTTTGGAGAGGAAGTAAAGTGAGAACACACAGTACTGCAGTCAGGATGGAGCGTGGAGTGATTTGAAGTGGTTACAATTTTCACCGCCTAGTCTTCCCATGCAGCTTGGCTGACAACAAATCCTCATGTATCGTTACCTTTGTGCCTAAAACTTAGCCGTCTTGCCCAATATTCAGGACATCCTTAACAATTATTTCCCAGATATACCATTTATTTTTACAGGAATGGAAAGTTATATATATTGTTCAGAACCTACTGAAATACATAACCCATCATACAAAGAGTGAGAAGCAAACCTGCATGATGAAGACGACACACTTCTTCCAGAGGCTCAGTGGAGTAATAAAACTGTTAGTTGTCAAGCTGCAGATGTGTAAAATTCTTGTAGAAGTTTGTTTTGATGTGAAAAGCATCCAGGTTTTGAGTTACTGGAGCCTTGCCCTTTTAATAATTGGGGAAGGCAACACGCTTCCTATATTTCCTGCAACTACGATTGTACTGTTTGTTCAGAGCTAAACTGAACATGCAAGATTTTTGTTCATCCCTTACTGCATATAACTACCACGAAATCTATGAGAAAACAAGTTGCTGTAAAGAAAAGGAATGTAAACAACAGGAATTATTCCTAGTAGACTTTTTCCCTATTCAGAACAGAATATGTGAAACGACTACTCACAAAGGTTGTTCAAGTTACTTATATTAATCAGGGTCAGCACACCAGCAGATTAAAATAAAGTATCTCAATAAGAACAGAAATAGTGACCTTATAAATGAGAATAACTGCCTAGTGTGGAGGACTTTCTTGACTCAGATTTTATTGCAAAGTGTCAGTCTTGAGATTCTTGCTTGCCATTGATTAGTGGCTTCAGGAAGAACACGGAAAAACCCCAAATCTATCCTGTTCATGTTCCACAATTTAAACAAATTTGTGTGATATTTTTACTTTTGTGAGGCATCTGCAACTTGCAGGTAAACAAAGCTAAAACAGTCAAAAGCAAACCCTAACACCTATTCTTGAATTTTCAACTTCTGGCAAGTGCAGGAAAAACCAAAACGGTTACATTTGTTATTATTAGTTGTCTTCATTTTGCTTCATTTCACATTTCATATGCCAACATTCAATCACTGTGGTAAAACGTAATATATCCGATGGAACAATAACAGAGTAACTCTCCCAATAAAATAATAAAACAGGGAGCAATAAAATAATAAAACAGAATGTACAGTGGGAATAGATAAGTAAGCAGGGATAAGAGATACGACTAGGAAGACAATAAGATAAAGTTCAAGAAAATAACTAATGATAAGCTGAAGTGTTCTCAGCTTATTAAACATTAAAATGTGAATTTTTCAGGAATGTATCTTCCTTCCCATTAAAAAGAGCTTATATATGTTTATGTGTGTAGGAACATATAAAAACTGGGTTAAGGAATTATATGGAAGTATTAAGGCTATATTCTTTTGTATCATTTTATTGCTGTGTGGCCCTGCTGTTACCGAGCAGGATTTAGGATGGCAGAAAGACCTTTGCTGACGTTAACCCCATTCTTCAACACCTTACTCAAAGCCTGACTTTAGTGAAGTGGACTCGGAAGCTTGGGAAAAAGCCAGGCCGTGCTGGAGAGCAAAGTTTCCTCTCCGGCAACGAGGAAAGCTGCGCAGGCTTTTCCCAGCTCAGCCGGCCATCTCTGAGGTCAGCTGTAGACAAGAGTAAATAAGGGCCGCATGGCGATTTGGGACCGGTGCGTCACCAAACCAGCTGTCCGCGGGTATTTGGTCACTACTAATCCAGGTCACAGCCACGACCTACATGTCGAGCACCCAGAACCCTCTGGCGAGGATCCAGTTTTGCTCCCTTCGCACCTCCACGTAGCCTCTGCGCCGACCCCGGCCTTTCAGCCATTCCACCGCTTCGCGCAAAGAGGCCGTTTCCCCTTCGGTTAAGGCCCCGAACACCCGCGCACCCCTCAGGGTTGGCAACACAGCTGGTGCTACGGCGGCCACCGCCTGGGGTGGGCCGGGCCAGGCCCGCTCCCCACAGCCCCGGGGACCACGCCGGCTGCCCCTAGAAGGCCGGTTCCTCCCCCTCCCCCGGCTCGGAGCAGCGGGAGGAGCGCGGTGCCCTTGGGTCCTGGCAAGGCCGCCCACGCCGCTGACATTGCCCGGACCCTGCCCGGTAAACAAGGTCACGGGAGGCGGTGCAGGGCCAACACACCTCCCCCCCCTTCCCGGCGACCTGCCCGCTGCCGGCGGGGGGACAACGGCTTGGGGGGGGGGGGTTGACGAAAGAGGGAACCCCGCCAACGGCAGTCACGAGCCGCCCGGCACCGGGAACGTTCCGTTATGGGCGGGGCCGGCCGAAGCCCTGCCTCCCCCCCCCCCCCCCCCCCCCCCGCTTTCCCGGGGGTTGTAAATAGAGGCGGCACGTGAAGCCGCTCGCCACTGGCGAGGGGAACAGCGAGAGGCTTTCGGGCACCTACTGGACACCGAGCGAGCCACACACCGAGCCACCCACCCGCTTACCTGCCCCTGACTGACCGACCTGCCACCCCCCCACCCGACTGACCGCCGCCACGGGAGCGATGAAGGCCGCCCGCATCGCCCTGCGCGCCGCCACCCCCCTGGCCGGAGCCAGCGGGGCCAGCAGCCGCCGCGGCCAGTTGCCGCTGGAAGTGGAGCAGTTCTCCCGTTTCTCCCCCTCCCCGCTCTCCATCAAGCAGCTGCTGGACTTCGGTGAGAGGCGGGACGGGCGAGGGGAGGCGAGGGTGGTGGTGGCTAGTGTGTGGCTAGTAGCCTGTCGCTGGGGGCTTGTGAATCCCGGGGTGGGGGCGGCGAGCCCCCTGGCTGGGGGGGTCCGGAGAGAGGGGAGTGGTCCCCGCTTGTGGACCAGCCAGCCCTGGAGGTGGTCGCCCCAGGCGATGTCCCCCCGCCGGTGCCAGCCCCGGGGCCGGCCGGCCCCGGGGCTGGCACCGGCGAGGGGACATCGCCTGGGGCGACCACCTCAGGCGCCCACCGAGCGATGGTGCCTTGTGACTGCCTGGACCAAAGCCGAAGATAGGCTTCAGCTCTAATTCGGCGATGTTAATGGCATGGGGAGGGCTAAGAGATTAGTTAATGGGTGTTTTGGTGCTCGGAGGTACGCGGTATCGGGGAGGAGTCGATTAGTCTTGTCCTGTCGGGGAGCGAACGAGCTGTACCCAGATCCGATTGCTGCGTTGGCAGCCGGCGGACCTGTGCTCACACGACCTTTTTCAGTCGTCACCACGAAGAAGCCCGTGTTTACAAAGTGATTCTTCTAGAGGATTACAAATAAAGCCCCGTGTCTAAGTGGGGAACGTACCAATATTCCTCCCAGGAACATGCTGTCACGTAAACAACATCCAGCACAAACGCGTACATACACTTAGGACAACTGGCCGGTAACAGCATGATGATTGCAAAAGAGCGTAGCCATGAAGCCTATGGAAACACAGCAAATTGTACCCGTATCTTGAAACTCTTTTCTTTTTTACCAAACTTCTCTTCTGGATTTGTTCACAGGCTCAACTAATGGATGTGAGAGAACTTCCTTTGCGTTTTTGCGCCAGGAACTTCCTGTGAGGTTTGCAAACATACTGAAAGAAATTGATCTTCTTCCTGATAAATTGCTAGGAACCCCATCAGTGCAATTAGTAAAAAGCTGGTAAGTTAAGAGCTACTTGAATTCAGCCTGTAAAATCACATAGCTTTGACAACTTGGTTGTCACAGACTTTTTTTGAATGGTAGAAGACGATAACAAAATACACTAGAAATGCAGTTTCTTTATCAAAGCTGAATTGCAAGCTGTTATACACTGTCCTTTTCTAACATACTAAAATCACATTGAAAAACAGCATGGTTATATTGTTATTTTTAAATAGTTTTAAGAAAACCAAACCAACAAACCATGACAGTTTGGAATAGCTGGTAGAGCAAATCTCGCTTCTTACCGTTTAAGAAGGAAGACAAAAAAATGTGTTCTGTTCTCACATAGCATTACAGACCCTCAGAGCTACACAGAAATGGGAAAGCAGGCTATATACTTGTTTGAGTCTCTGATGGAATTACTGACAGAGGTTCTATTCCATAGCACATTGCCTTAGCTTGTGCACCAAGCGTTTGGAATTCAGTTGATATAATGTCTGTGGTTGACACAGTGGTTGAGTCTGATTTAACCTTGCTTTACTGGCATGGTTGCAGCATTTGCAAGAATGGCTGGCATAAAGGGTAAAAGTATTAGAGTGAGACCCAGAAACTGTTCTTAATCTAGCCAACGCTTGTGCCTTTGCAGTGTGCGTCAAGGCTGTCAGATGTTAACACAAGAGGCTCAAGTACTTAGCTTGTGCCAAAGCTGATCAGATTTGGAAAAATTTTGCTTAGGTGACTTTCTGATCAGTGTTGTCGTTTGGATCTTCTTTTGAAATACCTCCCTTCTTAAGAATAGTAAGGGGTTCCTACATACCTAAAGTGAGGGTTTAGATTCCTTTCTGGGGAGCAGGCACAAGAAAAGACTTAAAACTTCTGGGGTTCAGGCAGTCAAGAAGTATCCATCTGTGATTCTATGCTTGGATGGAACTTTGATACTTTAAAGATACTTCAGACTTCTAGCTGATTTGTTAAGAGTAATGATTTGGACAAGACAAAGTATTTTTTCTGTTCCTAGACTAATAAAAATCAAATGAATGTGTCCTTTTTCAATAGGTACATCCAAAGCCTAATGGAGCTTGTTGAATTCCACCAGAAAAGCCCAGACGACCAAAAAGTCTTATCTGAGTAAGCTTTTTCATTTGTTTCTTTGAACTTTTCATCTCGCATTCTGCTTTTCATAATGTAGTCAGTTTAGAATGACAGCTGTCATGAGCTTAATTTGATAACCTAGCCCAAAGTGCTGTGCACAGAACAAGCTGGTTTAAATCTATGATGATGTTTAGCAATGTTACTAATAAATATGGCCCATTACAGCTCAGTTTCAAGGGCATGCTGCCCCTTGAACTGTCTTGACAGAAATAACAACAGAAACTATTTGTGATATCACATCCCTGCCTCTTTCCAAGATGTCTTTTTCCCTTCCTCACATTCTCTTCTGCTCAAACTATTATGAATGAGTGAACAGGCAGTGAATTTGACGTGACTAATGATTACACCTTTTATATTAAAAACATCAGACTCTTCTGGTTTAGGTCAGTGAGGAATTAATTTTAAAAGAATGAAAAAAATATACCGTGTTTTAATGTTAAGGTTGTTATGCGCTTACGTGTGCTGCATCTGTATTAGATAATGACATTGTACAAAGCTTGCCTCCATGTAATCTTAGAAAAATGTTCTAAAAAGATCTTTTTTTTTGACCTAGCTTTATAGATACATTAATCAGAGTCCGAAACAGACATCATGATGTGGTTCCTACAATGGCACAAGGAGTAATTGAATACAAAGACACGTTTAAAGTAGATCCTGTCACCAATCAAAACATTCAGTATTTTTTGGATCGTTTTTACATGAGCCGCATTTCTACCCGGATGCTAATGAACCAACACAGTAAGTAGGAATTTTTACCTGAGGAAAAATGTCAGCCTGTTGAGAAACATGTTACTATAAACATTCCTTAAAAGTGTTGGAGATCTGCCTTGGATGATTTTGTGTGACACTGAAAAGTTAGAAACTGAATGTATGACTTAGAAAACAAGTTTTCCCATTACTTTCCTAAACCACAGACTGATTGTAATAAGTCTTGTGTGGAATATGTAGCGATCTCGTTCCTTACATCTGAAAAGCCTTTAGATGTTGAACTACAGAAAAGCCAACATTAGTTTGCTAGCAGTAGATTGTATTTTTAACTCACAAAAGGCATAAACAACACACATTATTTTGTGACTGTACGTTGTCATCACACTGTATTAGTCTAAGTTTAAGGCTGGGGTTTCTTTTAAATAATACAGTATTTGGGATTAAATATAGTATTATTTTCATCTTAAACAGCCCTTCTTTTTGATGATAAATCTGGCTCAGGGCACCCGAGGCACATTGGAAGTATTGATCCTTGCTGTGATGTTGTTGAAGTAGTGAATGGTATGTATTCTCAGATTCTTACCATTTCTCTTCATGATCAGTATTTATATCTGATTGCAAGCAATTTGGGTAACCAACATACGTTGTATAGGATGCTGACTGGTTTTTTTTTTTTATTGAAATAGCTGAAAGCAGTCTATCCAAACAAAGCTTTTATAGGACACAACTTAAAATACAAAGTAGCAGTAAAAAATGTGTTGAAATAAGGTGAAGTGACAGATGAGGTAGGAGTTAAAGTTGTCTGTGGTATTGAGATTGGCCTTACCTACTGATAGGTAACAGATGCATGTGTTCTACAGAGTTACAGATTGTACTGAAGATTTGCCCATGCTGCTGTAACTGCCTGTTTGTTCAGTTTTTAATGCACACAGTGGATGCAATGTTATCATTCCTTTGAGACACAAGCTTAGTTATTCTGTAACACCTTAGCAGTTAACAAATCTTATTTTGCTATGCATTAGAATGAATTTCTACAGTGTTTGATATTATACTTCACATATTTTATTTAAATAAATATTTCAGATGCTTTTGACAGTTCCAAGATGTTGTGTGACCAGTATTACTTAACATCTCCAGAACTGAAACTTACTCAAGTGAATGGTAAGATGAGACCTTTTATGTCTACCTTCCTATCAGTAGCCAAGCTGCTGCTTTTACTGAATCAAAAGACTCCTAATTCTATAGCCATAATGGTACAACCAGTTGATCTGTTGTGGGCTAGTTCCTCTTAATTTTCTGTTACAAGCACCTCATTTAATCCCCCATGTCCCTCAAATGTCATTGTATCTTTAACACTAGATTTCGTGAGGTAATACCTCTGAGTTTGAGAGAAGTAAGGCTGGCCTGTACTTAAGGTAACATGAGAAGTTGCTAGAGAGGAGCTCTGTTTCTGGGGTGAGGAAGTGGGGCTGACTGAGAAACACTGGTTCTGCTCCAAGCTGCCTGCTTGTGTCTGATCTTCGGCAGTCTCTGTAACGTCTAAAATCCTTTAATTATAAAATGGAATCAATACTTGCCTCTTTGAGTTTATTTGACGATAAACTGGATTTAAGCAAGTGGCAATTAGAATCTAAACACTGTTACGAGTGCATAAAGTTGTTTGCTCATTTTGGGGGGGGGGGCGGAACCAAAACTAAGGCTTGATTTATTTTCTTGTTTGTTTTGGCGTACAACTTATTGTAAAATTTGGATACAATACAGAAATCCCATCACCACCTTAAATCTTGCTTGTCTCTTTTCCCCTTCCTCTAGGAAAGTTTCCAGGAGAGCCAATTAACATCGTGTATGTTCCGTCTCATCTCTTTCACATGCTTTTTGAGCTCTTTAAGGTAAGTCCACATAAGCTGTTTATTTCCTTAGTAGTCTGAGCTGGAGTGTCAATATTTAAAATATCTAGCTAGATCTGAATGAAGTAAAGCTTTGCATAGGACAGTGAGACTTGCAAAGTTTTCTTACTTGGGGAAATAGCTTTGGCAGCTGGGAAAGGAATGAGTAGTTTGTAGGAGAGTATTTGGACATATTTGTGTGGTGGAAATGGGACAGGGTAGGGGAGAGAGAGAATAAAAGCGGGATGTGGGATTGTGACCACCGCTAGCCATCCCTTTTTAGGGATTACTGCCCTGGTGCCTCTTTTGTGGAGTGCGTGATGCATCTCGAAGTAGCCGAACTAATGTGCTGCCAACATGAGGTGCAGAATTCTGGCAGCCTTTATCAACTGCTGAACTCTTCTCCAGGTAGCTGGTGACTTTAAGGGAGTTATGTTATTTAATTTACTTTGGCTGAGTTATGTTGGGCAAGACCAGTGTAATCTTTCAAGCATAGAAGAGTCTTAGCTATGCTTAGTCACTTTTAGGTGTGAGACCTCCTCTACTCCTCTTGCACTGAATTGCTAAGTGTGTTCTTGGAAGCTAGGCACCAATAGGAATGCCTCTGCATAATAGGCATATTATTTTTAAGTGCGTAGATCCAACACTTTCTGATTATGGTAACCTTCATTTCCATAGAATTCAATGAGGGCAACCGTTGAATTCCAAGAAAACAGTCCTTCCCTTTCTCCAATTGAAGTGACAGTCGTTCTGGGACAAGAAGACCTGGCAATTAAGGTATTTTGTTGGTCTACTACAATACGTGCTTAATGCGATCTTTATGATTACGTATGCTGCTGCAAATTCGATTAGAACTTGCAGCCTCTGACAATAGATCAAAGATACTATCCATGAGCTTTCTGTTAATTGCACTAAATAGAGGGTATCATCTAAATGAAAAATAATATGCTGCAAAACAAATGTTTGCATTTCCTACTGTTGGGTTTGTTCAAATAACAGCATTTTAAATACCATTCCTAGTATATGACTGTAGCTAACTACTCTCTCTTAACTCAGATCTCAGACAGAGGAGGTGGCGTTCCAGTAAGGAGAATTGAGCAGCTGTTTAGCTACATGTATTCCACAGCACCAAGGCCGAGGATGGATGATGGTCGAAATACCCCTCTTGTAAGACACTTTCAGTACTCGTGTTACTAATAAGGCTGCTATAAGTGTTTGGACAGATTGGTAGGTTAATAAATTACGAAACGCTATGTCCACCCTAATGCTCCATGGGTGTTATTGAGCCTCATAAATATGAATTAACACTTTCTGAAACAGACTCTTAATATCTAGCTTAGTGGACAAAAGTATGCTTTTAAAGATATAAACAAGGAACACTCTATCCTGAATCTAACCCTGTTGGGTTTTTTTCTTATACTCCAATGACAGTAATTTACTTGGTCTTCACTCCCACTCTGTCTTCAAACTTACTGTAAATTGTGCTATCTTTATGGAGCACACAACTGGAGTAGGCTTAGACTATTGTTTATCCATCAGTAGCAAACTCCTTTTACTAATCACTGACCGTACTGATTACTACAGTTGTACTAGCTGTACTAGTAAAAACAAGGCAGGGAAAATACATAAATGTAAGATCTATGTGTAAAATCTTCCTCTTTCATGGGGATTTGTTTTTTCTTTTAGTGGTTTTGATTTTTTTCAGTGGTCAGTTTCAATATTCCATATGAAACTGATCAGAGATTTGTTTTCTTCTAAGAGACTAGTAAGTGCAAAGGACTTTCTAATAGTTTAAAATCTCTGAACACGTTCCAGCTACTTAATTATAAGTCATAAGACCTAGTAAAAAACAAACTAATCTTGTCTTTTGCTTTATTTTTAGGCTGGCTTTGGGTATGGCTTGCCAATTTCTCGTCTGTATGCTAAATACTTTCAAGGAGATCTAAATCTCTACTCCATTTGTGGTTATGGAACAGATGCTATTATCTACCTGAAGGTATGTGTTTTGATTTGGTTAAATAAGATAGTGTTGATAACTACCATTAATGCAGTGAGGTAACCACTCATACCTTTTTAAGGTAAACAAATTCTCTGCTCACAAGTAGAAAAGCTCTCACTGTCATTAAGAAATGTCAGTGAGATTTGTAACTGGTATCTAGAATTATAAAGGTCACTCAGCTTTAACTAGTCTACTTCGATAACTACTGGTGAAAGCCCCATTAATCTTTTAGATTGTATTAAGATTTCTTACCTACTGGTTCATGGAATACAAAGTACTGGGAGAAAGTGAAGTAACAGAAAGGCGTGAGCAACAGATCTGGTTTCTTTACTGTTGTTTCTTTACACTGACAATCAGAAAGTCTGTATAAACTAATCCTTAAAGAATCTAGTACCTGGTCCTATTCAAGGTCTGCCATATAGCCCCCATATGGCATTCAGATATCAGTAATCTTGAATGCCTGGCATGCAACATGCACTGCTGTTTTGAAGTAACTTGGAAAAAAAGGCCTACGTATTCTTTTCCACTCTTTGCAATTGCTCATGGGGAAAAAACTTCCTGTGAATTTCTTCTACTAAACCAAAACCATGGTTCTAAGTACACTGAAACACAACCAGAGAAGCAAAATTAAGAGTCACAAAAGGAAGAGACAGTCCAGCTATATACATGTTGCATTTCTATTTAATAATTTCCCAATAGAATATTAATTATTTTTTTAGCTGTAAAATATGGGGGTAGGAAAGGAACATATTTTAAAATTTCTCTGGAATTTTGTAAATGTAAGTCCATTTCTTTTCCATGGCTTCCAGAACTATCTTGAAAACAGGTTACAGAGTAATTCTAAGGCCTATAAAAAGGTGTTAATATGACTTGATGTTATGGCATCCTGCCAAATTGTCCAAAGCAAACATAGCTACTGAAGCGCATAAACTCCTGCATCTACTGCCAAAACATTTGTGTAAATAACTTTATTTTGTAGTGTCACTTGCTTAACACTTGAAACATAACTGCATGATTTTTTTATTTTTTATTTTTTTTTTTTGCAAAGTGGCATTATTGAGGGGTAGAAACCAAGTAACTTTTTTTTTTTTCTTTCTCGATTTTTAGGCCCTATCAACAGATTCAGTAGAAAAACTCCCAGTTTTTAACAAATCAGCTTCCAAACATTACCAGGCTACCTCAGAGGCGGATGACTGGTGTGTCCCAAGTAAAGGCCCAAAGAATCTCTCAAAGCAGAGTGCAGCTATGTGAAGAGAAGTTGGTATCCAGGCACCCAAGGGGATCAAGCTGGCTTCTCAAAAAAGACTAGTGTTTGGAAGTATTCCTCTACCTCCAAACAAGCAAATTCTTCAGTTTCAGGACTGGCAGAAGAGAAAGAAGATAAGGATGTTATAGCTTAGGCTGTATGCACGGAATGTGAAATCTTGCTGTGGACTTCAGGATGAGGAAAATAAGAGCGTGTAGGTCTTTAAAGAAGAGATGCGTACAGAGGAAAATCAGGCTATTTTTTTTTGTCATGATCAAAGACTTGATGTGGTAGAGGTGTGCAATTTTTGAGTCCTGTTTAATGCTTGAATTCTGAATACTGATAAATGTCAGTTATGTCAGTGTATATTTTTCTCCTAGAATAGTTATCAGCTCTTCATCTTATTACAGAACTCCTCAGGTAGATAATATCTGTACTTTAAAGCTGTATTTATAATATTTGGAAAAGATCCACTTAACATGGCAGTCTTGTAGCAAGATCCAAACAGCATTCAAATACAGCCTGACTAGAAGGGAGGGAGCCCTGGGAGGTAGGGAGAAAGTTGTTGTGGTGGTTTTTTTCCTTATGTAAGGAAGCCCCATTTAAAAAAAAAAAGTATTCTAGTAATAATTCTTATGTGATGCCTTGCTCTCAGTTACATTGCTAGGGTTTTTTAAGCTGTTCATGGAAAAAACTAGCTAAGTAAGGCTCCTATGCATAAGGTAACTAAGAAGGAAATCGGGATATTTTAGGAAAGTACTGGAAAGAAATGGAAAGCTACTTGGTTATAGCAGCTGTAAGGTTAGGCTACATCTAGCCTACGTCCCTGCACTCCAGAAAACATATGCCAAGTCAGTCAGTTAGGACTTTCCAAGAACTGAAGTCAGACATGCAAGTTGAATGGAAAGGTTTTGGTGATATGTATTGTGTAAGCGACGTGGGGAACAACAGCATGTTTAAAACATGGTCTTGTGGTTCCTTTTTGTCGTGCTGTTAGAAGATGAGTGGCTCAATACACTAAACCAAAATCTGCCTGTCATCTTTGTCAAATTTGTGTTGGACCACACTAGCTCAAAGAGATACCTGGGGATTTGGCTCCTCGAAAGCTGTGATGAGCACTGAAGGTCTGTTTGAAAGGTTTTCAGGAAGTGGTGCTGGAATTAGAATTTTATTCGAAGAACTGTTTATTGCAACAGAAAGGGCTTAGGAAATGAGAAGTTTCAAAATATGAACAGCACGGAATAACTTTTATGAACAGCAAAATAATGGGGAATTGTCACAGGAACAGTGCCAGTGGGAGAGAGCTGTTGGGAAAACATTCCATTCCCAATAAGCTTCTTACTTTCCCATCTTCTTTGTGCGTTTTCCCCCTTGTAAGCAAGGTAAACTTAATGTCAAAATAGAAGCTAAACTATTGGACATTGCCAAACTGACCAGTCAAAGTTCATCAGGGCTGTATAATATTACTTGAATTTCTTAGTAATTAGCATATTACCTTAAGCGTATATGATCCATTGCAAGTACAGTATTTAAAGCATCCTGCTCAGTCGTATGAGGTTTTTTAAAATAGACTTGTATTTGTTGGATGGAAAGCCACTCCATACTCTACTGTGAATATCAAATATTTCTTAAAAGGAAAGAGAAAGCTGGAACCACCTTTGTTTTCTAGAAGTCATGTTGGGATAGATTTCTCAATAAATAGTATTCTGACA
The DNA here is from genome assembly GCF_963924245.1 of Chroicocephalus ridibundus. Taxonomy (NCBI): domain Eukaryota; kingdom Metazoa; phylum Chordata; class Aves; order Charadriiformes; family Laridae; genus Chroicocephalus; species Chroicocephalus ridibundus. Next base: position 27,808,094 of record NC_086285.1, on the reverse strand, counting down.
CTTCGTTTCTTTTAAAAACTAAACTTGGAAGTGTTGGTCATAACTACTGGGCATAATGGCTTCAGTACTGCATCAAGGCTGTTTTTATCCCAGTGAATAAGCTGCAGTTACCAAAGGTCACCAGATGATGCATCTGAGCTCAGCTCAGTGAATTAAATGGATAAAAAAAGTGAAATATCTCTGTTTAGAAAATGCAGATGTGAAAAAGCTGCATTCACTGCCATAACATACTTGAATATTTGTTAGTTTTTGTTTTGGTATTGAATAGAAGGTCAGAAAAACATACCTAGGTAGTCATTGTTGTCAAGAAAACACAAATTATACCTGTCTGTCTGCAGCCGGTAATGCTTGAACATGAGTTGTGTTCTCATGGCGTACTGTACATCTCTAACAGCTGCAGCTACTCCAGGTAGGAGCTGTAACTTCTGACTCAAAGCAGCTGAAGCAAATGGGTGCTGTAAAACACATCTGCGATGTTGCTTGTGGAGAGAAGCTGTAGAGCATGCTCACGCTGCAGACAGAGGTGTGTATAGCACTTAGGGAACCCATGTGGAATCTCTGTAGTATTAAAAAAATTACTTAAGGGCTGTCTACCTAGATAATACAGTACCTTTTTCAGCATTTACTGAATTTTTACTCCTAAAAGTTGAACTGTAGTTTTAAGCCTTTTACTTGGATGTAGATGTTGATATAATTTTATAATAAAATCTTTTAAATGGTCATCTAGTATCTTTGTTTTCTTCTAAGAAGTCTAGTGCAAGCGAGGCCCTGTGTTATTTTAAGTCTTTAAATGGAGTTGAGCAAAGTAACTTTCACACTGTGTCAAATAGACATAGCAGAGGAAAGAAACACTGAAACAACGGTCTGCTTATGCGTAATGTTTCAGCTGCTGAGAGTTTACACAGGGCCTAAAATCAGTGCATCACCTTATTCTTTCATCTTAGGAGAGTTTAGAATTCTTCGTCAGTGCACATTCTACCTTCTAAAATACCTAATTTTTGTTCAGGTGTAAAGAATATGAAAACTCACCACTAGTTTTATATTAAAAAAAAAAAAAAAAATCTCCATCAAGTCTATAATTAACAATAACTTTTTTCACAGACTAAATGAAAGCCTGTCTTCCAGGTCTGTGACAATGGGACAGTTGGCTTTTAATGGCTGGTTTGTAAGAGAATAGCAGTTGTCAGACAGAACAGACTGTTCCATGATAAAACAGTTGTCTGCAACTGGTGCTTTAGTGGACTTGTGTTTGCCTGGGAATGTCCTGCATCCCCCTTAATTTTAAGAAGATAGAGTAACTGTAAAAATGTGTGCAGGTTACTTGAAAGGAGAGGTGAAAACCAGCCACACTCTGGGTATCTGGCAGAAAATCTAGAAGTGACAACCCTGTGTGCTGTTTCCCCTTCTTAACACCTGTAACTTCCCCTTCCCCCCCTTCTTTTCACCTGTAATACTGGAGAAGCAGATCAGATGGCGTAAACTTCAAGCGTTTTGCAATTACAGAAATGTACCACTCAGACAGGTATCAGTTTGTCAGGTGTGTTGGAAGAAACAACCCAGAACTAAAGTACACCAGGGACTTTTAATAAACTACTACAGAAAAGAAAACCAACAAAACCCCCACTCGTTGTGTTTTCTTTTCCCATCCACCTTTACTGTCTTGCAGTCCCTGGAGACAGGACAAACCCATTTTTCCAAGCAGAAATACATATACGTGCACTCTCTACCTCAGCCACGGCAGTCTCGGGAGATGTCCACACTGCACGTGGGATGCTGTGGATGCATCAGGAATATACCCAACTTTCTGTGCCGCCATGTGTGGAGCACGCAGCCCCATCAGGCAACGTGGTCTCCCTGCAGCACGCTTCTCCCACACCATCGATTCCAGCCAACGTCCCACGGTCCAGAAGGTGCCAGAAGTTCAAATGTTGATTTTTTGTTTTCCTTCCCCCGCACAAACCGAGTGACAGAGGCCACACATCCAGCTCCTGATTCAGCAAAGCACTGGAGGTACCAGGACTGTCTTGCTTTGAGTGCGTCAAAGGTTCACTGACATCAGCGAGTTTACTCACAGCTAAAAGGCGTTCTAGTCTCACAAGAGATAAGCAGATGTTGCAGTTCCCCCCTTTGCCCTTTGATCAGGACCTTACAAAGCCAGGTTCCTATGTCAACAGAAACCATGCCAAAGCACCCAATGTTTTCTCTTCCAGATCGTTAGCTAAAACGTGTACGCTGAGTTTGTTACTGGTGCCTTGGGCACACGTCCAGATTAATCTCCCTGGAGCCTTGATAAGCAGTTGTTCGTTATCATCTTTTTCCTATCGCTTAACCAAGATTTCAAACCCACCAGACTTTGCCCTTAGGGTGCAATAATGTCCTTCCCATAGCATTATTACAAAACAAGCTTTGGTACCTTTGATAAGAAACACTACTGGACTGGAAAAATAGATATATTTTTTTTTCCCCTTACAGTACTGATGATGACTTGAGAGGATCAGGTTATAACCCCTGAGAATCACAGAATCACAGAGTCGTAGGAGTTGGAAGGGGCCAGTAGACATCATCTAGTCTAACCCCCCTGCTAAAGCAGGTTCACCTAGAGCAGGTTGTACAGGAAGGCATCCAGCTGGGTTTTGATTATCTCCAGAGAAGACTCCACAGCCCCTCTGGGCAGCCTACTCTTCAAAGTAAAGAAGTTTTTCCTCATGTTGAGGTGGAATTTCCTGTGTTCCAGTTTGTGCCCATTGCCCCTTGTCCTGTCACTGGGCACCACTGAAAAGAGTCTGGCCCCATCCTCTTGACACCCACCCTTTAGATATTTATAAGGATTGATGAGATCTGCTCTCAGTCTTTTCTTCAGGCTAAGCAGACTCAGGTCTCTTGGCCGTTCCTCATAAGAGAAGTGCTCCAGTCCTGCACTCCTAGGTGCAGGACCCTACACTTGCCCTTGTTGAATTCCATTAGGTTTCTCTCCACCCAACTCTCTGCCGTTCCAGGTCTCACTGAATGGCAGCACAGCCTTCTGGCACGTCAGCCACTCCTCCCAGCTTTGTGTCATCCGCAAACTTGCTGAGGGCACACTGTGTCCCCTCATCCGGGTCATTGATGAGTGTATTGAATAAGACTGGACCCAGTACTGAGCCCTGGGGAGCACAGGCCTCCAAATGGACTCTGTACTGCTGATCACAACCCTTTGAGCTCTGCAATTCAGCCACTTGTCAATCCACCATTTCTGTCCACTCATCTAACGCACACTTCCTAAGCTTACCTATGAGGAGGTTATGGGAGACAGTGTCAAAAGTGCTAAAGCCAAGGTAGACAACATCCACTGCGCTCGCCTCATCTACCCAGCCAGTCATACCATCATAGAAGGCTATCAGATTGGTCAAGCATGATTTCCCCTTGGTGAATCCATTTTGACCGTTCCTGATAACCTTCTCTTCCTCCACATGTTTAGAGATGACATCCAGAATGAGCTGTTCCATCACCTTTCCAGGGATGGAGGTGAGGCTGACGGGCCTGTAGTTTCCTTGCCCTTTTCGAAGACTGGAGTGACATTAGCTTTCCTGCAGTCCTCAGGCACCTCTCCTGTTCTCCATGATCTTTCAAAGACGATGGAGAGCGTCTTCACAATAACATCTGCCAGCTCCCTCAGCACTTGTGGGTGCATCCCATCAGGGCCCATGGATTTGTGGGTGTCACTTTTGCCTAAGTGATCTCTAACCCAATCCTCCTCAACCAAGGGAAAGTCTTCCTTTCTCCAGATTTTTTCTCTTACCTCCAGGGGTTTCTGAGGGCTGGCCTTAGCAGTAAAGACTGAAGCAAAGGCGGCATTCAGTAACTCTGCCTTCTCTGTATCCTCTGTCACCAGGGCACCCACCTCATTCAGCCGTGGGCCCACATTTTCCCTAGTCTTCCTTTTGCTACTGAGGTACATGAAGAAGCCCTTCTTATTGTCCTTTACATCCCTTGCCAGATTTAATTCCAAGTGGGCCTTAGCCTTCCTTGTTGCATCTCTTATACTCTGATAGCATTCCTATATTCCTCCCAAGTGGCCAGTCCCTTTTTCCACATTCTCTAAACTTTCTCCTTCCCTTTGAAATTTTTCAGAAGCTCCTTGCTTATCCATGCAGGTCTCCTGCCTCCTTTCCTTGATTTCTTACTCCCAGGGATGCACCAATCTTGAGCTTGTAGGAAGTAATGCTTGAATATTAACCATCGCTCTTGGACCCCCCTAACTTCTAGAGCCCTCACCCATAGGATTCCTGCAAGTAGGTCTTTGAAGAGGCCAAAGTCAACTCTCCTGAAGTCCAGGGTTGTAATCCTATTTTTTGCCCTGCTTCTTTCACGCAGGGTCCTGAACTCCACCATCTCACAGTCACTGCAGCCAAGGCTGCCCCCAGCCTTCACATCTCCAACCAGTCCCTCTTTTTTTGTTAGTACAAGGTCCAGCAGCACACCTCTTCTCATTGGCTTCTCCACCACCTGTGTCAAAAAGTTATCATCAGTGCTCTGCAGAAACCTCCTGGACTGTGTGTGCCTGGCTGTGTTGCCTTTCCAGCAAATATCAGGGTGGCTGAAGTCCCCCATGAGGATCAGGGCCTGTGATTGTGAGGCCACTTTCAGCTGTCTGCCTTTAAATTCTCAAGCAGTTTTGGCAAATGGAAGGTAGAACCTGGCGGTGTATGATCCCTCAGCTCAGCCTAATTTTGGGGGGGTGGGGATGGTGAAGAGGAAGGGGTACAGTTCTCAGTTAACATCTCTGGGTTTGCATTCCCCAAATGCTGACAACATTATTTTAGACGCCTATATCCCAATCTTGTATTACAGGCCCTAAGGTCACTTAGCACGTCTGTGGTGGCATGCATGTTCAACACAGAATGACTGACTCAGTACCTGGCCAGGTGCTGCTCCTCCCTGCAGCCAGCAAAGAGAAAGCAGTACACCCCAGGAAGCAGTCTCAGTCAGTCCTGCTTCTCTCCCATCACCTCATAGGGACAAAAGGGCAGAAAATCCCCACTGGCAGTCTATATTCTTCCCTACCATCTCAAATGATGGATGGCACAGCAAGAGGCTAGAACACAATGATAGAATCATAGAATCGCCTAGGTTGGAAGGGACCTTTCAGATCATCTAGTCCAACCATCAACCTAACTCTGACAAAACCCATTACTAAACCATATCTCTAAGCACTATGTCTACCCATCTTTTAAATACCTCCAGCGATGGTGCCTCAACCACTTCCCTGGGCAACCTGTTCCAATGCTTAATAACCCTTTCAGTGTAAAAATTTTTCCTAATATCCAGTCTGAACCTCCCCTGGCACAATTTGAGGCCATTTCCTCTTGTCCTATTGCCTGTTACTTGGGAGAAAAGACCGACCCCCACCTCGCTACAACCTCCTTTCAGGTAGTTGTAGAGAGCGATAAGGTCTCCCCTCAGCCTCCTTTTCTGCAGGCTAAACCACCCCAGCTCCCTCAGCCGCTCCTCATAACACTTGTTCTCCAGACCCCTCACCAGCTTCGTTGCCCTTCTCTGGACCTGCTCCAGCATCTCAACGTCTTTCTTGTGGTGTGGGGTCCTGTGTCTTCAGAATATTATGAGGCCTCTTAACAACATAATTTTTTATATAAGTGGAAAAATATGTTTGGGTTATTAGGAGCTGTTCCTCATCAACTGTCCTCAATATTCCTTCTGCAGCTAGGAAAGAAAAACAAAACAGAGTGCAACAAATTTGCCCACGTAGAATTAGCACAGATTTTCCCGTGTCAGTCCCTTGTTTTGCAGTTTCTATCAGGGAGAGGCAAGAAAAGAAAGGATCTGCCTGATTTTCTGCTGTGTGAGAGGGACGTCCTCGAGGAACGAGCGTCACGCTGCCTTGCTGGAGTCACTTCCAGTTGAAAACCCAGACAGACCTGCAATGCAGGAAGCAAGAGGAGTGAGCGCCATGCCCACCATTTGGGGCTGCAGAGCATCCTCCTGAAAGGTGACAGGGAGTTTCTAGTTTAGGACAACCATACTTTAAGTTACGTTAATGTGATACATCCAGATATGCCCTGTCTGAAAGGCTCGAATAACAAAATCAAGTGAAAAAAGATAATTGTTATCTTTGTTGTTTATAGGTTGGGCTTTCTGTACTACGTTGCATTAGGGGACTGAGCCTGAAAACTGAGAACCTTGGCAAGGGATTCGGCACACCAAGTACGACACCTTATCATGACACTATGTACGTGTCTGTCTGTATGTGCCGAGGTGGGAGTTGGGTGTCTAAGATCCCTCTCTAGTGACCAGAGTTGACGTATCCAGAGGACCCCAGAAAGCTATCAGCTCCTCCTGAAGCAGACACCTACTTCTGGCCAGCTGAATAGCTCTCTTGTCTTCAATGTCAGAGTTCAACTGACTGTAACAGGACCCTAGAAACCTGGGGCACATGTAGGCACCTGCATTTAGATGGCTTCAGCTGTGAGCTGTCTCCCAGCTAATTCAGTTACCTAAATATAGACACCCGATGCTGTATGAGGAACCCTGGAGTACTCTGCCTGTCTCTCATCGGTCACTCCAGAAGCACAGAGATCTTCCACAGGTCCTTTGTCACGTCTGCCAATCCCATGCAAATACCTTGTACGGACGCTCTTGGCTTTCTCAAGTATCAGTGGACATTTATGTTTAGATAAATGACTCAAGTCCCCTTACTAATTCTGGGTGGTTGTGGGAGGCTGGAAATACAGAGCTCGAAACAACGTCACCGCTGTGTCATTGCTGGCCAGGGTGGATAGATAATGGAAAATCCCAGACAGTATTTATCTTGCAGCAACTGCCAATGGGATCAGAGCAGAGGAACCCCGCTGGCTGCTGGCACAAGCTGTGTCAGCCTGGAGCTACCCCCTTGCCGCTCGTCACCGCTGGCTGCATTTCCCAGCATCGCAGGTCTGACTGGGTTTGGGACCAGCCATGGTGTCCTACGACCACAGGGGACAGCGGGAGGCTCATCATTCAGGGCTCTGCACCCCACAGGCCAGCAGCGCAACACCTGAGAGCTCCTTACCCAAACACCAATTAACTCGCTAACTGGGCAAGCCTTTTACAGAAAATTGGGAGCTAACTGGAACTGATGCCAATTGTTTAATACCACAAGGCATACTGAGAGATCAGATGTATTGAAAGCCCTTTTCTGACTGTTTACGCTTATGGCTTTCTCTTTTCTAGCGGCTTTACCATCCACGACGCTCCTGGTTAATTTTTAACTAATTAACTGGGAAACAGGTTGGAATACCTGGCAGGGATACTTGTCCTTTCCTCCAATCGCTGTAGCATGGAGCCCAATAAGTAACATGCATGGCAAAGGGTATTGGTGACCCAGAGACACTCCCCTGCTTACAAAGGGTATTACTGGAGGAATTCAACCTTCGTGCAGGGGTGGATCAGATGTTTTATACCACTCAGGGTATTAACAGGTATGGGCCATTGCTTCACAGACTTTAGGAAGCTGTTTGCTCAGGCATAAAATTTCGTTTGTGTTGACACAGAAGCACTTGTTTGTGCTTAGTTAGGGCCTGTTATAAAACCCTCTGGACTCAAGCGACAACTCTCCCTGTTTCTAATCAACTTCGCCTCAGGTTTTACATAAATAAATGATGAAGAAAGCTTCATTTTCAAACTCTGACAGGGGACGCTCCTAAGTTTTCATTATTCGTGTTATTTGTGGAGATGCCCAGAAGCCATCTGCTGGTCCCAGTCCCTTCAGGAGCTTTGCCTCTGTGGCCTTGCCCTCCTGTTCCTCTAGTTTTCCTGCTCCTGCTGCTGGTGCCAGGCTGTGCATGCTCTGAGTGTGTCTTCTGCAGCTGAAGGATGGGAACAGTCCTTCAGAGGCATGTCATATTTCCAAAAGCTTTTAATGCTTTTTCAAGGCCACTGGATGACCAGCTCCCCTGAGGAAAAAAAAATCATAGCACCTTCTGCATTTTCCCAGGCTTCTGTCTTTTGAACAACAAAGTCCATGTCAGAACAGCTGAAGAAACAGCAAAACTCACCACTGGAGTGCCATAAATTGGTGCAGGCAGACCTTGGAAATTGTATTACAGAGATTAGTCTCCAGGCCTGACTGAAAGAGATGTTTTCATCCTTCTCCATAGAGTTGTCCTTACCTTCTCTTGTGCTCTGCAGCAGAGTGATACTCTCCACCTGTGACTATTGATGTTAAGGGAGAGGATGTGTCTTGACTTTAAATCTGTACCATTGCAGTCAAACAGAGTAGAGCAGAACTGCAGATCCTCCCATTTCTTCCCAGGAACGAACACACTCACTGCTATAGGGAATGAGAGTTTTGGGGGAGTTTTGTCCTCAACAACACACTTTTTCAGAGAAGGGGTGTTTCATTTCATAAGAACAGAAAGGAGATTCCAGCAAAGCTGTTGACAATGAAAGGCTAAAATAAACACTCTTCACCATTTCTTTAAAGTGTACTAACACTGGAAGGTTTGGGGTTTTTTTTAACGAAAACTCTTCTAGCAGAATAGCAACATGTTACTGTACACTATGTTAAGCTCTCACAAAAGCTTTTTAAAATAATAGATTCAGAAGCAGTTATTCAATTGCTCTTATTTTTATAGAGTACAGGTACAGAATACAGAATCACGGAATCACGGAATCTTCAGAGTTGGAAGGGACCTCTAGAGATCATCTAGTCCAACTCCCCTGCTAGAGCAGGATTGCCCAGAGCACATCCCTCAGGGCTGCATCCAGGCGGGTCTTGAAAATCTCCAGAGAAGGGGACTCCACAACCTCCCTGGGCAGCCTGTTCCAGTGCTCTGTCACCCTCACCGTAAAGAAGTTTTTCCGTGTATTTGAACGGAACTTTCTATGTTCTAGCTTGTGCCCATTGCCCCTTGTCCTGTCACTGGGAACCATTGAAAAGAGCCTGGCTCCGTCGTCCTTAAACCCACCCTTTAGATACTTGTAAACATTAATCAGGTCCCCCCTCAACCTTCTCTTCTCCAGGCTAAAGAGTCCCAGCAATACAGGTAAAAGATCAATAGGTTGTCTATAAGCATGCCTGAGAACTTCTGCTGATGTAATTCCCTGTTTTTTTCTGTAATATAGTTCTAATATACTTTCTAATATACTTTCAAGCATATATTTCAATGTACTCTTCAAGCCAGGCGAGACCAAAAGCCCAGGTCCCTGCTGAGGAAGCCTGGGTACAGAGCTGCCGTTGGCTTTGGGGAGCAAGTCTGTCCCTCTCCGGCAAAGCAGGCAGTTTGTCCTTGTGTCCCCGGCCTCCAAGAGCTCAGCTGGGGTAGAGGGGCTTTGCCGGTGTCTGGAGATGGGAGGACAGGACTCTAACTACACGCAACAGTGACCGGCCACAGCCTGTGCTCATTTCCCACAGCTGAGCTGTGCTCATTTCCCACAGCTGAGCCTTTTTTAAAAAAAGGATTAAGAGTGTCCAAACCCTAAATAACGTGAGGACCCGCTTCAATACGGCTGGAAGATTATTCCAGCTGTTTGGGGCTGGGAGCCTCAAAAAGCTAAGCTTGCCTCCCATAGTCAGCATAGCTCCACACACGTGGATGTGAATAGCTTGGTTTAAGCAGAGGGCAGGCTGGCAGCTAGCGCTAGATAAAAGGACACAAAACAGCGCTGTAAATAAGAAGGGAATGATTATAAACCTTAAAAATACCCTTCAGGAAATGCGTGGCTGCTGTTCAGTTGCTAGCTGCTGGCTCTTTTGTTCTGCTTACAGCTTTCTATCCCTTTTTCCCCTCTTTTTCATTTTTTTTTAAGGACAAACACTGGGTAAGCATAGAGCACAGCCTCCTCCGGTCGGGGCTGGGGCTGCGGGGAGCAGTGGTGCCCCTTGGCGTTGTTCCGGCAGCCTCTGGAGCGAGAGGCAGGGGACCCGCGGGGACAGCGTGTTCCCCGCCGCCCGCACTCGCAGCTTAAAAACATGTTTATGTCGAGTCAGCGAGAGCCGCCGGGGCCAGGCACACCACTGCTCTCCCTCCCTTTCAAGGCTGCTGGAAGGAGCAGCATCAAAGTTCAAGCCCACGTTTCAAGTCGGTTCCAGGCGCTGCCCGCAGTTTGCTCTTGCCTGCCCGGAGCCACCTACCCGCCATCTCACCCAGGTCACCTGCAAACGAAGGGGAGCCAGGGCTGCCTCTCTGCCGCTCTCCCCACCCCACGTCAGAAAGGGCAGATCTCCCTGGCAGATCTCCCTGTGCTTGAACAGGTGCCAGCGACCGGGAAGGTCTCGGTGCCATTTAATAGCAAACCCTCCCACAGTCACAGCACGACCCGGGGACAGCGGATAGCGTGTCCCGGTCAGCTGAAGAAGGAGTCCTCCTCCTTGATCTTCTCCAGGGAGAACCAACCCACTATCGAAGCTCTGGAGAGGATGGAAAAGGGACAAGGACGTTAAGGGCACAGTGAGTGTGTAGCTCAGGGAGGTCCCTGAAGCACAGGGGTGTGTGGATGCTGCGTGAGGTGCCCCAAAAGAGGGGACTGTGATGGCCACAGCACAGTGAGCCGGGTACCAGTGGAATTTCAACCAGCTGGAAAGAAAAGTAGGAGAGTCGGGTTACAGAGGCTCCGCACAGCCGTGTCAGGGTGTCTCGGATGCCTCCATCTGAAGCTTGCTAATGCCACGCGTCTGCCTGGGAGGGGGTTGTGTATCTGCCTGTTGTTAAGGTCTCCCTGGGAGTCCTCAGCTGCCCCTGAGGACAAGCGCAGGAGAAAATGTTCAGGTTTGCCCTGAACTTGCAGTAACTGTGGTGGGAAGCTGCTCTCCACGGATGGACTGCAGCCCATGCTGGTGGCTTATGAGTCCTTCGTGCCAGGGACAGGACTTTGGATGTGCCTGGGCAGGGGACGAGCACACAGAAATGTTGACTGTGACCAAATGGAGTCTTGTATTCAAAATAACATTTTCGGCTTCAAGTATCACAAGCCACAGTTCACAGCCCTCAAAATGCTGATTCTCGTTGTTAAATAAACAATGTTTAATCTTTTTGGTTTACGTTGGGCTTGTTTTTTCCTTTTTCTAGTTTGCTGTTGAACTTCACCTCCGGATGTCTGTAACCACTCTCCCAGGATTATTGAGACATTCAGTTTTCACCACGTGAAAATCTACAATACCGCTTCTAATTCTAATGCCAATTCCCCGCTTTCTCCCTCACTTCTTCCCCACCAGCGCCGCCCGGATTGGCTGAGCTCCTACATCTCCCCTGCACAGCTCCCTGCCACATCTGCCCGTTTCCACCCACCCAGGCTCAACTGGCTTGGCCGGGGCAGGGTGTAACCACTGCTCCAGCACCACAAAAAGAAGCTGCCCGAGATAAATGGCTTCATGCTGATAAACCTCACATCTCTAGAAGGTCCTGGGTGTCATAAGAAGCCAAGGTGGCTGGCTTGTACTTCCTCCCACACCACTGGAAGATGCAGAATTTGATTTTATTTTCTGCTGGTGCTGAGCGAGGCAAGGCACACCGCCTGCCCCACAAAACCCATCCAGCATTTGGGTTTCAACAACGAGTGAGGGGCATTTGACTGGAGACCTTGTTTCAGCAGGCTGGGGAAATGGTTGCTGCGGGTTAGGAAATCCAGAGGAGGTGGAGGGTGGCACAAACCCACAGAACCGCAGGGGAGCAGAGAGGGGTAGCAGCTCTGGTGATGTGATGGAGTAGCAGTGGGGATCAGGCACTGTGTTATGTGCCAGAGGCTGCGCAGCCGGGGAGGGGAGGACACACCGCTCTCTCCCATCTGTATCCTCAGAATAATCCTGCCACCCAGCGTGGCACAGCCCCAGGCAGCTGGTCCTAGGCACCTTTGCTGGATACTCCACTCACTCTCCCAAGCCGAGCACCTGAGTGGCCGAGCACACATCCAGAAAAAACATTGAAATAATATGCATACATTATTATAAACAACAGGACTGGGAAGAACTAAAAGTTCCTGTGTTAAACCCTCCAAATTATTCCTAAATTAATCCGGCAAAAATAGTAAGGCCATCAGGTCTCAGTTTAAGACTGGAATGCTACATATTCAGCAGGTCACACCAGGCTTGATTGCATTAGAGACCTTTAAGATCAGGGCAATGCTGTGGTACGTACTGTTCTCCATCTACCCAACAGCTACAAATTACACCGTCAGTGTATTGACATATTAAAAAACAGATGTTACATATAAAAATGTATTACTACTTCTCTTTCCAGCTGGTCGAAGCTCCATTAGTTGACTTTGTTCGTGGCTTGTTGCTCTGTCTGTGTGCAGGTGCCTGGGCAACTCATTTCAGATTATTTTTAACTGGGAAAAACTCCCTTCACTGTATCAAAAAAATCATCCCAAACAAAACCTAGCAAAAACCACTATAAGGTGGGAAAGAAAGAAAGAAATCAATGAAATTCTGTGGATTTATGATGGAGGAAAGGGCAGGGCTGCAGGAGAAACGTACCCAGATGACAAACTGGGGTCCAGATTTCCGGCAAGGTATGGTTCAGAGCTGGTGGCACAAAGAGGGGTGCTCACCACTGACACAGGCAGATAATGTGCCCCTGTGATCAGGGCAGCCACACACCTTCTCCCCAGCAGTGAACTCGGAAACAGCAGGATAGACTCACCAAAGGGTTGGCTCAACTTTGGGAGGTAGATGTAATTCAATGGGCTTCGCCGCAACTGGGTCTTCAGGGTCAGTTTTACTCTGCGTGGGTGTTAAAATACCTACATTGCTTTTTGCCATGAAAGGGCTTTGCCCTGACCGCAGGGATGCCTCTTGGCCTGTGCTCTCCAGCACGCTGTGTGCTTGCAGTCAGCCCAGGCGCTGCCCTGCCCTTCGGCAATGCCTGCCTTTCCGTACTGCGTGAACCGATCCACAGGTATTTATAGGGCACACAATTCTGTCCCCTCCTGTATAGTGCCTTATAATAAAGTAGAGTTTCTGCGAGTATTGCTGCTCTTTTCCTGCGCCTTCTTCCTCAGACCTGAGCAGTTATTTATTCTTATTCCCTGACCAACTAGTGGGTTTTGTAGGGTTATCAGGAATAGGTAAACATCCCTATTCTTGACCAGAGTTGTCTGGATTCAACCCCTTTTCCCTCCCACAAATAGCCAGCAAGCTGATGGCTAATACTGAGGCAGCGCAACTCCCCAGTGACAGTTACTAATGACTAACTCAGTGCTAATTGCAGTAACAATAGCCTAAGCAGACACAGCACTTGCACTGTTATGAGGCTAAAATGTGGTGCGATTCTGGCACTAGGCAAAAGGCTGATGCCAGCATCCCTACCCAGCCCCAGCTTGAAGGAACAGAATGGAATGGTTCATCCGTGGTGTAAAAATCATCACGTGCCCAGCCGTCCTTGTTTCAAATGCTTTAATTGCAGTTCAGCAGCACTCCATAGGGCGCCCGTGCAAGGTAAAGGGCAACACGCAGATGCCACATGCTAAGAAAATGTTAACTGTGTATTAAAATCAAGCAGGTCATTGGAATGCGTAACATCCATCGTCACCTTTCCACTTTGTGTCTTATGCAGCTTAAGATGCATTTGGAGAAATAGTCTGAAACAAATTTCTGAGCAGCCAACCAATTTCGTCTGACAGTTGCTGCATGTAGCAATCTTTTCTGAGCCACTCGTCTGCCGTACCAGAGGTCCCTGCCGTTCTACAAATAGAGACTGCGGTAGATCTTTACACTACTTTAATATAATTCTTGGGGAGGTTAAGGTGTCAGACGCTAGCTAGGCTTTGGCATCTCTGCTAATAGCACGTTCTGCACTGTCATTTAGTAGAAGAGCAAACCCTAGGGAGTAGAGGGGAATTCTACTGCCATACACTGAAAGTAAATGGAAATATTGCTGTGTCTGACCCATCTGTATCTTGTAGCATTTCAGAAAAGCAGCAGCAGCAGCCCTTCAAGAGCCCTGCAAACCTTCCAGTGCACTGAAAAGCTGGCATGCCTCTTCGGCTTCTCAGAGTCTAATAAAGGTATATAATAGCATAGGCCACCCCAGACTGTTTCAATCTTCCTTCCAATCTTAAAGACTGAACTCTTGTATGTTTAATTTAAAGGTATTTTTCCCTTGAGCAAAATATGCTGCCAAAAGCATTAGCGCATTTTCAAAGGGCATTCCTCAAACACGAATGAGTTGAGCCCCTGTGATCATTTTAATTGATCCAGCAGTGCTTGCAGCTAAAAGTAAAGCTGCCGCCTTTCATGGCAGACCAGACCTTTTCCCCTGTCCCCTACTATTTGTGTTCCTGACATTTTACGAAAGTAGTCGTCAGTCTTGCTCAGTCTGGGAGATTTGTATAAATTCATGATCACAGCAGCTAACTTGATTCTGTCACAACTGGTGTATAGTCTGTAAGACATTGCCCTATGGAAAGAAGAGAAATGGTTTTTCAAGATGGTAAGTGGTTTTGAATAAGTAAAAGTTCATCGAAGCCAAAGCACGCGAATTTATTGGTTTCAGCTCTGATACCCTGATTTGGGTTGGAAAAACTCCGATTGAAACCAGATCAAAGATTTTGGCTGGGATATCCCTGCAAGTCTCCTCACACATGCACACCCCTGCTGATGCACACACATGCCAACGCGCACACAGACCCACACAGAGCTGCCAGATTCGAAACGGGCGTTTCAACACCATTCTGCTTTTGTGTAGCTAGGAGTTTTGGTCCAAAACCTTACAAGATGATGCAGACAGCCTCATCATCCTCCACGCAGCCCTAGTGACAAGTGCCATATAACAGCATGAAAAGGGGCACGGGCAACCCATCCCCTTCCTCTGCTGGCTTTTCAAATGCTAAGGGCAGAAAGACACGGAGATCCTGGCTGCCTGTGCCAGGTGGCCCCAATATTTTGTTCCGGGCTTTCAACCTTTTCCTCTTTATAATGCAAACTCATCTTAATGCAGTTCATTATGAGAGGAGCAAGGGATATGGAACCAGCATCCCCTTGTGCTGAGGGTCCTGAGGCTGAATATTGCTGCCATTCGGCCAAGCAATAGGGTCTCATCAGGGAGTTTGTTTTTGGAGTAGAGGTGGGTGACATTGACTGTTGAGTATAATCTTAAAATACCAGTAATGAGCACATGAACAAAAACCTGTATCATGCTCTAGGACCAGTCTGTATGCAGACAGTTGTCGATACTTATCCAAAGGCACCTTTGTGGACAGAAGACCTACTTATCACATCTCTAAGCCTTGTGCAACCCTTATGGTCTTGATACCACTGCACAAAGTAGGAGGCAGCTGAGAATACATCCTTCCCCTCCTGCCACCAGCAGCACTGGGAATCTGGCTGTCTCAAAGACGAGTGGTGAAGGTTTTAAACACATGTTCGCTGGAGGCTGAGCAGAAACTGGTCAACATTTACTGCTTCCCCTTCCAATGTCCTGAACTGCTGCTTTGCAGTCTCTGGCTCCTCTTCTTGGCATTAGGCAGACAGGACAAGCAGCAGTGTTGGAGACCTGAGCCAGCCGTGCTCTTCTGGGCTCGTTGTCCCAGTATCTAAAGGCCAACCAAATATGAATAGACATTTAAAGGTTTTGCAGGAAAATACAGTCCTGAGCACCGTTAGACTTCAATTTCACCTACGCTCACCTACAAATTCACCTACATACTCTCCATGGATAAATTATTGCAGTTTTGAATCAAGCTGGATCCAATCAGACATCAGGGGCTAAATTTAAAATTATTTCAAGAGCACTTTACAAAGAGGATGTCCATATCTCCACGAACAGATGAATTATGGGTCTTCACTGGCCCACAAAAACATGCAGAGTGTCTCTATAATATTCCTAGATGGGATAGCTTCTTTTTTCAATAATGCATGTAGCTTAAGAACATCTTTTCATATGCATCTCTTAAAAAGCATAAGGACCGAAAAATGTAATCTGGTTGTTGTCCACTGAGACGTCATTAAGGGAGCTGTGGGAAATGGCTGCCAATGAGAAGGATAGTTGCCTGTCTGTGCTTTAAATATTCTAATAGGCTGCGAAATGCAGTGGAAAGGTCTCAAACACGGCTACATCTCTACTAAGAATCCAAATGGCAAAAAGCAACTCATTTCGCAGAAGACACCAAACAACCCTGAAAACAATTTTCTGTCATGTTAGGTCATGACTAGGTTCAAACTTGCAGTGTAGGGGTGACAACTCGGTCTGTCGTTATTTCCACCTGCAGCCATCCAAGCTGTTGCAGCTTTGAAAATGTAAAAGCATGATCAGGAATTATGTGACAGTACGAAATTTCAAGGCACCTACACCAAGTCAGAATAATAAGACTATGCATCCCATAAATTTAATAAATGATGAGCTTATTATCAGATCCCCCCATGCCTCCCATGAGCAACTCCCTCCGGTGTGTAGGAATAGAGTACAGTGAGAGAAAAAAAAACCCAAAGAAATGCTAAAAGGTAACAAATAATAAGGTTTGCTTACTGTTGGTCTTTCAAACTCCAACAAGAGAAGCAATTAAAGTGCATCAATCAGGTCTTTTTTCCGTGATAGGGATGTTCTCCAGTGTTTTTTAACAGCTTGCAAATTCCTATGACTATAATCAGCCTGATCCCACTGTGCTCCCTGTCAGATACCACAATGGCTGTAATCTGGCACCTGCTTGGTACAAAGCTTGGAAGTGAGGCTGGGTGCCCACAGAATAAAAATTAAGCGTGTTCGCTGCAGAGGGGGAGGATCAGAGGGAATTTAGGAACATTGGTGACAGCCTTTTTTATTTCTCTCTCAGCAAGAGAGTCCTGACTACGACAGGTCAAAAAATGCTGCTATTGTTCTGCCTTAAACCTCCCTCTTCCAGATGCAGAATTTCACTTCCAGAAGCAGCCAGCTTGGGGATGTGTTCCCGATAAAATCAGCTACCTCCATCTGTCTGTCTCTTCTGGACTATCCAGCTTGCCCCATTGGCAGGCTGTTCAGAGAGCAACAAACATTTTCTTGCCTGGACCAGTTTGCAAATCCTCCTCCTCATGCCTGACTTACATACATAAGTTGCCTAGAAAAGCACTGGGTTCAGATAACCTAAGCTTTCTCTGTCCTTCCAAATTCCCTGGTTTTCCTCAGTGGATCCCATCAACCTGGAACTGTCTCAAGCGGATTTTTCTGTCGACAAATTGCCCCAGATCCTGATAATTCTCCTCTGTAAACTGCTGTAGTGTCTCTGATTGATAGAAATATCTCTGCAACTCTGCAGGAATCTTTCAGCAGTTTAGTAAAGCACAGGGATCTATATTACAACTTCTTTCGTATGAGAAAGCATTTTCTCATGGTCTCTATTGTCCCCGAAATTCTCCACTGGCACTGGAAACTGTTAAATAGCAATCTACATTGCTGTCTAGCTAAACATAAACAGAGCTATGAATTGGATTCTCTCCTAACACAGCGCACGGGCTTTGATTAATGAAAACTGAGATGAAAAGGGAGCAAAGTGATTTACAACACTAAACAATCTGCGCATTTCTTCAAGCGCTGTTATTGTCACTTTGCGAGACACAGAGGCACTGAACAGCTTGGCTGCTCCGGTCTGGCTGGGAAGGGCCTAACATGCACTGGGCTCTCTTGTAAAAACACAATAATAATAATGATAAGGACCGAAAGCTTCACAGCCAGAAATGCAATGAGAAGTCAGGAACGACTGGCTCCCAATGGTGGGCATAGCTCACCTTCCCTTTTAACAGAGCCTGGAGTTGTCCTGGTCCAAAAAAAAAAGTGGAACACCCCAAATGGATTGCATCAATTTAAAAAAAGGGAAGAAAAACGGGTTTTATCTGTAGGTCGCATCACACACTTGCCCTTGCTGTGGGATGCTCAGTGAGTGAACTGCCTCTGCCCCGTGTTTCATCCTCCTGAACTAGAGGCAGCAGCTCAGTCAGGAGATTAGGTTCCCTGTGAGCAGGGAAACCAGCGCTGGCAGGTCCAAAAGTAGAGGGACTCTAAATCAGGGGGACAGGCAGGTGTGTAACAGCACAGCCACCACATCTTCATCTTGGAAACACCTTTCGGTTATGGTGGGATTCCTCTCATGTGCACTTAGCGGCCAAAAACTGAGGTGTATAGTCCATGGTAGCAGGCTAGGCTCCTTTTGTAGCCAATAGAGAGAAGGGTTCATGTTCTTCCCAGATCCCATCCTACACCATCCCGAGGGATCTATGGATGGGTATAAGTACAGCTTATAAGTACAGTACACTTATAAGTGCAGGTTACAGGGACAAGTCCATTCTACCTGCATTTCTCAACACCAGGACATGACATTGCCATTGGTCACACTGAGAGCAGAAACAGAGACAGCATCTGCTAAAAGCTACCTGGGCATGAACAGCAACGTACAGACATTTCAGTGCTGCGGATTCCAATATTGTGACTGACAATGGAAAAAATTCTTACAATTAAAAAGGATATTATTATGACAAAGCTTTATAAGATACAGAGAGGTGTAGCGAACAGTGAACTAAAATTGAGTTGAGAGTCAATCTGCAGGAAAACCTGGAAACTACTGAAATCCTGTCTGTGGTCATGATTCAAAGCAGTTCACCCATTTCTTTCTGGGAAAGCATTTCTGTGACGCTAATAAATGTCCTATTTTCTGACGGTATCCTTTCTTTTACTCCCAAAATGACAGACAGCTGAAGAAAATGACAGTGGAACAGTATCAAAGGTTGTTCAGATTGAATCTAACGCTATCTAGCAGGCAGTGGAATAAATACGAAAGGCAGCAGCAGCATTTAAGCCAGGCTGAACAAAGCAGAGAAGTATGTGCCCCTGTGTTTGTTTGGGGGGGTTGTTATTTTTTTTCGCGGGGGGGGGGGGGGCCCTTTCCAGTTCTGTCTCCCCCAGCGCGACCCGCAGCCTGCAGCTGCGATTCCTCACTGCATGGAAGGACAGTGGCTCCGAGAAGAGCCGGTAAATCCCATTTGGATCATGCCTGGATCTCCAGCACCCCACAGAGGCATGCGGATCCAGGAAGGGAGACGCTTGGGGCCAGCTCTGCTGCGGCTCAGTAGATGATTCCTTCTGGTTCCAGCAGCAAGTACTTCTTCATGGACGGGGGGATGGAGAGCAAAGGGACTCCTCGGTGGCACCTTTCTGACAGTATTGCCCGAATAGCACATCTGCATAAATGCATGAGCGACCGCGGTGAATTGCTGCACACGGTGAACAACGAGTCATAGAAAACCTGGTGCCGCTGTAAAAAAAAAAACAACCACAAGTGTGTTTTAGGGCAATAAGGCTGTTTCCCTTCCCTCCTTTTCCCCTGCCCACAATGCAGAACAAGGTAAAAAGCAGCGACAGCCATCCTGGGAGGCACATCAAGCACCAGGGGCTTGGTTTAGCCAAACGCCTGCATGAAATTCTTACACTTGCCTCAAATATTTAGTGTTAAGAAGATTAAAGATCACGAGGAAATCTTTCGGCTTGGTATGTCTTATATCCATCGGTTTGAGGTGGGGGGTTCCTCCGTGGTGTTAGTGCTGATCCAGCCCAGGGTCAGTGCACGTGGGCGAGTTCATCCCCTAAACCTCAGCGTGGGGCAGAACGATGCCGGCGTGACCCGCCAGCTCCCCGCGGCAAACTACCTTTGGTCTTACTCGTCACCCTGGTGGCCTTTGGGAATAAATACAATTGCATCCCCACGAGAAAAAAAAAAAAGTGCAGATGCTTACAAATGATTTCGAAATAAAAGAAGCAAATGTGTGCGCCTACGTATGACTTGACCTTATTTTATAGTCTTGCTACTTGACAGACCTGGTTGCACATATTTTCAGGTGCACTTTATGTATGGAAAAGTATGGATTTCTGTCAACAAAAATTTTTGTTCGATTTCATGTCAAATTCAGCAAATAGCTTTGGCAACAAAAATGAAAATCTCAACAAAAAAAATAGAGCAACTGTGGATTTTTCCAAATTAGAATTGGAAGAAATTTATTATTATAATAATAAATCAGAAAGCAAGATTATTATCTTTCCCCAGAAGAGTAACTATTATTATTAGAAATATTATTTCTAACAGAAAATTATTATTATTATTATTACTTATTATTATTATTAAGGTGAAAAATGACCTTTAACTTTTAATTTTTTGTTCACCCAAAATGATTTCTTTTAATTTTTACTGAACATATCTGACCCCAAAAAAGTCTCACAGTTCCTCAGGCTGTATAACTCTGCGTTATAATAAGGATGGAGTTACCTAAATATCACCGATAATGTATAGCACATATTGATGCACTTAATTTCAGCACTGATTTGAAGATTTTGAAAAAGCCCGGGATTAAGAAAAAACTAGGTTTAAACTAGAATATTGGGACTATGAGGATTTCTGAATTAAAGGGATAATCATGTCAAAGCATGTGGTTTGCCCCACAGTTTTGCCTTTTGACAACAACTTCTTCACTTCGATGTCTTATTTTTAATTTAAATTGTCCCTTGCATTTGCAGCTAACCAGTCCTGCTCACAGAAACCCAACCTGTGCGGCAGAACCTAAAGATACATAGTCATACCCGTGTAACATGGTACTTTTAAAACATTTGCTGACTTTAATAAAATATAAATACACATATTGACAGATCCGAAGAAGCATCAATGACAGCCAGAATCTTTGCACTTGCTGAGTGCAGGGACAGCTGAGCTGCAGCACCCCTGACAGGGAGTGCTCCAAAGGATAATGTTGCAATGAATATTTCTCAAAAATACGTCTTTTGTCAGTGAGGGATATGCTTTTGTCAAGGGAGTGATATTAAACGGGGAAGTCCCAAATCTTCTGAGATGTTCTCCTTTTTCAAAGGCGTTCTCACTTTTCTGTGGCCGGGTATGGAGGATGCACATAATGAGCTGGGATTTTACTCAGCTACAACTCATTAAGAGCTTACCTCAAAGACGTCGTCAGGTATGGCCGCTTTCCACTTGGATGTTGATTTGATGTGTTCGTAGGTGTTGATGACAATCTCCACAGCTCTGGGGTGGGAATGACAGGCTTGTAGCACCTGCAGGCAGGATGCACAGAGGTCATGAGTACCACCAAGCTGCTGGGGCTAGCCTGGGTGCTTGGCACGGTGCAGCGGCGTACTGAGATGGACACAGCCAAAGAATTACAAGAGGATAAGGTTGGAGCTGTAAAAGACACAAGCTATGTCTACGGTGCTCAGTGCAACCTGCAGCAAGAAACCCCAGGCTAGCCCCCAGTGGAGGTGTGCACACCCCAGTTTAACTCCGTACAGAAATACTGGCTTAGACCTCCAGATGGGGGCAGGTGATGAGGGTAGCTTATCACCTGAATCTGGAGATAACTTGTTCATAACTAGGTTGAGTGACTCGACACCAGGCAAAGCCATGCACAAACTCCTTGCTCTAGGTCATGCAGCGCAGGAATGGAAAAAATCCCATCATATCAGTCAAAAATGCATTGTTAATTTAAAGAAAGACTGGGAGATAACACATCTCAGAAGTAAGACTTTCAAGCCAGGCAAGGCCCCTGAAAAAACTGCTCTGCCCAGTAACTTTGGCTCAGTAGAAAAAAAACCCCAAATCTACTGCATGTGTGGAATAACAGTTGACATTCTCACCATATGATGCACAGTTCTGTCCCACACAGTAGCCAGGCTTGCAAAACAAAACTGCAGCACATGCCTCTGGGATAAATATCATCCTACGTATTTTGCCGATGGCAAATGATGGTTTGGAAGGGAGACCCGCTCCATGCAACAGTAGAGAGGGGGAGGCAGGAAGAGCAGACCTCAGACCTGGCTCTCAAACGTGCTGTAGGAACCTAAGTGTTGTTCTGTTACAGACAGGGCCAGCTCATCCTGGGCTCAAGAGGGCATAACCAAAAGTTTGGCATTTTATTCAAAGTCTTCTGGTCGCTTGGCTAGTTAAAACTTTACATATACAGTGGAGGAGCTGCAAAATGTTGCTCAGGGCACTGGATGAGAGAGAATGAGTCCTGATTACAGAGAGCTTATTAGTTGCCTGATATAAGAAGTCTGTCGGCTACTTCTGTCAGTGCCTTGGGCTTTGCAGACGTTTAGAAATACTTTGGGAGGGATCCTGCAATTATTTTTCTTTTTTTTTTTCTCTTTTTTTTCATCAACTGTGAGCCCAGGCCCAGCATTTCCCCTTAGTTTATCACATTTCCTGGGGATGAGCCTAAGTTTTACTGAGATCCATTTCATTTTGAATAGATTTGAATAGATTTTTAAAGGCCAGAAGCGACAAACTGAATCAACTGCTCTGATCTCCAGTCTTTGATAGAGGCCATGAAATACTCATTTTGTATAACCCAGGTAAGCCTGTGTGGAGCCAGGTTTGAAAAAGAGATGTAGGTTTTCTGAAGTAAGAAAGCGAATCAGCTCTGAAAAATTAGGCTCGAACCAGCATTTAGAGTTCGGGGTTTCAGGTTGGTTAAGAACAAAAACGGGATCTGGGTCTGGCTTCTGTCATTAGCAACCGTAACTTCACTTCAGTTAAATGATACCACTCTTACAACAGGTTGTCTCACAAGGTTTGGGGCACTCTGGGCCTACAGTTTACAAGACCCTAGCAAATCCAGATACCACCAAACCCTGAAGTTTGGATCTCTCATCCCATCCCTGTTCAAGGCATCACCTCTCTCCATATCCCTACTGTACAAAGCCATCATTAACCTTGTGGAACTGCAGAGGATATATCCTAGCCGCTCCATGATTCAGCAGCAGCTGGTAGCAGATGTCAGGCTGGGCAGCTGGCCGCACAGATGTCACTTTTATGATATACTGTAAGGGTGCACAGCCATTGACATCCATGATGTTTGCTTCTGCTCCTGCCTCCAGCAGCATATGCAGCAGGACGTGGTCGCAGTTCCAGGCAGCTTTGTGGAGCGGTGATTTGAAATCCTCATCGCGAGTGTTCACGTCAGCTTTATAGTCTAAGAGCATCCGACAGATGAGATGGTGATCCTGGCTGTAGATCTGATCCTTATAGTGAAGGGCCCAATAGGCTGCACAGGCCAGGGGAGTCTCCATGTAGGCGTTGAGAGCATCAATGTGCGCTCCTTGCTCCACGTAAAAGGCCACGAGCTCCGGGATACCCAAACGCGCAGCGGCGTGCAGAGGAGTCTCCTCATCTTGGTTGTTTGTTTTTATGTTCACATTTGCTCCTGCCAAAGAAAGGCGATGGGAGAAAATGAAGACATTTGGGAGAAATGAGAATGACCTGGTTCAGCCATCTCCCTGCTTGAGCCCTGCTACTCAAGGAAAAGGAGAGAGTGGGCAACTGGCTTGAAATATGCACGTGGAAATGCAAATAGCTAGGGACATGGATTCTGCATTTCTTAAGCCTCCAGGAAACCTTTTGAAACTTCACATTCTTGGATCCAGCTTCAGATGCGACCGCTTGACCCTAAGCTGACAGAAGGCCTTATCTGAACACTCGATTTTGGAGCAGCATGCAGGTCCAAATCTCTGGGTAAAAGGCTTTTGCCTATAAATTAAGAACTGAAGGAAAAAGGAGAGCTTTACTCCCGCTCTGGAGAACGGCACTGCCCAAACCTATACCCTGGGAACGCTCCCTGCAGCACCCCATTAACTGCGAGCCTGGGAGAAAGGACATTTTACGACAGACCCATAGGTGATGTTAAAAAGAAAACGACAACAAACCATAGCCAAAGTCCCCAGCTGAGGGTCTGCATCCTGTTTTCGAGCTGTTAAGGGGACGGGTACGGCTGCTGCTGTTGTGTCGAGCGGCGGCGGCAGCTGAAGCAACAGCACCATCTACTGAGGAGCGAAGCGGGGACCCGGCTCCCCCCCAGCCCTTCCCCATCGCTTGCAGGCTGCAGCCCGACCTGCCGGCTGCCTTCCCGCTTTTCCAGCTCGAAGGAAGTGCAAATGCCTGCAGGAATAACGCTGAAGGCTGCTCGTGAGAAAAGAGGGAAGGTTGGCAAGACCCAGAGCAAAGCAGAACCCTGAAAGGGCAGCAGGATGGAGGGGCAAGGGGGCTGCTTCCAGAGATGGAAGGGTGCTGATGTCGACGGCCACAGGGTGGACAAGGGCCCCTTGAACCTGGGGACTTGCCAAACTGTCAATGAATTACTCATGCAAGACCCGGTGGCCACCCCTCTTCTCTCTAGACTCTTCCCTTACGTGGCCAAACTTACGCTAAGACTGAGGTGTAAGGACTGGGAGGCAGGAAGAGGAGTCAAAAATTACCTCTGGGCTGGAAAACCTGAGTGCTAATGCTGTTAAGCTGTGCTGAGTGTTAATCATGTTAGATGTCCACGACAGCATCAGCAATCTAAGTTTGGAGGTGGTAAAGGAACATGGGATCAGTTTTGCTCGGCTGGCAGGTTGCCCAAACCAGAAGTGGTTAAACTGCGTTTACCTGAATTGACCCAGTGTGACACCTTGGAGTGGAGATGGCAGGGTGGGAGACATGTCTTGGAAACTTTGGTGCAGGGACATTAACCAAATCCCTGGTTTCGGCTGCTGGGTGGTGCTGCTATGTGTATGTACACACCTGCCACATTTTGCTCCAGACCTTTCCCATTTTGTTTGGAGTCTCGAGGTTTAGCTCATATGGAGAATTGAGTTTACCGAGTGCTTTGGAACGAAGAGTGACTTGTAAAGTATTATTATTCTGTTGCTGGTGGGTGAGTGGAGAAAGCCTACAGAATACATCCTTTCATTTGCATTCATCCTGTGCAACATTTTATAAGACTACGTTTGACTTTTAAGCTTTTCCATGGTAGCGAATTCAGCTCCTGCTGTCAGGACTGTTTGCTTTGGGCAGGATACAACTGGCAGCATTTCTTTCATTTATTTTCCTTTCAACTCAACAAAATAATATATATTTTCCAGCAGAAGAAAAGCGATGTGGTTATTCATTTGGGACTGCAGATTGCCTTGCCCACAAAGCATACTTGGGCTCTGCATCTCAAGGAAAGCCTTCAATAACAACACAAGTAGCAAAAAAAAACAACCCCAAAGCATTTGTATTTGCCACGGCACAGTGTGATAAATAGGAGAATCTGCCTGTTTGCAACTTAAGACTTGCACTGCCTGACTTTGCTGTACCTTTTATGCCTGTCTTTTCCTGCGTCCTGAGTCAGCATCCATGTGTTAAGGAAATAATGTGTGACACCAATATATTCATCCAGGAATTACATCTATTCATAGCTTCATTTCTTACAGATGACCAGCAGCATAATGTATGTTACTTTGTGGAAAAAAAATATATAGGAGCATTTTCCCCGCAATCCCTACATAGATGCCTGAGTTTGGCTGCTGAAAAATGAAGAGATGGTATGAAAAACTGCACCCAGTTTTTCAAGGCCAGGTCTTAAAATACAAGTGGTTGGAAGAATTTTATGAGACCAAGAAAATTTGAACAAGAAAGAAGAGGAGGGGGGCACACTTTTACGGGAAAACATGTCAATAGTAAACTTAGATGAAGAAGACAGAAAAGAAATAGAGAAGTAGAAACCCCCTGATTCAGAGGAGTTCTTCTGCGGAGGGAGTGACTGGGCAGCGGCTGGAGGCACTGAAATGGGAAACAATCCTGGATTAAGGGACGGTGGCCAGGGAGAGGGAAGGACAGACGGGGTGAAGAACCAGAAGGGGAAAAACTTCATCTGATCAAAGAGATGGGGAAAAGATGTCTGAGATGAAGACATGGGTCAGCTTGGGTGGAAAGGAGAAATACACGTGTACTTTGACAAATTGCCTCCTAAGAGAAGCCAGAGACCATGCCCACTGTCTCTAGGGATGCCACGAGAGACTCGCCAGAGCTCTACCTTACCTCTCCAAACCAGCTGCTGGGCACAAGGCATGGAGGTTCGTGTTGTGCAGAAGTGCAAGGGCGCCTGCCCACTCATGGAAAAGCAGTTCAGCTTAGCTCCGTGGTTGCAAAGGATCTTGAGACACTCAACATTTGCCATTTCACAAGCTATGTGGATTGCAGCTTTTCCGTTGGGACGGCAGTTGATTGTAGCTTTGTGATTGAGCAGGACCAAAAGACTCTCCAGATGTCCATACATGACAGCTAGATGAAGTCCAGTTGCCCAGGATATTTTTAATTTGTAGCTAGGCAGCCAGTACCCTATACAAAGTGAAAACACGTTACCATCCTTAGCAAAGACTTTTCTTTGGACTAGCCACCTACTGAGAATAATTCAGGGGAAGGAAGGGTTAGAGTTTTGCTTTAATTTACTGTAATTTCACCAGCTACAGCTTAGTTAGTGCACATGAAGTTCTCTGAAGTGTAACTTCACTTTCATTAAGCGCTTTTTCTATGTGTGCTGAATAGCCTGCCTTTTGGAGAGGTAATTCCCACGTAGATGCACTTGGAAGGCAGCTTTTGGTTTTCTCATGACCTGTGTAGACTAAATAAAAAAAAATAAAGTATGCTCAAAGCATTTGAAATGCCACCAGCTAAAAAATATGGGGGAAATGGGATGTTCAGCCTGCCAATAGCTGAACAAAGGTGGCACTGGAATAAGAAGGCAGCATTTACTTAGGCCACTGACTTAACAGATAGCTCATCCTGCTGTTTCTGCGTGGGAGATGGCAGGATCTTGGATTGGATTCAGACCTGGATTGGATTCATTGGCTGGATTCAGACCTCCAGAGATGCATTGCACATAGATGACCCCTGGCAATGTGGCTGCAGCTGTGTGACAGACCTCCTGCCAACTACTGCCCCTGAGGAGCACGGAGGGAGGAGTTTGGATGCTGACATAAATTCGGTTGAAGAGACAAATAGAAGCAGTGACGCTTTGGCATGAAATATGTCTCCAAAATGTTTGGATTTTTCTCTGAAAATTTCACAATGATCTGGGTTTTTTTTTTACTTACAAACAGGTGTAAGACCAAATAACAGTTAAATATTTGTTCCCAAAATAGGACTACTTGCTTAATGACTGCACAGAGACAGTCTCAGAAGTGATTACTATAATCTTTTGTTTAAAAAAAGTAAGACACAATAATAATGTGCAGAAGGGTAAAAGAAGTCTAAAACCTCTTCTTTTCTCTCTCTCTCTCTCTTTTTTTTTTTTTTAGATACAGCAGTTGCATCTTAGCTAGAATGTGCCTACAAAATTAATTTTCTGGGTTTGATTTATCTGTTTCTCCTTGGATGAATGCCTGGTTGAATAGTGTTGGCATGTAAAAGACACAGAAAAAATACTAAAGATGTATGAGGTCAAATTAATTCAGACCTTCATCTTTGAATCTCTAGTTATAATAGTTTTTCAACCTTAATGTCATATAGATACAGTTTTTACAGTACTGATGTGTGTTGTATTAAACAGAAAGGAGAGGAAGGAAAGAGGGATAGAAACAAAGTGCTGATGGCAGGGAGAAACTTGGATTAAAGTTCTTCTTCCCTCCTAATTAAATTGCAAGTACATTCTGAGATAGGTGCCAGTAATGCAGTTCCTGTGTAGCAAAATGCTAGATCTCCACTGAAAGGTTACAGATATAAAATGGACAGTCATGACAGCAGCTGCACCTCCTGCTCAAGCATGGCCACCATGACTTGTTCCTCACCAATATATGCATTTATTACTACCAGCATGTGAGATGTCGGGGGTGAGAAACTGTCTACTGACCACAGCATCCACCCTAGGGCTCGATTTTGGGGACCACCAAACCCAGTCCCCAAGGAACCCATGCTGTGAATGGCAACAGCAGGCAGCCCTGAGGCACCTGAGTACCTAAGCGGCGACAGGCTCCTCTGCAGCCGCTCAGCCCTCCCTGAACGCCCTGACTATCCAGGTTACGCTGGCAACTCTGGTAAGACAACCTTTTCATCCTATGCCCCCAAACCAGGCACAAAGTAGGTGGGCTATATCCCAGAGTCCATGCATATGGCAAAGTAAGCTTCTTAAATCAGCTCCCCATCTGAATAGACATGCGGCATTCCCCCTTCTTACCGGTGAGCTGTGGAGCAGCGTTGGCTTATCCAACATGGAGCTGCGCCTCATGTTTATGGCCAGATGTGAGCCATAAATGATACATAACAGCAGAAAACTCATCCCCAAAGCCAAGCTATCACTTTATACAGCCACAGTTTCCCTGCCTGAGACCACCATTTATTTCCTTTGCCTGTGCTGCTGCAGGTGAGCTGGGCTCAGACATCCTGAGGGAGCATCTCCCATGTCCTCTGCCCAAACCCACAGACATCTCTGAGCCCAGAGGGACAGGGACCGGGCACTGAGAAGGAAGCAGATGTGGGCTCCATGGCAGGCCTCGTTCAGCTTGCCTGTTTCTTTGGGTAGAAACATGGAAAAGCCTTGGTGCATGTGAGGTCAGTGTCCTTGGGAGCTCTCAGCCTCTTTGGAAGAGAGGAAGCAAAGCCACTCTGTCACCTATGGCATTTCCTTTCCACTTCACCACTCCAGGCTATGGCAAAGCTCAGGCTGCCTGAACAGCAGGATGGTGGGGCTTAATTTTTCTCCCCTCTCCCTCCTCAAGGAAATTCCCATCTAATATCACAGATTATTCAGAATAAAAGTTAAATTTGCACTAGAGTTGATAGAATGCCTCCTGCCTTTCAGACAAAGTGAATACTCTGCTGTGATTTAGGCCATAGGATGCATTTACCTCTCCTATTTTTTGGAGAAAGGAGAGACTTCTCCAAAAGAGATGGGTTAATGCTTGCAGTCAAATGATTTACAATGAAAAATCTATGCATTAATCCTGTAGTCTCAAACCACAACCAGAATGCATCTCAGCCGGCTGAGGACAGAAAAAAAAAAAAAAAAGGTATTTTAAGATACATTCATCACTGGGTGCGTTAGTTCAGACACTGTTCCCAGGGGAAGGATGTCATGACCGCATCATCCTCACCCTAATGAAATCAAAAGAAAAGGAGCCAATCATTAAATCAGAGGAAAAGACAGAAAAGGAGAAGAGGTGGGATGTTGTCCCTTCCATCACAGAAAAAAAGGGTATTTGCTGTGCTGCTGGGACTGGAGGTGTTTATCTCCGCTTATGATTAGCTTCTGGCAAAGTCTGGTCACTACTGTTTTGTAGATACACACAAAGAGTCTGTTAGCAAGTAAGTAATGAAGTGTGTTGATTTTAACAGAGAGCAAACTTGTTCTATTGCTTTAAGTTGTAAGTTTGTGGGAACTCAGTCAGTGTCTGGCTGAGAACTGGTTCACGTTTTCTACACTCCAAAATAGATGTCTTTTCTGGTTGTGTTTTTCCAGGTGATTTTTCTGTTTTGATAAACTAGCAGATCCTCACTTTGTGTCAGTTTGAAAAATAAATCTCCTCCCGTACAGCAACATCCAAGGTCTGCAGTATTTCTTTAGCTCTTCTGAGCTAGGGAGGGTTCACTGTACTACTACTGTAAATTGAAAATGGAACAGATTTAATATTTTATGTTTCTAAATGGTCTGTACGTGTGACTGGCTATAGTCATGTATATACCACACTTAGCCTGCACGTGTCTGCTCTGGGTTTTGCACCCAAGTTCTCTGCGAGGAAATGGCAAAGGACTCCTCTCCCTGGACTCCCTTGAAGCTGCAGCAGCTGCCTCAGGAGCACGAAGGCTCAGGCTGGTCTCTGGGCTGCCCTCCACCAAGCCCGACGGGTACAGCTGATAAGCTCCCCTCCTGCAGTGACCGTGGCCATACGAACCTCCTGAGAGGTTACTGCCTATGAATCAGCTTATGCTGTAGCTTCAGAAGAGACAAAGGGCCACAGTTTCTTGAAAATCACTCAAACCCATCTACTTCCTGGCTGGTGAATGCTGCCACATTTACCTTGTTTGTAGGATGCCAGAACCAGGTTTTCATCTTCCACTTCAAACACCGTGTCCACGTCTATTTTCTTTTGGCTCAAGAGCTCCTCCAGTGTTTCAAAGTCATTGGACTTCAGGGCTTCGAGAAAAGCCTTTTTCACCAACTTTGCAGCTCCAACGCGAGTCATTCTCCCCTCTGTATTTTCTCCCTCTTTGTATGTCTCCTCCAGATCCATTTCCCAACGTATTTGTGCTGTGAAGAGGGGTACACTGAGGTCCCTATAGCACAGTTGCATGCTGAAGTTCCTGAAGACCAGAAGGTAATTTTATCACTCAGTCATGCTGATCTGCTTGTTCTATTTATATGAGGAGCATTTTAGGCATCGAAATGCCACTCTTAGATATCACCACACTCTTTTTATGAAAGCAAGGACAGAGACACCAGCAATAACACCAAAATAAGAGTTATCACCATGGGCTTTATACACATTAAGCTTCATTAACCACATGGTTACCCTCTGCTCCTGCCATACGCTTGCATTAAAAGACACTAGTCCCCGGTGTTGCTTCTCAGCCGGAGAAACACTCACATTTCCTTTCATCGTTACCATTGCTGATTTATTGACTGCAATGGGATGTGATGCCCTGCCTGCAGATGCCTTTTAACTATTCCATTGCAGAAAAAAACAATACAAAAATCCCCAAGGTACTCCTGTGTGAGGCAGCTCACTCTTCCCTAGGACAGCATTTGGAATGTTGGTCCCCCTTTCATTCCTCCAGCCACCAGGCAGGCCTCCACAAGAGACCACCTCACGCAGGGCTCACAGGCCCTGATCTGTAAAGCCCCAAGGGATCAATATGTTGATGTAGCCCAGTCTCCTGTATGATACCCTGAGCAGCAGGGTTTCCCCTAGTTTGCTCAGGGCCCACACTCAGTGCTCCTAGGAAGGAGAAATGGTGGGTTGAGGAGGCTGCAGAGCTTTACAGCCATTTTATGGGGTGGGGATCTCACACACTGCAGTGGGCATACATGTGAATTAACTCAGGGGCAAGGACAAAAGGCTGCATGGGTCCATGTGCTCTTCTCTTTCCCCTGCCCACCCTTCAGCTATACTCAGACCTTCTCCCTCACAACCCCATCATCCACTGAACACTTCCTCCCCACTCCCTTTTCCTTCTATCTTTGCCTGTCCTGCCCCTGTGTTGACAGCAGTCTGTGATGATGCAAACCCACACATGGCTAGCATGAGCTGTTGCCGTTCATCACGTAGAAGTGGTTCACACCTGCACCCACTTGGGATGATGGATGAGACCATAGCTAGAAGGAGACTATCCACCCTTAATTTAAATCACCAGGCAAAGCGGACACCACCACAACAGTGAGGAAGAAATTTTTATGTTTACCCTTCCTGGGAGTTTGGCTGCCAAGTGGATCGACAGGGAAATGTGAGCCAGGTGATTCTGGAAGTTGGAGCAGCCTCTGTGTTTGCAGGGTTTCCAGGGGCCAGGCTCCTCAGGCAGCCCCATGAGGACCTGCAGGACCCCTGTCCATGGGAACACTCACCAGTTCTCTCCTAGAGCCAGTGCTCCACAAAGATGTTACAGGACAGCAGTTCATGGAGAACTGTGAAATTTGTGAGTTCCTTCCACCTGTGTAGATAGGATACTACTTTTGGATAAAGAATGCTTTATAAAAACTACTTCCCTGAGGTACTAAACTTTGTAATAGACACAGTGAGAAGGAAAATGGCTTGCTCTGGTGCTATAGGTCCCAGGCAGCTCATATGGGTCTTTCTAGGCTTACTTAAGAGGAGAGTCATCAACAGGCTCTCTGTACCTTTACATTCCCTCCTGCAAGACTGCCTCCCTCTCACTTTGTTACTTTCAGTAGAAGATGACTCCACTTCATGCTTTAAAAAAAGTGTTAATGCTTGCCTGGCATGAGCAGAGGGACGAGACGTGAATTCCAGGTCTTACAGGCTTCTTGTTACCTGCACCTTTTTTTTGTTTTAAACCACTGTATTCCTGAAAAGTCATGGATGCACAAAGCACTGATACATAGCTGCAATCAACTGTTCACCTCAGCTACACTTTTCAATTTGAAATGGACTAGCTTTTCATCTATCATCTTTCATAAATAGTATTAGATGACACCAGGACATTCAATCTAGCTGTATACTGAAAGGATCGTGCCAGCACATCTCCGTGCTGGTCTGCTGCCTGAAGATTGAGATGCACAAGCACGTTGTTGTAACAGATTACTGCACATCTGCTGATCCATTGTGCTTGCTCTTGGTTGACAAGCAAGGTGAAGTAATTTGTGATGGCTTGGCCCACAGTGAAAGAGAAAGATGATTGAAATTACCTTACATCTGTCATGGTCCAAGAGGATGTACAGGGATGGCATCTCAGACCAGATGATGCACTACAACTCGCTCACCTTCAGCAATTTGTGTGGCCCTGCTCTGACTCCCACAGGAATTTTTCTTAATGTTAATGAGTTTAAAAGAGAGAAATATAGGTATTACAGATACCTATAGCCTTTATAGTTAGTGTTTTCCTGTAAGCTGGATTTGGGTCTAATCTTGAAAAACCTACTCGTATGAGTGCACTGCTGGTTTTAGTACAATTACATACAAGAACAAGGAAATGGTTTTATGTTTTACATCGACAATCACAAAAAATTAGATTGGCTTTCTAAAGCATGACGTAAGAATTTTTATTAATTTGCCTGAAGTATAGTCAAAAATAAATTTAAGAATAAAAAGGACCAGTTTTTACTATGTATCTAAATTTTTGCCATCCATGTAATTTCCTACAGACTTCTCCCCCATCGTACCACAAGGTGGCAGTTTGATTTTGAAAGTCAAAACTGATGTCACCCAAGCCCCAAGGCTGCCAAATATTCTGAACATCTCACCGTGAAACAATAGCTCGTCACTTGTTTAATATAAATAAAAATACTAGTATTTACAATACTTACAGGTTAGACTTGAGGCCACTGGGATGGGCACTGTGCACTCACATGCTGTATCCACTAAGAAAACCTGGTTTCCGCATTTGGGATCGATTGTCTAAATTACGGAGCTAACACAAAGGCATGTTTTTGCTGGGGAGACATCTCCTGTCCCCAAGCTTTCCTTCTGCTCCACACAGTGCCACACAACACGCTCCTGTTCACAGGACAAGTCACAGACACATAAACGGGCTGGATCTGCCCCTCATACGTGGTTACAGCAGGTCAGAAGGACCAGGTGTGAAGGGGCACAGTGAGCAAGAGAAGAGCAGAAAACACCCCTGGGGTGCACACTGCTTTCTGCTTCAGGTGATGGAACAGTCATCTGGGACAGTCATCCCTGGCTTCAGATGGGCTGTTGAGGACGCTCTCCATCAGGGTTATCACAGGCTTGTTCCAAGGCCCACTGACGTCAAGGGAAGTCTTTCCACTGATTCCAGTGGGCCATGTCCTTTATTAGGTTGGGCAGCAAACAGCAGAGGTGCCTGGAGGTGAGTTCACAAACACCATCAGGGTGGTGGTACGAGAAGGATGGTTGGCGACACAGAAGCATGTATGAAAATAAGAGTTGTGACTGCTCACAGAAAACAAAAGACAGCCTTAAGGAGAAAACGAGAAAAAAGATATGCTGGCAGGCTGTGCGGAGTGTGTCCCCTGAGGAGCCAGGGCCCCTCCACTGGCACTTGCTGATGCAGAGCAATAATCTATTGGCAGCTACAAAACTCACGGCACCGCCGGGAACAGCTCAAGCAGAGTTTGGGAGGTGAAAAACAGCATCCTGAACTCTATGCCGGGGCAGGCAGAAAGCCAGGAAAAGGAGAAATGCTCCAAAAGAATGGCGGTGACGCAACCCGAGCGCCAGAGGAGTTGTTCCTAGCTGCAATAGAGAAAAGCCCGTCGGCTCCCTGCCAGCAGCAGCCCTGTCCCAAAGGCAGCACCGGTGGGGATGGGGACAGAGAGTAGTAGTAGATGCAGGGTGACATACCTGCAGCTTTAGTGGGGTTGTTACAAGTCTTCTCCCCCCTGCTTACAGAGGGGACCTCGAAACGTTGCCTGCAAGCTCCAGCTCCGAGCCTTGCAGCGGCGGATGGGCTCGCTTGGCTAGCGAGGCTGCGGCTCTGCCTTTACTTTGTCTCGGCAGGTGGCTGGTAAAGCGGGTTGTAGTAACGCAGCCCCCGTGAGGAGCAGTCCACCCGGCTCTGAAGCCTTACGTCTTAAGGAGGAAAATGTACTGAACATCAGATCTGCGGGCCTGAGGCAAAAAAACCCCCAGATCCTTGAGTTAATCCCACCCTTTCGTCTCTTCTGAACAGTGCATGCTTGTAAAAATACTGTTGCAGCAGCGATGGCAATCCCCTCGCTTTGCTGCGGCCCGTACAGCATCTGCAGCATCAGGCCAAGCCGGCCACGCTGCGGGCAGCGCTGCCTCGTGTGTCCCTTGGGTTGCCAAGTATAGCCCTTCTCTCTTCTTGACGGCTCTCGGTTCCCAAGCTGGATTAAGCACAGCCCTCTTACTTACTCATATCACACATCCTTTTGCTAATATTAATATTGAATTTTTTTTCACTGCTGTACATCTTCCTGCCTGCTTTAGCCATTGCTGTATTTTATCTGATTTTCCTCGGCCAGGATGCTGGCTCTGAGTGTGAAGATTACATAAATCTTCCCCATGCTTCTTGTTTTATTTCTTAGTTAAAAAAAAAAAAGCTCTTTAGCTGTGCCAGGTGCAAACTATTTTCTCCAGGTGCTTAGCTGCATATCATCTTTTGAGAAAAGTCCCTTCTGTGAATTCATCCCTGTGACTGGTTAACTGAAACCTTCTCAGTACCTGTAGTTTGGACTCCTCCTTTTGTTCTTTGTTGTATTATTTCACTTTTGTGCTCATTTGCTAGGGACGAGGGAGAAAAATAGTCCCAGATTCTCAAAGGCATTTAGGCATAAAATTCTCAACTCCCTGGAAGTCAAGTTCCTAGGAGCTGGGAACCTGTGTGTCTTTGAGAGTCAGGGCTTTCTGATTTTGTTTTCAGTAATGCAAGTATAATTTAGAGATATGGATCAAGTGAGGTGCTTAAGCCTTAAGGTACACGTGTGTTACGAAACCAAATGTTGATGCCAACAATCCTGAATTTTGTTCTCATGGAACTTCATGTCTGCAGACTTCATGGCAAAAGCTTAACCCATTCTTCCATGGGTTTGGGGTTGGCTTTTACACCCGTTATTTCCATCTTCAGCCCCAGCGATCTGTTTCCTTCATTCCTGCACATCGTTCCAACTCCTGCTATCAATGCATTTATTAGGAAGTCCAGAAGCTCAGGGTTGGATGTTATCTGTTGAATTTAGGATGTTTCAAAATTAAGAATAATCTCTCAAAAATTGCTACTAAGATAATACAATTATTAGCTTGTCGTCCTATAAAAAGCATGCACAAAATGCACTTATTCTGCAAAACAGTTAAAAAAAAAAATCATATTTACCGAGCCACAATGCTTGTAGATCCTCTCTGATTCGAAAGGCGTGAGTGCTGTAAACAGGATGCATGTAGATAGTCAGAAATTAAAATCACGTGGACGGTGTTTTCAAGCCATAGAAAAAACAAATCTTGCCTATCTATGCTTAG
Source organism: Chroicocephalus ridibundus (assembly GCF_963924245.1). Taxonomy (NCBI): domain Eukaryota; kingdom Metazoa; phylum Chordata; class Aves; order Charadriiformes; family Laridae; genus Chroicocephalus; species Chroicocephalus ridibundus. Next base: position 27,772,737 of record NC_086285.1, on the reverse strand, counting down.
TGGAAAATTCTTCTCATATTTTTTGCAGCTTGATGTCATAGTATCTGACAGTATTTAAACAGTGGGATTTTGCAACCAAACTTAAAATGTGAGTCTCTTCCACTTCTTTCCTCCCGATGAAGTGAGGCATGGACTATGGGTTTAAGTGAAGCCTGTGGAAAGCAAGCAGTTCTTTAAAGACAAGTGTTCCTTCACAGCAGCGAGACAAAAATAATTCATCGCCCATAGAAAGGGCCCTGGGGGCGGCTGCGTCTCTCCTACCCTCTCTCATGCCCGGCCGCCGGCTGCTTGGCCGTGCTCCCTGGCCGGGGCTGAACTCCGACAGTGCTTGGCCCAAGATGAGACATTCTCCTCAGGCTCTTCCCAGCAACTTTTGCCTCGCCTGCCGAAGCAAAATTTGTGGAGAGCTGAGGTGGTGCGTGTGAGATGGTTCTTATATACTGAATTCTTTCCTATATATTAAATACGCATCAAATAAAGCGACGGGAGGTTTTAGGGCATGCAAACAGCCAAAGTGGGAAAGGATCTCCAGTTTTGCAGCTGCCCTAAAATGCCAGTCTTTTTGGATCAAAATGCCAACGTACGAAGGAATACGAACACACTCAGGAGAAGCTGTACCGATATTCTTTGATCAGCCACCAAGCAGCCTAGGATTAAAACTATTCCTCCTCTGAAGGACTAAATTTGAAGCAATGCCAAAATAAAGCATGTGGGGAAATCTGCCAAAAGGGTGGAATGTGTGGAGAGGGAAAATGAGATATCGTGAATTAAGCAGCGTGTCACAGAGAAGGCTGGATGCAGTGGTGAGGCGGACGGGGACAGCGCAGGTCTGTGGTGGTTCCACCATCATCCTGTGCCAGGATGGTTGTGCCACTGCTTTTGATGAATGTTTTCAGTCTCTGCTATTGACAGTGTTTCCCACCCTTTCCTCACCAATCAGTCGCTCATCCACAGTGGGGTTTTTTGCTACATTTCTAAGCAACACAAGCTGTTAAGCTCGCTCCTTCCGAATATTGCCATCTACCTTCCCTGAATGTCACAGACCAAGTCCTTAGGTGCAGAAGTGACAATATAGTTCTGTTCATCTAAATCAGAACATGCATATTAGATGCTGCTTGTATTGGTACAATACTGGATAAATCTTGCCCCAACTGCAGGAATTCCAGCTCCTGTTGACAGGCACCCAAAATTTGCGTGCACGGGGCGAGGCTGGCTTGGCCTCGATGCCTTGGTGCGGAGCAAGGCGGGTAAGAAGTGAGTCACCTCCATCGGAGCGGAGGCTGGACGAACAAACTCTTGTGTGGTGGAATAGAGCTCAATGTGTTGATTCACCAACCCAAATCCATTAGTAGAAAAGCCAAGAAGACAATAGCAAATATTTCTCATTTAAGCTTACAGTTGCCTTGATTTATGCCAGTTATTAAAAGACTCCCCGAGGAAAGAAAATAACTAACGTTAGCATTTACCTCCTGAGCCTCTGAATGACTAAACCAGTAATATGGTAAAAACATCAACATCTTATAGCTATTTATGTTTTGATTCGCTATGTATTGGTGTTTCTGACATTATATAGAAAAACTATCGTAAAATTATATTCACTTTAATGAGGTCTGAGTTCATTTACTAGATCGCTATAGAAAAATGTGCTTGCAGTATTAAAAGCATTTTATTTCCATTTAGAAATCTGTTGCCATAGTGACCAATCACAACTTTCTCGGTAGCTTTGTCTAGGAATGGGATGTAGGCTTTATTTTTGCTTTGTTTTATTTTTTCTCCTTCATTGTCTGGCCAAGTCCTCATTTAACTCATTTTTATTCTTTTTATAGTCTGTCCTTTGCCAATCATATTTTCAATTAAGTCAGTAAGAGTTCTGACTGAGTTTAAAATAATTATCATGACTCAGGCTTTTCCTTTTAAATAATTATGTAAGAAACAGGAAAATACAATACTGCACACCGTGGGCTTTCTTTATCATCAACAGGTCACCCAGACCTAATATAAGAAGGAGTCTTGAAGTATCAGAAGCCTTGTGAGTCTGACATCTTTTCCTACCAATATAATAGTCATGTCAAAGATACAGTGAATCGCATCTAACACTGAAAAGTACTTGGAGAAAAGCCTTGATATTTCAAGAAGATTCTTTGTAACTAAACCTTTAAAAAACCAACCCATTTATCACTCTATTGCAGCCCAAATCTTGTCAGTAATATGTCTGCTTCTGAGAAATGGTAACTTAAAGTGGTGCTTTTATTCCTGCGTCAAATACATATCTTCTCCGAGAGAAGAACAGGCTGAAGAGCCTGCACACCACTGTATCCTCTCCTCCTGAGGCTGGTGGAAGATTTTTGCACGAGGAGAGGTATGAGAACATTTCTGAAGCAAGGGTAGGTAGACAGGGCAGATGTAGTTACTCAATTTTGCCATCACCTTTCTCAACACCAGACTTTTTTTTTCCTCGGTAGGCACAGAGAAGCATAAAAAACCTATGCAAAGATAGACACAAGCCAGAGTGAGGTGGTTTGGAAGATTGTGTCACTCTTGCGTCACGACAATGCTCAGATCAGACAAGAGAATGTTTTTCTTCCTTTATCCAAACATCGATGCTTACAGCATAGACATCTGACTCCTGAGTTTGTCACATCATCTCCTGGGAGAGTCTGTGGAGACACTTGTAGGGTGCAATTTCACTTCTCCAAAGATGAAAGCCAAAACCAGATCAGACATTCTAGAAATATTAATTTTTCTCCATTAAGAATAAAGTAAAACCAATATAATCTGGGTTACATATAACCCTCTGCAGGAGAATATTTTTAAAAGTAAATTATAGATGTTTGTCAAAGGCAACAGTCTAACCAATATTTAGTTTAGCTACTTGATTTTAGAACATGCTTAGTAAAATTATGCAGAAATGAAAGTTAATTAGTAAATAAGATATGTGCTGTGGTGATATCAGAAACTACTTTCAAATACTATGAAGCAATAGAACATTATTGTTTTTCTTTTATTATTTAGACTTATTACTTATCTAACACTCAAATCAAACTTGTGATACAAAATCTGCTGTGCTATTCAGCAGACTACATTTTTTTTCTTAATCCATCTGACTGCTCATCGCTGGGTCAAGGGAAAGTGCACTGAAAGAACTACTCATCACACAAATATGCCCGATTCCTCGAGGAGAGGTCTGCAGAAGAAATCAGAGAATTCCCTTTTGAAAAAAATCTTTTCCTTCTAAGGACATTCATTTTTCTTCTTATTTAAAATGACCCAGTAAGTGGCAAATTTCCCCAAACCCTAACTATATAATTCTGACTTATTTTCTTGCAACTGTTATTCATTGTTCACATGTTAAAAACTCTGAGAAAGTTGGTGTAAATAGCCAAAGTGCTTACAATCTAATAAATTCCAGAGGAAATATTTTGAGGAAGATTTCTGTGACAACGTGGTGTGAGTGCTGTTTTGTAACCGAAGCAGGGTGGTTCAATGAGCAAAAGCTAAAGCGGGATGGAGGGGCCCAAATGTTTGGGTTTGCCCCAGTTTGGCCATTGATGCCAATGGGACTGAGTGCAGGTGGTTCCTGGGGCAGGTGAGGGATGGAAGGAACCTTGTGCCACACAGTAGTGAACCCCCTGCCCAAACCCTTCCCTCCCAGCACCCAAAGCCTACCCGAGTCCAGCACCCCAGGGGACGTACATGGCACTGTGTTGGCAATCTAGTGGCACCTGCACCTGAAAGTATCCGGTGCCCTCCTAGGGGAAGGAGATCAGTAGGAATGCAGTCTGCTCTTCCTGAGACAAATCCCTGAACCATCTCCATAAAACACAAGAGACTTTAAGGGGTTTTAGAACTCAGAGCAAAACTAGACTTTCAACACGGAACTTCAAGAAAGCAGCAAGCAAGAGACAGTCGTGTGAGTCTCCAACTCAGGATGCCAGGGATGATAGGTCTCCTTTTCTGTGCTCTGGCTGGGGCAGACCAAGTGCCCATGGTTGCATCTGACCTGCTGTGCAAAGAAGCCCCTAGGCCAGCCCGATGCCAGCAGACTCGTCTGTCCATATTTTCTTTTGAGCTTTGCAAAGCACTTACTTGCATCAGTGAAGACATTTTATACAACACTTGAAGTCCCTCCTAGGCTTTAAGAAAGAGTGCTGAAGGTTTCAACTATGTGCATTTTTATTGAATTACAAAATTGTGATACTAGGCCATAAAAACCATAAATCAACAACTTTTGAAGCTAATAGTATATAAAAAAAACCACCACAAAACACACACAAAAAAAGAAAAAACGCACAAAACCAAACCCACTTATATGGATACTAGAATTTAAAAAATCAGAATGTACATATTGGGATGAGACCTTAGCAGCAGATCACAAGAACACTTTAACAAGCGGTACTGGAGTACTCTACAGCTTTCTGATAGTTGCACGTAAGATTTCTAAAAGATGAAAGTAAATGAACTGAATTCTTGATCATTGTGCTGATATTTATAAGTCAAACTATGTGGTCAAAATTTAGAATACATCATGTTCTGCACGGTGTGAACCCCCACACTGTGATCAGAAACTTTAAGCTTCCCTCAAAGATGCTAATCAAAGGTTTAAAATCTCTTATTATAAAATAGAAATTTGCATTTTGAGTTCAAATTTATGCTCATGTTAGAACAAAAGTTGAGCCACAGAAAAAAATCATGCAGTGTCTCCTAAAAACCTGTTGGCAGACAAATTCTAATAGTTTTGATACCACATAGGTCAAGCTTTCTACCTGCTGGAGGGATGCTGGGACCAGCCACCCAGGGTATTCCAAGGAGATGAGGAGAAACATCTGTGTTTCTGCGTGTCAAGTGTACAACACTGCACTCTGTGCACCTTCTGGCTCCTGTTTGTGATGATATTTTCCTTGTGACGATATTAGGCAGAAAAGACAAAGTCTAGCTTCTTTTCTAGAAGGTCCATCACAGCCTAAATGGGATTCACATACAACCCGCTCTTGAGCTGAATTAGGTTGAGAGCAAGGTGGATGTCTACATCTGGCAGTGCTCCACATTATCCCGTGGGTGCCTTCTCTATCTGCCACTCACATGCCGCCTCCTCCACAAAAGCAGAGTGCAAAAGGCGTCAGTGTTTTTGGATGCTACGAAGGCTCTGGCTCCACCGAGGCCACATTCTTTGCTCTTTGGCTCATGTTTGCGGAGGAGAGGGAGGCTACGATGCAGCAACTCTCAATGATTTCAGTGAGTGCTGGATTAGGTCCTAGAGTCTTTTTCACATTATCTGATGGCAGTTTATGCTTAGAAGAAAAGTAAAATAGGTTATGAATTATACCTTTATATGGTTATATACTGTTATAGCAGTGTACATCCATATATATCCATATACTGTAATACCTGAATGAAAGCATTTTTAAAGTTAAATATTAAGAACATAACTGCAAATAGGTAAACTGTCTGTATTTAGTGGTATAACGGCAGGAATCTCTTGGCTTTTTCAGTCTTACTGTGAAGAGAATTTAGACAGCCTCTTCTACAGGGATAGTATTGTTTTCAATTTGCTCTTATAGCTTAAGTAAATCTAGCTGAAAGTTTTTACACTTTATTTTCATCTTAATTCCAAATAGAATTAGAATAGAAATAGAATAGTCCAAATAGAACAACTGAGCCCCTGATGTCATCTCGCCTGGAGGTGAGGATGTTAATTTGAGTCTCTCTGCTGCTCCTGGTTGTCTGAAACCCCAAATATTCCAGCCACATGTTGCATATAGTCCCAATCCACTTGTACAGTTTCAGGCTGAGGCCACCATCCCTCCAATAAAGAAGTGTGAAGTGCTTTCCACAGCATTAGAACTGATGGTTACTCCAGCAGAACAGTCTGGTTTGAAGGTCCCCTTACATTTGTGTCTTCTAAGAGCCTCCATAGCCAACATCTACACTTGCGTATTTGAAGCAACTCCAGTAACACCAGCACCAGGACTTGGAGCTGTGAGATAAGGTTAAATTAATCTTGGTGGTGTTATACTGGATTTACACTGACGTACATCAGAAAGTAGGCTGGGGTGTACATGTGGGGTAGTCCAGAAACTGAGAAAACAGGTGTAGGAAACGTGGTTCATGGAGAAATATGCACTTCTGTGTTTATTCTACACTTCTGTTTCCTCTTGTTTTCTTTATGCTTCATGGTGCCAATACAATTTAAGAAGCCCACATTTTATAAATAAACTTTGCATACTAAAACTCTTAATCACGCTTGTATTTTGCTGTAGCACAAAGCATCATAGCATAGTGTGTATAACAGTTCTTCTTGTTTGTTACTGTGTTTATAAATCAAAGCTTTTTCCTCCCTTTCTTTGCGTTAAAGTATTTTGAAAGCTGTTGAATTTCTAAATCCCACTTTGTATCTTTTTACTGAGATATTTTACCCTGAAAAATCAGCTTTTGTTGTTTCTTTTCTGAGAAATTTCCCTGATATTGGCAATGCATAAATAAATAGGGGTAGCACTAAGTAATGCTTAATATTAATTAAATACTTCATTAGTCAGTAGCACTGACTAATGCTCTTAGTCTTTTTCCATATCATTGGGTTGTTCCACTTTGGTGAGAGGCTGTGATGGCACCCGTACATCATCCCTACCACAGCAGCCAGCGGTGAGCCTCCCGTCTTGTGAAACTAATGCCACAGCTGAAAATCAGTGCTGGATGCCTGCTTGCAAGGTTGTGTTGGACTGTACTTCACCTTCTACCCCAGAACACAACTACGCACAACGCTTTGCCTGATACATGCAGCAATGCTCACAGCAGCGTAGCTAAGCCTGCGAGAGTCTTTGGCAGTGGTGAATATTTGACAGTGGTTCAAATCTCAGTGTTCAGGACGTTGTGTTTTTTTATCTGCAAGGGCATGAAAGTAGTGGGCTGAGACTCAGAGCAACTGGGCATCGCCTGGGAGTCCCACTGTACAGAAGAGTGGTGGTGACAGGAACATGACTTTCTTTTACTTGTGTTTGAAGTCAGGAAGCTCCTTTATTTCATACGCAGCTTTAATCTTTCAAAAGTGACATGGCCCTGTCCCTCCTTTGAACAACCATTATCAATCACAATGTTTGAGGACTTTGCTGCCAAGATAGCAGAATTTCACCTGCAGGACTTAAGCATTGTATTGCCAAGGCACACTACTGGCTCAGCATGCTTCTGCCTTGAAAAAGGCAGCGTTATTTGCTTTATGCTTGTCACAAGGCTGAGCCAGGGCAGCGCAATCAAAGCCATCAGTAATATTCTGCACACCCAGCACACTGTCAGCTGCAAAGGGCAGCTTGCCTGGGAGGACCTCTCTGACTTTCGATTTAGCCTGGCATCTCTCCAGTTCAGCAATTCTGCCACCTACAAAATAAACAAAGCAGTTCCCTTCGCTGCTGCTTCCAGATGCAGCAAAAAGCACTGCTGCACAAAAGACAGTAAACAAGAGTTGGGCTAGGACATAGCCTTGCTTGGGGCTGTTTTTGACAGTGACATGTTCTGACATCCTGCCATCACTGAGAACTTTTGCATTACCTCACACCATCGTGAAATAACCAAAATAGGCTCACAAACTCATTTGAACATCCAAATTTATGCAGATGCCTCTGGGCTGCTCGTGGCTGACAGTGCTGGTGTCTTTGCTTAGCTCCGCAAAGGGCAGGTAGAGACCTTTGCTTGCTTTGAAGTAGGACAAGGCTGAAAGCCAGACTGTTTCTGCAAGAGCCTTTTCAACACCCTCACCAACAATCCTATTGATGTCATTGTGACACGGATTTTTCTCAGCAGTTGAGAAAATCAATATACCTCAGTGTCACTGCAGGAATGTTTTTACCCTTTTCTTTGTAAATGGCACTGTGCATCTGTATTCTTGAAGCCCTTGAGGTACCATCTCTTTATTAGGCGCTGTGGTGAACAGTTTTTGAACTAGTTGATGACTCTGTATTTACATATAATGGTAGGGTGTGAGCGGGGACTTTGCCTTGCCCACTGGCAGCGGCTCACCGGCTGTAGGAATCTCTGCTCCCTACTTTTGAATGGGGAGCTGAGAAGTGGTTTTTAGCTCTAGCAGAGCTGAAGAATGCAGGGTTTGAGGAATTGCTGAGGTCTTTGAGCAAGCCGTCTGCAATTTCGCTTTGGTCAGCTAACAGGGTCAAAGTGGTTTTAGGCCATAACCTTTGTAGAGGATCTTGTAATTTCCATGATCGGCAGTTTTGAAGCTTTTTCCCTTATCTTTCAGTACGAAAACCACAGGCTTTGCTTGTGATTTCTGCCTGGCTTTGTGGTAAGCAGCTTTCTTGCCTGCCAGTTTTTATTTTTCCCTGAAGCTGGTGCAGCACCTGCATGTCAGCAGCAATCTGATGGATGTGCCTAGTCCTAAAATCCGCATTCGGTAAAACCAGTAAGTTGGGTTTAAGATCTCATTGGTCTCCCTTTGAAACTTTCCACACCGGGTTGACATCTTCTAATTGTTTCTACAGTTAAACTATAGCAACACTGAGGTTGTTCTCCAGTTGCTTCCTCGTGTCTGCCTTGACTTTGTGCCTGCAAGGCCTCTTCTGAATTTGATTCAGTATTTGTAAAGCAGCTCTGGGTCAATGAGCGCTGTCTGACTCCTCACTAGTCATCGATCTGACTTGCCCTCAGTGACCTCCATGCTCCTCCGAAGGCTCCAGCTAACGCTATCATGTCTGCATTGTAGCCTTCTGTATTTAGTCACATCAGCCCCCCAAAAGTGCTCTAGAATAATATTCTGACCTTTAATCTTCCGTGTAAATCCATTGTAAATACTTTGGCAATGCAGATATCGCCAGATTTACTTCAGATTAACATCAGTGTAAAAGAGAGCAAGATCCGGATAAAAAGAGAGTTTCAGCTTTTTAAAGTTGGTTTGGTAAAACACGTTGTGGTTCATTAATGCCTCAAGCGTGATCCATTTTGAAATAGTTCATTGTGAAGAACAAATCTGCATGTATGCATCTTCTGTAGCTTATCTCTTAAAAAGATGATGGTATGTGATAAAGGAGAACGTGTAATGGGCATATCTTTCACAAGTGAAAGATTTAAGACTTCCAAAGTTTTTAGTAGAAAAAATTTCCTTTACCTTTAGTCATTCAAACACTACCTTTTATTTTCTCAGCAAGTTGTCTCACTTCCCTCTATTATGAGCCGGGGGAGAGAGGGAGGGAGGGAGGTTAGGCATCTACAGAGTGCTGCTTGTCCTACTTCACCCATGCTTCCCCAGGTGGAATAAATCCACCCTTGGACATGTTTACAGAGGACTTACTTTTCTTTCCTTGTCTGTAGAGGAGTCTAAATGACTAAATTAGAGTAAGACTTGTCCTGTCTCCCTGCTCTGCTCACTTCCTCCACTCCCAGGCTTGGTACGTATCCCTCCACAGCTGATTACGGGCACTCTGCTCATTCCTGCTTTTAGTCATCACACTATGTGGCAGGATGTCACTCCTGGGTCTCTCCTGAGTGTCCCAAAGGCAAAGAGCTCAGGGGAATTTGTAACAGACCAAAGAGCAGCCATATGTTTTCTAGCATCGCTGCATCTACTTGGCCCGCCGGTGGGGAGTTGGGGAGGGGAAGCTGCAGCAGATGCTGACAGTGCCAACGGGCAGATCCCAGGCTGGCCGGGATTGGGCTGAGGAGGTAAGCTTCTGACCTCGGTGCCTGGGAAGGTCATGGAACAGATCCTCCTCAGTGCCATTACACGGCACATGCAGGAGAACAGGGTGATCAGGCCCAGTCAGCATGGGTTTGTGAAGGGCAGGTCATGCCTATCAAACCTAATATCCTTCTATGATAAGGTGACCCACTTAGTGGATGAAGGAAAAGCTGTGGATGTTATCTACTTGGATTTTTGCAAAGCTTTTGACACTGTTTCCCACAGCATTCTCCTGGAGAAACTGGCTGCTCATGGCCTGGACGGGTGTACTCTTCGCTGGGTAAAAAACTGGCTGGATGGCCGTGCCCAGAGAGTGGTGGTAAATGGAGTTAAATCCAGTTGGTGTCCAGTCACAAGTGGTGTCCCCCAGGGTTCGGTGCTGGGGCCGGTTCTCTTTAATATCTTTATCAATGATCTGGATGAAGGGATCGAATGCACCCTCAGTAAGTTCGCAGATGACAATAAACTGGGCGGGCGTGTTGATCTGCTTGAGGGTGGGTTGGCTCTGCAGAGGGATCTGGACAGGCTGGACCGATGGGCTGAGACCAATGGTATGAGGTTCAACAAGGCCAAATGCCGGGTCCTGCACTTGGGTCACAACAACCCCATGCAGCGCTACAGGATTGGGGCAGAGTGGCTCGAAAGCAGCCCAACAGAAAAGGACCTGGGGGTGTTGGTTGACAGCCGGCTGAATATGAGCCAGCAGTGTGCCCAGGTGGCCAAGAAGGCCAACAGCATCCTAGCCTGTATCAGGAATAGTGTGGTGAGCCGGACTAGGGAAGTGATCATCCCCCTGTACTCAGCACTGGTGAGGCCCCACCTCGAGTACTGCGTTCAGTTTTGGGCCCCTCGCTACAAGAGGGACATTGAGGTGTTGGAGCGTGTCCAGAGAATGGCTACAAAGCTGGTGAGGGGTCTGGAGGACAAACCTTATGAAGAATGACTGAGGGAGCTGGGGTTGTTTAGCCTGGAGAAGAGGAGGCTGAGGGGAGACCTTATCACCCTCTACAACTACCTGAAAGGAGGTTGTAGAGAGATGGGGGCTGACCTCTTCTCCCTGGTGACAAGTGATAGGACGAGGGGAAACGGGTTCAAGTTACGTCAGGGGAGGTTTAGATTAGATATTAGGAAACATTTTTTCACTGAAAGGGTTATTAAACATTGGAATAGGCTGCCCAGGGAGGTGGTGGATTCACCATCCCTGGAGGTGTTTAAAAAAAGGGTAGATGGGGCACTTAGGGACATGGTTTAGAAGTGGCTCTTGTCAGGGTAGGCTAAAGGTTGGACTCGATGATCTTAAAGGTCCCTTCCAACCTCAGCAATTCTATGATTCTATGATTCTGCGAAAACCAGGCTCTTTCTTCAGCCAAGGGTGACTTGATGAGCAGAGACTTCAAGGGACATCCACTCCATCTACCTTCAGGCATCTACAAAGCATGTTCCTGCGCTTAATTTAGTCACTGTAGTTGCCTTTTCCAATGAATACAGAGAAAATGCCACTTCTTAGGGAAGATTTCTTGATCTATTTTAGACACCTTTCATATGAATTGCTACCGCAAAGTGACTGTTTTCTTGCCCTGACTACACAGGGTGCCCAGGTGGCTCAACATCGGTGAAAAATATGGTAAAACCACAACTCACTTCAACAGAAGACAGGAAAGTATTTGAAAGATAGATGTATTAGGAGTTACTAAATGGGTAAAGCTCATCATACTGAGCTGAAAATAATTAGGAGCTGGGAAAGAAAGTTTGGGGGGTTTATCCAACTTGCCCCCCGCGCCTTTCCTTACTCTCCCCTAAGCCCCTGCCTACCGCCTCCATTGGCTGTTGAGCCAGACAAACACTTGGTCGGACACAGTATGGTCACTCTTGGGATCTTACGACCAATTCTGATGTCTGCATCTCCCCTGTAGACATTTACATTTTATCAGATGAATTGCACCCACCTTGTGCCAAAAATGAGACCCAGGCAGTCAGCAATATGTGCTCTCCCAAATTAAACTGTGGTGTAAATAAATAAATGAAACAAATGCCAACAAATCAGTGCTGCAGCAAGCTGAGATAAGGAATCATTCTTCTGTAAGCCTTTTTTCACACTACTGAATGATACATTCAAATTCAGGTACAATATGTTTCATGATCTGTGCCATGGAATGTATTTCCAAACGGTACACGTGTTCGTAGGGAAGGCAAAGCTCCGTGGCTGCAGGACTGGCAGCACTAATAAATGCTAACTCTGAACAGCGGCAACTGAACTTTATTGTGTCACCCCAATATCCCAAAACTTTAAACACTGCTTCCCACCCACCCCACCATGTTCTTTTAGGATTAAGGCAGACTTCATTAGACTGAGATTTGTACACACGGGGGAAAAAAAACCCCAACCAAACACCATCCCCTTATATCCACCCAGAAAAAAACCCAAACACACCTGCCTATAATTCCAAAGTAATCAAGGACCAGAAAGAGGAAAAGTGATATTTCTTAATGGAGGGGGGAAAAAATACTTTAGCACTGTTGCTGTAAAAAGCAATAATGATCTGTATTTCCTCCTTTTCCTTGCCACGCTTTGCCTGAAGTGTTCCTAAGTGTGGAGCACCTGCTTGGCCTCGAGGGCGAGAAGAGCAGAGAAGCACTTTTTAGTGACGTCTCAGTCATTCAGAAAATTTCAAAGGAAGGGGAGCCTTGTGGGTGGGGGTGTCCTTGTGCAGAAAAGGGAAAGGTAGCTGCTGAGGGAGGGCAGCGACCCGGCAAGGCGTGCTCTCCAAAAAGCAGAAAGCGCAAGGAGGCCAGTGCTGCAGCTGGTGCTAAAGCAGACCCCATCTGGGGCACCCTGCAGCCCCAAAGGCAACCATAGTGGGTTCTGTAGCCCTTCTCCTGCATGGAGAAGAAAGCTGTTGGTGGGAGCACGGTAGTGAGAGTGTTGTCCCAAATCTGGGTCCTTTACCCTGTATGCAAGACAGTAACACACAGAGCAGAGGTATTTCCAAGTTTATTCCATTAATGCGCAGAAATTAGTTTCAAAAATGTCCTTTTTTATACACTGATATTACATATTATAGCAATTAAAACATATTCATTGTTATTCTGGATCTGGATGGGCCAAGCCCAACTGTATGAGGTTTAATAAGGCCAAGTGCCGGGTCCTGCATTTCGGTCACAACAACCCCAAGCAGCGCTATAGGCTTGGGGAAGAGTGGCTGGAAAGCTGCCCAGCTTTCCAGGAAGCTTTCCGAAAATTACCTTTTAACTACTTCTCCTCTAATCTTGGCTGTTCCAGGTGGCTTATCAACAAAGCTACATTGTCTAGTAGTTAGCTCTTAGATAGAATCATAGCATCATGGAATGGTTTGGCTTGGAAGGGACCTTAAAGATCATCTAGTTCCAAACCCCCTGCCATGGGCAGGGACACCTCCCACTAGACCAGGCTGCTCAAAGCCCCATCCAGCCTGGCCTTGAACACTCCCAGGGATGGGGCACCCACAGCTTCTCTGGGCAACCTGTTCTAGTGCCTCACCACCCTCACAGTAAAGAATTTCTTCCTAATATCTAATGTAAATCTCCCCTCTTTCAGTTTGAAACCATTACCCCTCGTCCTATCGCTACACTCCCTGATAAAGAGTCCCTCCCCATCTCTCCTGTAGGCCCCCTTTAAGTACTGGAGGGCTGTTATAAGGTCTCCCTGGAGCCTTCTCTTCTCCAGGCTGAACAATCCCAACTCTCTTAGCCTGTCCTTACAGCATAGGTGGTCCAGCCCTCTCATCATCTTCATGGCCCTCCTCTGGACCCACTCCAACAGGTCCATGTCCTTCTTGCGCTGAAGACTCCAGAGCTGCACGCAGTACTCCAGGTGGGGTCTCACCAGAGCAGAGTAGGGGGGCAGAATCTTCTCCCTCATCCTGGTGGCCACACTTCTTTTGATGCAGCCCAGGATGCAGTTGGCTTTCTGGGCTTCAAGCATGCATTGCCAGCTCATGTTGAGCTTCTCAACAACCAGCACCCCCAAGTCCTTCTCCTCAGGACTGCTCTCAAGCCATTGTCCTCGTTCTCTGCATGAAGGTAAATCATGTCTAGCTACTATTTCTCTATAAATGATGTTGGGGCTGTATAGAGGACTTTTAGCAGCAACAGTAGGTTCCCTTGGTTGCTTTGATTACATGTTACATTTTATTTTTCTAGTTAAGATCAATTTTACTACAACAAGAGCAAGTTACCATATTTTTTTGGAAACTTTGGTGTTAGTTCAGATGCCTTAGCATGTGTATCTGAGTAGAGAGGGACACGTGGAGTCCTTGTACACTCTGCATCACGCGGTCTTTGGCTAACACACATATCTTTATATGGCTTTTTAATTTATTTTTTTTAATGACAGTAGCTGGAACTTGGTCCACCCGCCTTCCACACGGCTGCTGCGACACGGGGTCTAGACACCGACTCCGGCTCCTTCTCCTGCGGGGCAGCGGGTCGATGGAGCCGTGTCTGCAGGCAAAGTTACGCGTTTTCCGCCGCCGGTTCGGGCGGCCGTGCCCGGGGCGGGGACGGGGACGGGGACGGGGAGGGAGCTGCCGGCGGTGTGTGCAGCGCCGAGCGCCGGGGGCGGCCCGGGGCGGCGCGGCGGGGCGGGACACGGCGGAACCGGGAGCGGGGAGCGGGCAGCGGCCATGGGGAAGCTGCTAGCGGTGGCTCTCGTCGGGATAGCGGCGGCCTTGGTGGCGGAGCGGCTGATGGCCTTTCGGTGAGCCGCCCTGCGACCGCGGGACCTGCGGGGGCCGCCGGACGGCCCGGCCAGGCGCCGCTGACCGGGACGCGGAGCCGGGGCGGGGGCTGGGGGGGGAGCGCGGGCAGCGGAGCGGCTCCCGGGAGTAGCCCGCGGGATGACGGCGGGCAGCGGGGGACTCGGGCGGGATGGGCTGCGGGAAGCCGGTGGCGCGGGACGCCGGTGCCGGCGGTGCGGGATGGGGCTGAGCCGACCCCGGGCCAAGGGGGCTGGGGGTGGCAGCCGGTGCCGAGCCGGGCGGGGGGTGTCGGCGTGAACCCCTCCTCGCCCCGAGCGTGGGGGAACTTCAACTTGTCCGGGGCGTAACTTCAGCGAATTGCTGCCCTTGCACAAGCGCGGCTGCGGCCAGAGGGGAAGGGTTCATCATCATCATCGTCTCCTCATCGCTATCACCATCGTTATCAAGGGAACTGGTTTTCCCCAGAGAAAAAACAGGCACTGGCTTGCTCAGCGGTGCCCTTCTCATCCTCCGTCAGGGATAAACGAACTCCAGGAGCATTTGTCCAGGGGAAATGACGTTTGCAGCAAGGGGGATGTGAAACCCTCCCCGGCAAGATGCTGGGATCAAGGGGGCCAAAGGGAGAAGGTGCCCTGGGGTAGAGGGGGGGGAGCTGGTACCTCTGTTTTTGCAGAGGCTGCAGTTAAGAGGGGGGTGCCAAAACCGGTATCTGTGAATTTACCTCATCTCCTGCCAATTGGTCAAACAGTAAGCAGAAATCAGGTTGCCAGAAAGTTGCATTACTTTCTACTGAAGCTGACCTCTGGATAACGATAGCCCCTGTGTACAGGAGGTTTCCTCTGAAGGAGCATGGAGATCCTAAATTGGGACCTCACTCGCTGTGAGCTGAAATACTCGGACATACCACTCTGATGGGCTGTGGGGTGTGAATGTGAACACTGGTGTTGCAGCAGCTTCTGTCCTGAAAGCTACTACACACGTAACAGGTTGTTTCAGGATAGAAAAGGTGTTGCAAGGCAGCTCCCTCGTTATAATTTTGCTCATGTCCACAAGGGCTCCAAATGCCCAAACTTTAAAGCAATGACATCCAGCTGATTGATCTTTGGGTAGATAGTAATTGTAGCTAATTACAGAGGGAGGGGTTGTACTCCATTTCTCAGGTACTTCACATAGATCTGTTTGCGTCTCGCACTAAATCCACCACAAGCGTTAGCGATAACCACGGTGGTAACAGGACCCTCCTGCCCTGGAGCTGCACGAGCTGGGATAGTGGAGCTGGAAAACGCTTTAGTGGGGAGAGCCATTTCGAAGCACTGTGAAGACACCCACCCACCCCCACCCCCACCCCCCCAAATCAAATTAACAAATGCAATATTGGGAATCCGGTAAAGCAGAATCTCCCGGGAGAAAAAGGATCCCCCGCAGCCGCTGTAGGTCTTTGTGGGATTTTCCCGTGTGCTGCCTCCAGCAAGCTGCAGCGTAGCAGCAGTTGTAAGAAGGTTGCAGAGTTTGGAAGCACACAACTTCAGATAACAAAGTAAGTACTCAAAAATCATTTAACACAGCCTTGAGAGGAGAAACTGGGGGTAGTAACTCTTGCCAGGTCTTGCTGTTATACACCCCCCACCCAGAAGGCAGGAATCCAGCAAAGACTTTTTGCTGTTCCTTCTGAGTTTGGTATATTGTGTCTAGATAGCGTGACACAAGAATCCATGAAATGCTTAAAAGATAAGGCTTGAAGAATTATTAAAAATCTCTTACAAACCTAATTCTTCATAAATCAGGTCTGTTTATGCATCTCTTATACTGTTGGTGGCTACCAAATGGACTTGAGTAGGGCTTGTGCAGCAGAAAAGAGGTGAAGTTCTTGTGTGTTACCAACTGAAATGACACTGATTCCCCTACTGACATTTTAAATTGCTAATTCTTCTCTGCAGAAAGGTCTGAGCTAATTTGTAAAACTTCAGTGTGAATTATGCTGTGTTGCTCTTTTCCTCGGAACAATATGCATGTGATATTATTGTTCATATATATATATTTTTATATATACACACACAATGTTATCACTTCATAACACTCTGTTCTGATATGACACTCAGTTTGCATACTATGTTCAAAACAGCGGCGTGCTTCCAGAAAGATGCTGACAGTTTGAAAAGAACTGGGAGCAAAAACAAAAAAAAGAGGTGATTTTCAGTCCTGTCAGGAAACAAAAAAACAACCCCAAAGACCCGGGACTGGTTGGTCGAGAGAAGAGGAAAACTGAAAGAGAGAGAGGTCTTTGAATATGCAACAGGTTTCTGCTGAAGCAAAGGGAATGCCTCTGGTCTGTGTCCCACAAAGTGGGATAGGGGGTGGAGGATTGAAATAGGAAAGAGGAACCAGGTGGGAAAGGTGCCGTGCACTGGCATTTCACCAAGTAGCAAAATTCCTTCTTTTTTCGAAGTTGCATTCCCCACAGTTTGCTGGTCCGCTGTGTTTTTAGTACGGCCAGTTAGTTATCTAGGCCATCTGGCTTAGTAGCTGAGGCTGTCTGAGCTAGATAAACTGACACATTTTGGAAAAGCCTCTATATACGCTGCAGGCTTGTGACCAGTGTCCTTTTGAATTACTCTCATTCCAGCCCATGAAGTGTTTCCCTGGGAATGCTGTCGGGATACCGTCATCCCTCGTTGGCTGCTGGCTGAGTTCCTGCTGTGCTTTGGGCGCTGGGTGGCTTTGCAGCCCGCCCAGGAGAAGCTGATGCAAATAGGGAATGGAAAAGCAGTGACAAAAAAAAAAAAAAAAAAGAAAAAAAAAAAAAGCGGGCAGCAGTGCAAATTTCGGGCATGATCACCCCAAGCTAGCCTTGGGGGTCCAGTGGTTTCAGCTGTGCTAGGATGGTGGGGGTCTGCGGGGGGAGCTGATATCCCTCCTGTGCTGCCTGTGGGCTGGGAGCCACCGTAATTGTCTGTCAGGACCCCTGAGCTGGGGAGAGGGCTTGGGACAGTTTAACTTGTCTGCTTTCCCTTGCTGTCCTCTGCCATTTTTCCCCTTTTTTCTTCCTTTTTTTTTTCTTTTTCTTGGTATTAACAACCTGTGTCAATGATACAGCATTGAAGCAATTTAGAATTCATAATTGAGTGATTAAAAAAAATGCAGGACCGACATACCATACAGTGCTCAGCTGTAGTGCATATTTTTCATACCACAGGCTGATACTGCTGTTTAGTTTATGCCTAAAACTATAACATAAACATAGCTGGGGTTTGCTATGGGATCTTTGCATTCAGAATTTCCTGTGGTGGGAGCAAGTACAGCCTCAACACGTGTGTGGACGGGCATGCAAAAGAGTAGCAAGGTTAGTTTAAAAGCTTTCTTCTGTGGGGAAAACAAAAAAGAAAAAGAAAGAAATATTCTTGTACACTAGCTTGATATTTTCACACAGAAACACGACATATTTGCTTATGGCACTGCAGACCACCGTGGGGAAACACAGCAGTCCTGGTAGTGAGGTGCCTTTTGTATAGACTTGTAGACAACTTGGAATGGAGGAGATGGAGAAGTAGGAACTAATGTGTAGGTACCTGTCTGTATCTGCTCGCCCAATAAAGCCTGAGCCAGAGGTGGAATTTGGTGGGTATTCAGGAACGAAATAAGCACTGCTGAAGGATGATGCTCTGGATGGGTACCAGGAGAGAAGAGGAAAGGGACAGGGTAGCTGCTGTGTCGTACTACCAAGTTCCATTGTTAGGAAATGGGTACTCCTGCCTTGCAATAACGCAATTGCCACTTTCGCATAGGGACTAAGAAAAGAAGAAAGTGCAACCGCTGGTGGCCTGGTCACCAAAAATAGCCAGTGGGTTGGGGTAGAAGGTCGCCCTCTCCTCATCTGAAATGCTGGTCCTAACTGCAGGGTGCTACTATATTTAGGTGGCTGAAACCTGAAGAAAGTGTGGCTGTGCTATTTTATCATTTAAACTGTTATAGGTCATGAAAGCTTGTTCCTGAAGCTTGTTAACAAAGTCAGGTTCCTGAAGATATTCAGTGTAGGAGAATCACTTGATCCCTGGGCATGTGTAACCATCGCAGTGATTTGGGGCAATTGCTGTTGTCAGTTCCGGCTTTTGCTTATTCACTATGTTACGGCTGACTTGTTGCTGTGATATGGCAGACAATAAAACTGAGATAAAGCTATGCTAGGAATGTTACCTGTTTTAAAACTGGCTGTATGCTGCTAACCCTCCTCTTTCCTCTTGCAGGAACAGACTCAATGCTTCACGGGAAATAGCCCCAGTAACCCTCCCGAACTGCCGGCTCATTAAAGGCATCGGTACGTGCTCGAAATAACTGAGTGCATTGCTTTTGTCCAGCCTTATTTTGCAACTGCTTCTTAAAGACAGCTTCCAAGCCTGATCCTGAAAACTTAGTGCTAATTTGACTTTCATTTGTTACTTGGACTTTGAGGTAGGGAGAAACTGCAGGAAGAAAATTATAGTGAAAAGCTAGTTGTTTGGGATGATACTTTTTGCTTTCGGTATTTAATGTTTCTGTTCCTTCTCTTGAAAACGAGTACCTTGCAAACACTTCTCCTTCGCTCAGCCACTTTGGGAATTATTTGGCTTTTAGATGAGGGTGTGCTGGCTCTTCAGGCAGGTACCTACAGGTGGCTGTCAGCTGGTGACGCCTTGAAGAAGGGACGTGCTGCAAGGCTGGAAGAAGACCAGCTTTGGGAGAAGACCACGGGCCTGCGGGGAAGGAGGAACTGAGGGTGTTCCACCTGAGGAATGCCAGCCAGGCTGGCTTGCCTTAGCGCCTCATTTCGTGGAGATTTAGGATGGGGCTGGTGCCGCGCTGTGCTGGGAGCCAGCAGGAGCTCGGGGCGGTTGCGCAATTCGGCCGTGTGTGGTTTCAAAGAGCAAGGGGCAATATTTGTCATCTTAGTCTGGGTTGGAAAGAGGTTTAACAGGGTTGACTTTGTACTTTGGGTCACTTGCTTAGCACATGGCAATGTTTCTGTCTTGTTTTTGTGTTTTGTTTTTTTTTTTTTTTCTCTCCCTTTAGGGTAACCCGAGCATAAAATGAATAGCTTTAAAATTGATCACTTTCTTGTGTGTCCTTTGCCTCCAAATTATAATTTTTAAACTTAATACAGGCTTAACGGCTGGGGGGTTTCTCCTCCTTAGTATTTTAGGAAATGTCTTGAATCCTGTTGAAATTTGCCTGGATTTTGCAAGTGTAAAAAAGCCATTGGGTGAGCTTTGAGAGCCTAGTCTTCGAGCTTGCTGAGTCACTGTGTTCATTTCATAATTTTGCTTCTTCCTTGTGTCAGGAATTAAACATCTTTGTAAAGTCAAATTACTGCCATGAATGAGTGAGTGCAGAGTTCCTTTGCCTGAGGTTATGTGCAGAAGAAATTGCATTTGAAAAAACTTTCCAGGTCTTCTAGATTTAGCTGTAATTTACTCATACAAGACACTGAATAATGCTTGTTTGACGGTGATTCATATAAAAAAATCATTTCTGAGTAATTCTTTTAAGCATATCACTATTGCAATCTTTGCAAGACTTTTTGCAACACGATTGTTGAGGAAAAAAGGAAAGCTGGATATCGGAACTACAGCTGTGTTTAATTTCCGAACAATATCTCATTTTTGGAGCCTGACATTTGCATGGAGATTAGGTGAATTCTGAGAACCCAGCTCTGCTCGGAGGAGGTGGTGGATCAATTTACAGAGCTTGGTTTCTGCTTCTCTCTGTGCTCCTGTAATACTGTCCCTTCCCGCGGAGCTCTGCAGCTCACTTTGCCTTCCCTCTGCCATCTGCTGCTCTTCAGAAAAATCATAATGCCAAAACTTAACTCAGTGGGGCCGATGTGGCAGGAACAGAAATAAAAAAGGACTGGTGCAGATTTCAAAGTTGGTATGTTCCTTCAAACATCTCCCAACATTCATTTAATATGACTGGGGGGGTTGTATTACTCAGGGAGACGAAGGAGCCCTAAAATCCAGATGTTGTGTAGGTAGCACTGTTCAAACCAGGGCTTTTGCTGTACTCAGAGCTGTAAGGGTGCTCCTGCGGGTGACTTTGTGTAAGGATACATGGACATCATGGACATGTCTACATGGACGTCTTGGTCCTCCTAGGCCGTCTTCCTTTAAAATGCTCTGACAAAATTGAATACACCGTCTGTCTTTATTTTAATATTTGGAGTAGTCCTTCTGGCCTCTTAAGTGGGACATGGCTAATGAGCTGGATCAGCTCCAAACAAAATAATCTTAAAACTATCCATTCTGTCCATGGAAGAACAGGCATCTGGTACAGCCTATTGTAATTATGTTAAAAGCGATGCATCTATAGTAAAGGAAGCAAACCCCGAGTAAATGGAAAAATTCTCTCACGGATTCTTTCCTTTATGCACAATTTCATCCTTTGTGTGTCTCTCTCTTTTTTTAAGATCTTGATCTATTTTGTTTTTCACATATTGTGCAATGTAAGCACAGATGCAAACATTGAACAAACCGATAAAAAAACTGCAGCTTGTCCTAAGCCTCATTCACAAATATGTAGAAAAG
This sequence comes from Chroicocephalus ridibundus, assembly GCF_963924245.1. Taxonomy (NCBI): domain Eukaryota; kingdom Metazoa; phylum Chordata; class Aves; order Charadriiformes; family Laridae; genus Chroicocephalus; species Chroicocephalus ridibundus. The sequence goes on along the minus strand of NC_086285.1, from coordinate 27,751,771 downwards.
GCTATAGCTGTTAGAATAAACAGTATCTTCTGAATTATATGAGTGTCTACTCATGTTACTGATTTATAATAAACTAATCATATGTCCTGAACTAATTCCTAAAGTTCAAGAAGCTACTATAGAAATTGCTAGAAATGCTTGCGTCTTGGAACAGTTCACAGGATACAGGCAAAACAGTCACGTACTTTTGGCCATGAAATCCAGGTGGGTTTTTTTGTTAGGTGCACCTGTGGAATACATCAAACTAAGATAAAATAAGGAACAAAAAAAAATAACTTTTCTAGGGTAGGCAGTAATATTTCTCAGTGTCTTTGATTTTTCCTTAAAGACTACCTATTCAGATAATCCCGTGGACAAGCTGGGCTGGGTGATACAATTAAGCAATATAGTGCAGATAACTGGTACTTAATAAATCAGTTCCGAACTCTCCTGTTCCTTATGGTGCCTGTGACAAGAGTCAGAGCCCTCCCAAATCGGGGCCCGCAGGAGAGGCTGACGGCTTCCCTGCGGCCGGCTACGTGTCCCTGTCCCCTCCTGGCCGCCTCGGCAGTGCCGGTGCAGCGGGATTGCGCTGAATCAGCATTTTGCCGCTCTTCCAGCGGTGCTTGCTCTTTTCCATACATACCCGGACCTGGCTGAGAAGTGGCCAAAATGTGCTTTGCTGGCAGCTTCTTTCAAACTAGTCGGGTGCAGGGGTCTCCTTCCACCAGAAACTCCTGCTTTTTAATTATCCGCTCCCAATTAGCCTGCTCTTCTTTCTGCTTGGCAGCCTCACTAATTCAGTAGCGATAAATTATTATATCTCTGTTCACTCACCCACCAGCGTGCTCTGCCAGCAGAAGCTGTCCGTCCAGCTCACGTTACCATGGTAATTGAGCCTCTCCGCGTTTATTTATGTGGTTATGTTTGCAGCAATCCCGGGATGTGGGGAATTCGCCCCTAATCCCATTTTACAAATGAACCCAGGCTTGGAGAGACCAAGAGCTGGGGCAAGCTGTTGATTAAACCAGAGTGTAAGCTGAGCTGAAAAAAAACACCACCAAATTCAAAATTTTATTTGGAAAACGCAGGCTCTAGATGTCTCTGGGCACATCAGTGCAAGTGTCTGCCTCCTGCCTGAGCCCGGTTGAAATTCAGAACCAAAACCCAGGAGGTCGGCTGCCCCCCCAAAATGCATCTTCAAACCTCTTGCTCTTCAGAAGGCAGGGATGCTCTGCTCGTTAGTGTTAATGAGGTGGAGCAGGGGCTTGCTGAGGCTGAGGAGGAGCTGGCGTTGTCACTCTCCCGTGTCCCTCTGGGTGAAGTCCTGCCACCGCATCTGCCCAGGGCTGAGCTGGGGAGGAGCTTGCCCGGGTGGGTGAGTTTGGGGATCTGGCTCCTCGCCGTAAGACCTGTTTGGAGGCCTCGGGATAAACTACAGCCCAGGCAAATTAGTGCTGTGATAAATAGGATTTACATAAAAACAAACAACAAACCCAGCTCGAATTTGCAGGTGCTTACCCTCCGGAGGAGGTGCCAGGGATGGTGTGACCCACGTAGGGTCACATGGGTGGTTTATGGCCAAGCAGGAGAGGGTGCGGAGAGATGGGGAAAACTGGGTGGAAAACCTTTGTGTTTGTGGCCCTATTAAATAAAACCCGCAGAACATTTTCCTCCTTCAAGCAAAAGCTCCTGGGAAGGTTTAATCCAACCACCATCTCGAAAGTGGTTTATGGGGAATGCTGTTTGTGCTGGTGATTTGAAGAAGAGAGGGGAGGCTTCTCAGGGGAGTGGTGAAAATGTGGGATGGCAAATGTCCTTCAGCATCGGACTAAGAGCTTGGTGGAGCTTGATCAAAGCCTAAAGTTGCTCTAGTGTTCTTATTACAGGGATTTTATTATTTTATTTTATTTTATTTTATTTTATTTTATTTTATTTTATTTATTTTATTTTATTTTATTTTATTTTATTTTATTTTATTTTTCCTAGAAGGGAAAAATATTACAGGAATTACCAGAACTGGCAATATTGGAAATTATTACCCGCAGTTAAAAGTGTGATCTAAGTATTAAAGCCCTTAGCTGTTAAAGATACAGTAGGTTCTCTGTCACTTGAGAGCTTTAACTAAATATTTGGCAATCCTTCCTAGTGAAGTGTCCCAGCTTAACCAGGAGAATTAGTGAGCACAATTCCCAGAGCTGCCTTATGCAAGCGTGTGGGCTGAGTGATGGGTACGATCTTGCCCTGAAAATCTTGTCATCTGTGCTAGTTGCTTGCTGCAGAACACTGTCATCAAAAGCAGGTGATTCAACCTGCACCACCCCGGGGCACAGGGACCTGGGAGGGATCACCCCAGATCACCCCAGAGAGAGGTGAACCCCAGTGCTATTTTTTAACCCGACGTGCTGCTGCCTTCTGCTGCCGCTTTTAATGCGGTGTGAACTTTGCCGCTGAACTTCATCGCTTGTGCAGTCATATCAGAAAGGGACATTCATGAGAGCTGGAATTGTACTAAAAATGAGGTTTTTTCAATGGGTAATATTTAATTTCATCTGAAAACCCCTGTTTCTCTCTGTCTCGCAGAAACCGGTTCAGAAGACATCGACATACTTCCCAATGGACTGGCTTTCATCAGCTCTGTAAGTGCCCGCGCAGGGGTTTGCCTGCTTCCTTATCCACCGAAGCCATGGGGGAAAATTGCAGGATGGACTCCTTTTTTTTTTTCCACAAGGCTGGCTGGCGCCCTAGGAACTGCCCAGACTTGTGTCGGCTTATCTGGTGTTTCCTTCTGCTTGAGCAAATGCACTTCTTGACACTGAGGTGGTGGCGGTGGCTCTGACGCATGTGTCCTATTGCGCTGGCTTATCCGCCCACGTAACTTGAGAATTTCTTTCATGCTGCTTACTTGAAAGGTTGACATGGTAAATCTCTCTCTAGTTAAGAAGATGTGTTGATTCCTTATATTAAAAAAAAAAAAAATTATCAGATTTTGTGTGTTGATTTTGTTGTTCCTGATTTTTTTTTAGCCTTTAGGACATAGGTTTTTAAGCTTTTCTTTGCCATCAGGAGGGCTAGCGATTATTTTCTAAAACAAAAGTTGATGTTTTCACCTACGTGCTCCAGGGACACTCAGCAAATGATTACAAAATACATGCCAAAAACTGTGAGCTGTCACACCGCTTGCTGTTCCCAGTGACTTTACCACGTCGGGTGCATTCCGTGGTGCCATACTTCCAGTTTGTCCCCTCCCCAGCATGTCCATTCACAGAGTGGTTTGAGATACGGGGAGCACCCACCTGGGCGGGGGCTGCAGCGGGCGGTGGGTGGTGGCTTGTTCCCAGGACATGGCTCCTCATGCCCTCCACGGGCTCCCTGGGGCTCGCTGGGGAGAGTGGTGCTGGTCCCTCTGCCAGCGTCATGGCACGGGATGCTGAAGCAGCGGGGACACCCCGACGTGTGCTTGCAAGCCCCAACAAGGTTCCTTGTGATGCTTCCTGTTACCTTTTATCCATGAGTGATTTCCTCGTGTTTTCATTTTACAGGGCTTAAAATATCCAGGACTAAAGAGCCTTGCACTGGACAAGCCAGGTGAAATATTTTTGATGGATTTGAATGAAGACAATCCCAGAGCAGTGGAACTGAGAATCAGCCGAGGGTTTGATCTGGCGTCGTTTAACCCTCATGGAATCAGCACCTACGTAGACAGAGGTAAAGAGACCTTTAACCTGAGGTGGTGGCTGATCTCAGCCTAAAGAGCAGAAATAGAAATCCCTTTGTGGCCTTGCCTTGCACCCCCAATAGCCTGCGCTTGCTGGGAGAGAAAAAGGCTTTGGGGTTTTTTATCTTTGTTGGGCTCTTTTCTAGAAGTCAGCTGCTAAAGCGAATGCCTTTGCAGGTAATCTCAGACTGCCTGGGACAGAAAGGTGTCCTGTATATTTAAAGGAAAGAAAACATGGGAAAAGTTTGAAAACTACTGAAAGTTTATTTTACCAATTTCAATCTATCTCACCTGGGGGTCAAGGGCTTTCAGGAGATGTTCGCTTCCTCAACTAGTAGTGACCAGAACAGAGACTTTTGCATCTAAACTATAAATGGTCAAATCTTTGTGAATTACTAAAATGTCTGGTACTCTGTGGACGAGACATGAGGCCGTGTGCTCATCTCCAAGACACGTTCTCCTATGTTAGGCTCTGACTACCAATAAAATACCCTTCGTGCTCTCCTTCCTCTCTTTCACCCTGCCCTTTCACTGGGGATTTTAGCAGGACAATTAGAAGTCTGCAAATACTAAGAGAAAGAGAACCATTGCTGCATCTTGTCCTGCGGCCCCACACAGTCATCCTTTAAGGGAAGGTGTTGGAGAAATCAGTGGTGCCTAATTTAGGGTCTCACCAGAAGGGCTGGGCAGAGGGGCTGCAGCCTTACAGAGAGTAGAGGAGAAGGGTGCTCCTTCAGCTTTCTCAGAGGACATGGTAAATAAACCGAAGAGACCAAACTGGTTGGGCTACAAGCCCTCCTTCCCAGCCGACTGTGGCTGTTTCATGCAATCAGACATTATAGTGCATCAGATTGCAAAACCCAGTGGCTTGGGCACCAGGATGGAGCCATGATTTCTTTCTTCCTTGGTAAAAATAGCAAAAATGTGGTATACACAGAAGTTCCCTGTGGAGTGACCCGGGGAGAAGAGTAGCTGGAGGTGTGGATCCAGTTGCAGTGGCATCCTGCCTTACTTTGGTACTTGTCCTTCTGCCTCAGAAGAGCCGTGAGGGAAATGCAGCAGACCAGGGATGTGCTCTGTACTGGAGGCTGCTTCAGAGCTGTGGGTGCTCAGCGATGCAACCTGTTGCAGAGATCTGGTGAAATTCAGCTGTTTCTGTTTGTTTTTTTTTAAGATGACACCGTGTACCTCTTCGTTGTGAATCATCCCCATCACAAGAGCACAGTAGAATTGTTTAAATTTGTAGAAGATGACAATTCTCTTGTACACCTGAAAACCATTCGACATGACCTTCTGACCAGGTATCGGAGCCGAATACCATCTTTTTCCAGAAGAACAGGCTGCTTTGGTAAAATCCAGACTAGGATGATTTGGGGTTTAGGATATTATTAATATGAGATATTTTCTCTTTAACCAGCTTTCCTGTTTCTCTTATTGATTACTTCTTATCTGTGTAATCGAAACCTGTGTTCCGCCAGTCTTTTCCGTAAATGAGATCTTTAATAGTTGTATCACTAAGTCAGTCTTAAGAGCCACTGTGGTTGATGCCAGTGAATTGGCTTGGCATCCATTTCTCCTTCTCTCATGTAATCCACTCTCAGATCATTGCAGATATGAATCTTCAGATATTCTATTATTCTGAATTTGCTACACTGTAAAAATAAACATACTTTTAGGTTTTGGGGGGTTTTTCGGTTGTTTTTTTGGGTTTTTTGTGGCACACAAAATTTTCTTGGCCTGTCCTACTGCAAAATGATTGTGAGATAAACACAGCCTGAAAAAAAAAGTTGTCACAACTCTTAGCTGTTCTCTGGTTTCCAGTTCAATGTAATCAAAAGAGAGAAAAACTCCTATGGGCTTGTAGACAGGCAGCCAGATCTCTAGCTGATGCCTTATGGTCCTGATCAGTCCTGGCCCATGTAAAAGAGGACAGAAGTAAAAAGGCTCTAATAACACAGCAGCTGTCTGGAGTACCTTCTGTAATTGCAGCCCCTTTATGTCTATGGGATGACCATGTCCTGGCTGGATTCTGGACAGTCCTACAATGCTCCTTCATACCTCGCATTTCATTATTTTATTTCTCTTTCTCCTTCTCTTTGTCTTTTTTTAGTGTGAATGACATAGTAGCAATGGGACCAGACAGCTTCTATGCTACCAATGACCACTACTTCTTTGACTTCATCTTGATGTTCTTGGAGATGTTCTTGGGTTTAACTTGGTCAAATGTTGTTTACTACAGTCCAAAAGAAGTTAAAGAAGTAGCAGCTGGGTTTTATTCAGCCAATGGAATTAACATTTCACCTGACAGAAAGTAAGTTTCTCCTTGCCTCAGAATTTGTTCGATTGCGCAAAAGAATCCCCAAATCCTCATTTGTACATGTGGTAAAATGTCTAAATTGGCTTGTGTAAGGCAAAGTGCTACCTATACAACGTAAGTGATATGAACGGTTCTGTAGAACAGAAGTCACATGTCTCAGTCTTTAACTAGAGGCAATGTTTGCTGCTTTGCATGGTGGTTTATATGCAATAAGATCAAATGTTGCTGCATTTTAACCAGCCAATGCAGAAGTTTGTATGTATTACTTGCAAGGATTAATGGGGCAGAATTTCTGCAAGTGGGGAATGCTCTACGCTCTCAGAGTCTGGAGGACTGAATTAGCCAGTCATGTGAATTAGCCAGTTCTGGCTAAAGGGCTGAATTAGCCGGTCAGGTTTAGACAGGTGATCTTAAATGAAAAGTAAAGCATATTTGTGGATCTCACGATCCAAGGCCTGCTTTGGTATCGTAATGGAAGAGCTGGCACAGTGTGAAGCTCCATTAGCGTCTCAGCAGGTTGGCTTCAGTTCAGTGCCCTGTGGCCTGCTTGCAATGTCTATTGCTATGTGAGACCTGTGAGCTGGCATTTCTCACTGGAAGAGCTGGGATTGCAGAGGAGGAACTGACTGGTTTTGGTGTCTGCTTACTCATACACATTGCTAAGAGGTGTTTTCTTTTGAAGGTACATCTATGTTGCAGATGTATTTGATCATAATGTCCATGTTATGGAAAAACATGCTAATTGGAATTTAACCCATGTGAAGGTAAGGTGTTGCTGTTCCATAAAAAAGAGGCATAGATGAATTTTGGACAGATTAGTCCCCATGAATGCTTGAGATTTCAGCCTGATCACGTATAAAGGTCTGTTCTTGGTAGCTCCTGCTGTGGGTTTGCAGAGGTTCTCTGCGCCACTCAGAGAACTTCAGGTCTTCCACCTCACACAGGCAACCAGAGAGGCATCCTTGGGTGTGCTGTAGAGCCACAGTGGAAGGTCTGGCTCCGTCAGTGTGGGTCAGTCCACAAAGCACTGAAGTAATCAGCACGAGCGTAGGTGTGAATGAGCCGATGGGGGGAGCTCGGAGCAGCAAGGAGGTTTATCATGGCATGCAGGAGGGGATGAAGCATGCTGAGGGAGAAGAAAAACAGCACTGAGGGAGAAAATATTTTTTAAAAAATCAGTCCAAGTTATGTCAGATGAGAGCCTTGGACAAGTCTGTTGATTATGTTATAGTTTGCTTCCAGGACTTCTGATTGCTTTAACTTCTTTCTTGTTCTTTTTCCTCTGTGATGGATAGACGCTGCAGCTGGACACTCTGGTTGACAACTTGTCTATTGACCCTCACACTGGAGACATCTGGACAGGATGCCATCCCAACGGGATGAAGCTGTTCTACAACGATCCTGAAAATCCGCCTGCCTCTGAGGTGCCTTCTGGGAGATGACACTGGTCTCTTGGCTATCTCTGTGCCAGAAAGTTGCTCAGTTCAAATCACCCCGGTATAACTTAACTCTGCATTTTACAGAGAAGAGCCTGGCAAAGGCCGAGCTGGCTTCCAGCTTAAAGCTTCTGCTCTCAAGTGGAAAGCCTGAACAGCATATGCTCACTAACAAACACCTATTCAGATCCTTAGGAGGCAACTGAATAATTTCCACCCAGTAGCTCAGTCATTCCGGACTCCTCAGGCTGCTTTCTGTGCAGCTGTGGCCGTGCAATCAGATTTTGATGAACTGTGTTAATTACCGAGCCAGCACCTTTCTGCCAAACAAAAAAATAATTGACTGTCTGCAAAGCGCTCACCAGAAACGTTCGCGCTGGAGTGATTTATCTGTGCAAGTGTAGTTCATCAGTAGGTGACACTGTAATTCTTCTCTCCTTCTGAAATCAATGAGGTGCTGGCATCAGCGCGCTGGCGGCCGCGAGTGCAGGTGGCCGGTTGGTGTCTGTTTGATTTCAGCCTTGTCTGAAGCTTGCCATAAGACACTTTTCAAAATTATCATGTTCAATAGCAGTAGATTTATGATACTAGGCAGCGGTTTACTCTGTCTGGAAAAAGCATGAAAATAAGACGGTATTAAGTAACTCTTAGACTGCAAAAAACTGTGCACATGCCTAGTGCTGGGGGTGACTGCCTTCCTTACTGGGGTGGAGTCTCTATTGCACAACCACTTAAAAAAAATAATTGGTCTTCACGGACCACGCTTCACTGAAGCAGAAATTGTGGGCCTGTCACAGGAATCACTTGGTTGCAGTTATCAGCAGCTGATCAGCCAAACTAATTTGTTTAAATTAACATACTGATGTTCCCTCCCTCTGTGGAGGATTTTCACCCGTGGCCGCTTCAGCAGATGTATCCCCCTCCCCTGGCAGGTCCTGCGCATCCAGAACATCCTCTCGGAGGAGCCGGTGGTGACACGCGTTTACGCCGACAATGGCTCCGTGCTGCAGGGAACCTCGGTGGCATCCGTCTACGAGGGAAAACTGCTCATCGGCACAGTCTACCACAGAGCTCTCTACTGCGAGCTATAGCTCATCTCGTGGGTAAGATCTGCTGCCATGGAAAGGATTTAATTCCTTGGGAACTCACTTAGTTTCCGCTAGATTTGCTAACGACAAGACTGTTACAATAAAGGTGAACTAGAGTCATGGAAATGTATTGTAGCGTTCCTCTCCAAATTGAGAGTTTTATGCAATAGTAAAGGAAATGGAATTGAAGATGAGAAATTAGTTTATTTGTGTAATGTGGAGGGCCCCACATCAGTAAGAAAGGGTAACCTTCAAGTTCAGATTACAAATGACTAAGCTGTCAGACATTGAATTATCTGTTGCAACTGGATTTCTGTTTGGGTTTTATTGTTTCTTTTTTCCCCCAGAGAAAAATGATTTTGTAAAGGAGAATTGCTAACTGCCAGTGTGGTGTGCTTTCTTGTCACCGACCTTTCTGCTTTCCCAGGGATTGTGCTAAGGGTTCTTCTTCTGAACCTTCCTGTTGGGTTTCCCTAGTGCTTCTAAAATAAGTGGAAGGAGAATAAATTTAATTTCAGTCTCATTTCTTCCCTTTTTCCCCTTTAAGCCACTTCCTCACGTTAATTCAGTTTCATAAATTTGTCTTAATCCTACTGAGAAAAGGAGGGGGGGCATCAGTTTGGAGTGATTTCTTAATAAGTCTTCCAAAGGGAGTTGTTTAAAAAAAGCCTTTTTTTTTTTTTTTTTTTTCTGTCTTAAAGAATGGGCAACAACTCCCAAGCACCTTCAGTGAAAAGTGCATTAGCAATTCCTGTTGTCTGTCACAGCAAAGGGAACATTTCTGGGTGCTTTGCCACAGTGACTTACCTCCAAGTGTGGGTCATGCGTCTTCTGGGTTTAACTTCCAGTCTGTACGGAGATGCAGCAGGCACCCGCTTCGCTCCTCCTTCATCTGGCGGCAGTTGGATGAATAACTGATAACGCTGGGCGCTGCTAAAAGACCTATCCACGTTTCTACAGACTGGTGTTTTTAGAAAGGTGCTAGTTAGCAATCACTTGGAATAAACTGAATTGAGGGTCCTTTGAAGTTGGGAACCAGTCTTGTGCTTTACAGCGTGCAGAGCAAGACGCCAGTCTGGCAGAAGCCCCTGTTTGAGCCCCCACTTGGTTTCCTGCCCGTGGAGCGAGCTCTGCTTCCATTAGTAGAGATGTCCTTACTCACAGAGCAGCTCCTGCAGCTCTTTTTGTCCTCCCTCTGATCACCGCTCTGGTTTTGCGAGAGATGCTGACATCCAGCTCAAGGCTCCGTGTTATCAGTGGTTCCCACACCGGGGCTGCCGCTGTGCTGCCTGCCCGCACTGGCCCTTCTCAGCAGCGTGGCTGTCCCTCTGGACGGTGTCACCAGACAGACCTGCCCGGGGGCCACCATCCCCTCCACGTCCTTCAGCTGATTGCGGTAGCGTTTCCTCACTGCTGTTCTTCCACCTCTGCGTGGAGGGAAAAGGCAGGCAGCTTGCAAAGCAGGAGCTCGGGAGGAGCAAGAGCCAGTCCCTGGGTGCTAATTGCCGTTCTGGCTTTGCTGTTCCCTCCTGCAATCTGCTTCACCACCAGCCACGGCCTCCTCTATTCTGGTGGATACATGGAAAGCTCAGCACTTGGAAAGCACAGGCACATTTCTGCCTACAAGACAGAGTCAAATAACCCTCTCTGTAGCGGCCTAAACACTGAGACAGGAGCTAGAGTACGTGCAAACTTTCATCTGTCTTTGGGTTCTGCCGTTGTGGCTGAGAGGAGGCGTCACTGCGGGCTGAGGTTTGGGTGGCCCTGAACAGCACCTGGGTGTGCGGGCACCTCTTGGCTCCTGCGCCTTTCCTTTCTAAGACAAATTAGCTTAATGGCTTTCATCCACTGGTATACTGGTATAAAGGAGTTACTGCTCCTTCTGCGAGGGAGGGGGGCAGCTCTAACCAGAGCGAATGGTCGGTGCCAGGGCTGGTGGTTGGGGCGTCCCCCCTCCTCTGCAGAGCTGCCACTGGGCTGTGGGCCTTGCCACATTGCCTGCCCGTCCCCGGAGAGCGTCTGCTCCAGCCCGAGCCCTTGCGCTGCTGCTGGCCCAGACATGGTGGTGTAGGACACGTCCCTGGGCAGCAGGAGTTGTGACGGCTGAGAACAGAGTGACCCAGGGCTGTGTGGCTGTGCCCTTCCTGACGCTGGCAGCTTCCCTCTGCTGCCATGCCAGGCGACTCTGTCACCCCCGTGTCGCAATAGCGGTTGCTGGTATTTGTGGTGTTTCGTATACAAACACTGTGTGCTGCAGGTGGCTAGTGATGGCTAGCAGGGGAGACACAAGCTTGAAGGTTAACCATGCGGCTAATTGACCCCGTCTCTCGGGCACGACACTGCGTGGGTGGGCCTGCGCACAAACCGAGCTCGCAGCTCCTCTCCAAAATGCCCGCAGTTCATCTGGGGACTTGAGCACTGCCCAGGGTTTGCCGTCTGCCAGCGGAGGCTTTGGCGACAGGGGCTCATCTGTTCGGATCACGGTTTCGAGTCTTTCGCAGACAGCCCTTCCACAGAGCAGAGCCCGCCCTGAACGAGGGCAGCTTTTGTCCCATGCCTTTGCTGGACTTGCCTTTGGCATCAGCCAACCACACCAAGCACCCGAGAATGTAATGTACTGTAACTCTGGGTTTGCTGCTCCTTCCTTAGCAACTTCTCTCCCTGCAAGACATTTTCAACTTCCCTGGGAAGCGGCGTGTTTTCCTGCAGGAACTTGTAATCCATTTTCAGCCTGGAGGAGCAGATGTCGTTGCCAGAGCCCAAGCAGAAAAAACTGCTCTGAAGGAAGTTCTCACACTGAGGAGAGGTTGGGCTATTAACTTGCTTGCGATTAGCCATCAGCGTCCTGCACTAGCATTTAAAAATAATTATTTTAGACTCGTGCCACTGTTTGTCCTCAAGTAAATTAAGTGCCGTCTTCTGAAGAGTTAGCATTTTGCAGCAGTGGCAGTAGCACAGCCGAAACACTGACCAGTCGCTCTGCTGTTCCTGGGTTTGCTCTGTGGTTGTAGAAGTGCAACAGGCAGCGTTTCCCTCAGCAGTGGTAGAAGTAACCCATCAAAACATTAATTTCAATTTTTACAGTAGCTTAGAACATCTTCAAGCGAGCAAATCTACATGTTGTTGGATCTTGGCAAACTTCTTTGTTGGTTTTGGCCTTTCAGAGAATAAAGAATGCGTTCACTCCTGACTGGCGCTTTTTTTTTCTCTTTTTTTTTAACTATTCCTGTACCAAAGTTTTTCCCAGCAGTCTGCCCGCAGATGTGCAAGCGATGGGCCTTATCTTTTCCTACAGCATTTAAGAGGAGAGAGATCATAGGAGGACTGAGTACCTGCTACCACTAATAGTAAAATTCTGAATTTTAACCTAAGGCAAGGAGGGTGGGAAGCCCGTTGCCAACCTCCCCTAAGGTGTCCTGGCCTCTCAGTGTGGAGGTGGGAGCTGAAACTGGGCCACCGAGCATTCAGGCGTTGCTGGGCAGGACAGAGACAGCACAAAGGCATTTTGCAACCAAAGTGATGCCAGGGTCCAGCTTCTGCCCCTCAGCACGAAATCCCCACTCGATAAAACACACTGGCAGCCTCCGTACAGAAAGAGCAGTGGAGGAAGGTGCACCTCAAGCCCAGCCTCCCAATTACAAGGTGACCTGCGAAGGGAAAATCCAGGCTTGCTTTCCAGAGGAGGGCACAACCCATCATCTTTTACAAGCTGTGGGGTCTGGAGCGGTTCTGGGCATTTCAGAAACCAAACTGCAGGTACCTGAGACAACTTGCACAAGCAACAAGGACACACGTATAGATGGCTCCAGGCTTAGAAGCTGCTGAGCAGACACATTTTACATGTCAGTCGTGGACTAACAGCCTCTTTATATACCTATTTTAATTAAGATAATAATTTTATGGATTGTGGACTCTTTTTTATCTTCTTGCAGGTGGTGGCCGTATTAGCAGAAAGCAAGATTTACGATTCAGCCGCTGGGATACACAGAGTGGGTTAGACAGATTAAGTGCAGAGTATTTGGCCTAGATTCTGCCAGATGTAAATCCACTGAAACAACTACACAAACTGGACAGTCTGTGCCCTCTGCCTTCCCCTCATTTAATGCTTTACTAAAATAAAATAAAGACTAAAGACACATTAAATGTGTTCAGCAGCAGAACTGCTGTATTTTGAATGTATCAAATGCCCGTTACAACTAGTCTTCCCTCAAATGTAAGATGGTAAAATGTTTTATACACCAAAATCAATCCAGGTCCTTTAAACACACAAACGTTGACCAGCATTAGTGTGAAGGTAGCCCATTTTTACACCAACCTGCAACAAAAGACCACATGCTACATTTCATCTGCATATGAAGAAAAAAAAGGCCATTCTCTTTCCTTACTCTTTTTTTTTTTTTTTTTTTGCTTCTTTTTACATCATTACAGATTGTAAACAAGATCCACTCGGAAGCCTGTGAATCATGCCAATTTGGCCAACAGCTGGGATTAAAATAATCTTCGTCACTGAGCAGAAGGAAGGAAAGCACAAGCAGGGCATCCCCCCGCCTCCCACCCCCCCAGGGCAGCAACAGCTGTCCAGTCCTGCTCCAAATTTAGCATTTCTTCTGGAATGACCAACAAGTGGGCAGGAAAGTGAGGACTCGATACAGATTCTAATAAAGATTCAGGATTTCTCATTTTATTGCATTCGTTGTCTAACAACAATAATACTCATTGGCAAGAAAGTTATTTACACTAACAAATTAACTTTAAACCACAAGGCTTGTCGTTTGTATTTAAACTGTAAGAAAACAAAGGGCCACCATGATGCTTTGTTTTGATGTCTCCCGATAACTAAATATTAATCAAAGTTATTTTGGGGAAAACTCAACAATCTAGAGAAGTTCATATCAACCAAGCACAAGAGAACAAGCTCAGACATGGCACTACTGTGTCTTTCATGCAGATGAGCAGACACCAAGATGTACAAACAAAAAGTTCAGGATAACATGCACTTCATATACATTTGACCTCTTTAAAAAAAGAAAAGAAAAAGGAAAAAAAACTGAAGCGCAACCACCTCTTCAACCATATAAAAAGAAACAATGTAAGAAGCCAAATTTTACAGTGAGCACAGTGCATTTTAGTCTTTTAGCTGCCTGGTCGTCTAGCAATATGTCTAACACTTGTCCGTGACCAGTGAGTTATCATTGCAACGTGACTGGAAAATACGAAAGCAGTTGTTCAGACAGTAAATGTGTATGTATGGGAAAGTACAGAGTCAGAAGAGGTTCACTGTGCACTCCCCGCTTCCAAATGCGCTGGTTACTCCTCACACCGGGTGCCCTGGGATTCCCCTTTCCTTTGGACGCTTCTGCACCGGGGCCTGAGCCCGCTTCCACCGGTGTCAGTGACAAAGCTCCCACTGAAAGCCCGTCTGGAGGCTCAGGCTCCCGGGTTACTGGGTTGGACCCCATCTCAGGAGCTGCGACCGCTCCTCACCATTCCTCGCTCTGGAAGAAGAAACCTGCCCAACTCAGCAGACCAGGCCCGTTCTTAACACAGTCCAAACTTCCCAAAGAAACAGGCAGCTCAAGGCACCACCCCCAAACCTTCCAGTTCCTACTGTACACACATCTTTTAAACCATTACTTAATGCCGACAGCAAAAGGACCACAATTAGTACTGCCAGTTGGTAACAGAAAGCTCATTTCATAATGAAGGATTTGAGGGCTCAATGTCATGACCAAGGCATCACAGCTTTGAAAAATCGATTTTACAGGTGGAAAAAAGTACATATGGGAGGTTAAGACAAGGGACCGTGCAATCTGCAGATGACCCACGCTCCACTGTGGCGAGTGGGTAAGCCACCTCAGATGTCACTCACAATCCTGCTCAAAAAGGAGCTGCTGAAATAGAAATCAAAGTTAGGGTTAAAAATATAAAAAAAGGGTTTCCTTCCTAGAATACTAAAACTCCAATAGAGTCCTGTCAGTCTCTCACCCCAAAAAATCCAACCCAAAGACAACATGCAGAAGGACCTGCAGAGGACCATTCTGTATATGGTTTTAACAAAACTTCAAATCTGGTCTGCAAAATACGTACAATCCCGCGAGAGGAGAGTGAGCAAAGCTGCCAGCACAGACAGGGGTGAGCATCCTGGTGAGACCCAGGGGTTGGGCTTTGCTCCTCTGAGTTTGCAGACAGTCCCGGAGCCCTCTGCCCACCGGCCGGACTGTCTGCCTACAGCTACCTGTGTGGTAACTGCCGCCGCCGCAGCGTACATCTCTGTGAATACCCATGTGTGTTCATACGTACGTACGCACATGAAACCACCCATATTGATTGAAAGAGGGAAGCAAGCAAGCCACAAATCACTTAAACATTTCTAGAAAGGCTAATCGAGTTCATTATTTTCAATCACTAATTTAACAAAACGAAACCCAAACTGTCTAACTGCTCTGTGCGCTTTGTCCATTTTGCCTCTTAAAGACTTACAACTCAATTATATATGTGCTGCTTTTTTCAAACATGTTTTTTCAGTGTTTTGGACCACGACATAGGTTTCCTGAGGTTTTCAAGTGAGGGAGAGCATCCTATTAAAAGGGTCCAGCCCCTCTATCACTTACTTTGATGATAGTGCAGGGGACGAGGCAACAACTAAAAAGAGCAAGATCAGGTTTCACTTTTGCCTTGACAACATTTTCTCTCGGTAAGCACACGGCTAAGAAATCAACACAAGACTTAATTCTTGCAACACAAGACTTAATTCTTGCAAACTTCCCCTAAATTTCATCACTGTATAGTTCTGCAGTACAGATTCTGCCAAGAACTACAGCTGAGTCTGTGCAAACCCTTCCTCTAGATTCTCAGTGTTGGAAGGGTACCTGGAATGGTACTTCTTGGCCAGACACAGCTAAATGATGATCCTCTTCCATCCTACTGTAGAACTGGATCCTGCACGAGTACCAAGAGTGGCATTTCTTTCTCTGACTTAGAAGCGGGACACAATTCAACCTCAAAAAACACAACAACATTGCCCACCTCTTACTCGCCAGGAGGTGAAGGTGGAGCAGCTCAGGAGGACAGGAGGCTTTGAGGGAAGCAACGAAGGATGAGCAACCACGATGATCAGTGCCAAGCACCTCTGTCAATGAGAGACGAGGAATGGCAAGATTCAGAGGAAAGCTGCTCAGTAATTCTTGTAAAAGCTTGATCCTTGTGGTATCCCTGCAGCTGACTAGAGTCATAGCACAACAGATACCTTCGCAAAAAAATTTAAAAAGTTAAAAAAATGCAAAAGAATTTGTATACACTGAGATACAAACATCACTTAACTGTTCAGCTTTTCATTATTGGCTTTTGTTCCACTGTGCAATTCTAACGTATGATCTAGAACAGGCTGCACTTAACGGTGACCACCCCCAGACCTGCTCAGAGCAGGTGGGTGAAATGCAAACAGCAGCGGGCAACACTCTGGGCACTGCAATGAGCAGCCTGGGCTTCTGCCTCACCTCTGGGCCCTGATCTGCCCCGGCAGACTGAAACTGAACTGGGAGTTTTAACACGCAAATCGCATGGGTGCAGCACCCCACAGGAGAAAACACCATCTGGAAGAGAGTAATGTCAGCGTGTGTAACGTCAGTGTGTTCGGCTGATTTGGACAGAGCAAGCAGCCACCGCTCTCTCCAGAATCTCAGTATAAACACTAGCTTTTCTAGGACTAAAGTAACCTGCAGCGTTGTATCTTTTATTTCCTATTTTTCAGAGTTCCATTTTTTACTTATTCTCCTTTCTTCACCCTTTCAGAGGCTCAATATATTCACAACCTGGCAATAGCGCAGCAATGAGCAGAACTAAGAGTTTACAGAACTGGCCCACCATCGCAACCAGGGAGAAGTTAACTTCACCGCCCTGCTGGGGTCACCTAGGCGTGAAGATGACACAGACACATGGCTAGAAGCATGGAAACACCAGCACAGCAATTTAAAGGTGGCCAGACAGGTCAGCATACTCAAAATTGCTTTAGCTCCACAAATAAATATGCAAAAAGTAGGCGACAGTTACATTTGCAGGTGAGCCAAAAGAGAAAGTCTTTCCAGTCATTCAGCACGGAATATTTGTTTCGCATTATTACACAAAACCCCACATTCGTCTGACTTAGCATGGGTTTACAGGAAGTTCCAAGTTAAGAATGATGAGACATCCATACCTTCTGTTTCATCACATAATACAAGGGGGAAAAACGCAACACAACTTTAAAGGTCCCACAGAACAGTAAGAAAAGTTTCAAACTGCACTGGTCTTTACGTCTGTTATCCAGTGACATTTCTGCATGTCACAAAAATGAGTTAAACCATACTTAATAAAAGGAACCACGTAAGTCTCTTATCACAGAAAGAAGAGCAAAACTCTTGACATTGCTTGGTTTGCTTAGTTATCATGTGTTGATCAAAACTTATTTTATGGTTTTATTTTAAATTTAAGCTACTGGGTTTTTTTTAAGCTAGGCTTCTGTTGTGAGTTTGTTTTCTTTTTTTACTCCGAGAATAACAAAATAAAATTACCACAAAGCAATACAAAAAACCCTGAATACTTAAAGAACTTAAGTTGAATTAGGTATTCTGCAGAAGAATCCGATTTATGAAGAGATTAACTAGGCACTGTTCTAAGCAGCAAGAATGAAAACTCGATGTATAATGCCAAGCAGTCTGCTCAGGTTTCTAAGAAAACAAAGAACACAGAACAGGGACATCATCTTAGATTACCATATACAACCACTTAAACGTTACTACAATGTAAACATAATTTAAAAAGAAAATCATCATTGAATGCATTTATCAACATTGTATTTAAAATATTAAATTTCCAGTTTCTTTCAGATAACTTCTCTTACCCAAATATAACAGAATGCTAGCTTTATGACACTGTTAAACATCTGTATAATTTTTCTCCTACAAAGAGTGCAGAAAGAGTCACGGCAACGTGGAATTCTTGTTAGCAGGTGTATTTTTTTGCCAGTGGTCTATCTCAAGAAACGTATCACAAGCCTTTAGAAATATCAAGAAGGATCTTTTACGGTAATTTCGTTTTTAGATCTGAATAATATATACATCAGAAACTTGTAGAAACTGTATTTGGAAGGAAAAATAAAGCTAATGCTAAGTAGATCTGTTGCGTATTAGTTTTGAATGAACTAGCCTCTCTCAGTTTACAGACCATTTTACATGTCAAAGAAATTATTAGGATCAAAAGAAATTTGACTATAAACATTGCACCCCAACTGTTTCAAATCTGAGCTTCAGAGAACTTTACAGACACAAATCTGAATGCCATAAGGTACAGAGCAGAAGAGAAGCCAAGCCAAACTAAACCAAACATTTTCTTCAGAAGAATGCAATATTTGGATTTTTTTAGACTGGCAAATTTTTAAGTTCAAGATTCTAACTTTGCATCAACGTCTTAAACAATTTATGGGTTGGCATGACTGGATGACGACTGCAACTTCCAGGATGCGTGAAAGGGAAGTCGTTTCTCAACCATAAATGTTGCTACGTAGTTAGCTTTGACAATAAAGCAGTAAGCTAATGCCTCTAGCTTCTCGTTGTGGATATTTGCCTGTTGTCTGGCCATTCTTTTGAAGAAATATTGGAACTTTTAATACCGCTCTTAAGAGGCAGTAACCCCACGCTGTGCAAGGCATACACTGCTTCTGTCGTAGTCAAAACCACAGAGCAGGCTTTGCCGATGGCCTCATATACCAGGAAAACAGAAAACTCTGAAGGACGTAATACGACCACTGCTAAGCCATCAAAACATTCTACAGCCTACACCCAAAAATTCAGGTTTTGGTAGGGATATTCTTTAAACACATCAATCAAAACAGTTAATATATGGCAGCTTTGGATTTAGTAACCTTCACCTCCATGGCAGCATTGATTTTAACAGCAATGTACTGAATTTAATTTTAACCAGAATCCCTCGTCTTCTTCTTCAACTTAAAGTGCACTTCTGTAAAAACCGATAAACTTCAGCAAACTCAAGTTTGATAATCGCTTCCAACAACAGCTTCAAAACAGCACAGCACAAAGCTTATTCTCCCAATGCTTTCTGGAGAATGAATCTGAAGACGTGGTTGTTTTTCTTGGGGAAAAAAACCCTCCAAAACAAAATAAGCCCAGTTTCCTGTTCAAACACATGAAAAAGAAAGCGGTGTGTGCTATAAGAAAGTTGCCTACACACTGGGAGCACAATGAAATTTATACAGATCTATAAGCTGTGCTCTAGTTAGAAATTCATCCTTGCTCAGATATCTAAAGGATAAATGTTATCCTCAGATTTCTGTGTAAACCCACATAATCATTTAAGGCTTTGCCTCCTTCCTGGATTAACTATTGTACAGTTAACAGAAAGAGTTTCACCTCCTGTCTTTCACCCAGGGGGCATATCGACTCTCCTGTCTTTATCTCCAGTGTATAAGAAGTCACTGAACAGTTGTTTTCCAGAGCAGTGTCGGTTCAAGGTACTGACGCAAGATGAACCTTACTCCAGCAGATGGAACTGAGTACCCAAACACCGCAAAGACGCTGAATTTCCAGTTAGAAAGTTAAGTCAACTCTTATCAGACAGAGCACAACTCCTTTTACCCAGCTGAAGAAACGTTCACCAATCGCTTTGACTGGTCATCCTATTCAGAAGAGGTGAAGCAGTGGACCATGCTCCTCGGCATCATGCTGGTTACTGAAGTGACCAAACATATAGAGCTCAATAGAGAAGAGTAGTTTGGAAGGAAACACCGCCACACAAATATGAAATCTGTTAGCTGTCAACAACAACAAAACAAACCGAGGGGCTGGGGTTGTTTCACATGGCAACAACAACGAGCGTGAACTGGATATGCGGGAAAATAAAACTACGCAATATAAATTGCCCTAGTCATTCTATGTAGAGCCCCATTCCTCTGTACACACTCTTGTGTAATGAATGCAAGAAAGCTGAAGGGACACCAGAGTGGGTATGAGTTTCTCTTCCCTTCAAGGGCCTCCGCTTTCCTAACACAGCAGCACTTCTGCTTATCACTGCTCATTAGTGCCCTCTGTTGCATCTGATGAAGATTTGTCTGTTTTCTTCCATTTCCTCTGCAGTTGCTCTTGTTCCTTCTTCCGAAGCTTTTCCCTTTGCTTTTCCATTTTCTCTTGAGCTTTGCGAGCTTTCTCCAGGGATGCTTTCATTTCCTTTAGCTTTTTTTTAATGATTGCTCTGTCCTGGGAAGATGTTATACCAAGAGCCTGAGGTGGAGAAAAGAAAATTAAAAAGGAAAAATAATTCCATACAGTTTAATCTATCACATTTTTTTTTCCATATTCTAGTAATAACTCTACTTAGGTACAAAACTGTAACAACTACGCAAATCTGAGACAGACTTAGATACATTACTGATGCGTAAGTAATACAATTCTGTACTACTTTCCATGCTTTCAACTTCTAAAATATTAAAGTATTGGATCTCATTGCCACCACCAATGTCGGTTTCATTGATCAAATGAGGCAAATAAAGATTAAACTATTTGCCTGAAGTCATCTAGGTCTACATAGAACGAGGCTTTCCAATCCTCACTGCTATGCCTTAGTCAAAAGTCCACTTGTTCTCTTCTAAAATCCCTACTTAGTGAAACGCCAGCAAAAAAATTCAGAAAGGAAACACTAAACTTTGACCTTCAGATATACTGGGCCTCCCACAACTCCTTCCTATAATTATTTCTGACAAAAGTAGGCTCATATTTTCACTACAAGAAACAGTGCATGCTTTATATATCAAAACTGTATTTAGTTCTAACGTAGTACAATTGGTATCAGCTTATGCCTCCAGTATCCCAGTAATCTATTTTTCAGTTGCTACTTCTGATGTACTTCTATTTACTATTTTCTCTGAATCACCCTTTTGCAACACAGAGCTGGATGGGAAATACATGCATGCAAATACCACTTACCCATGCTGCTATATGATTTACGCATGCAAATACGGGTACATTATGTACACCCAGAGTTTTCACAAAGCAAACGCTCTCTACTTCTGAAGCTTCCGAAACCAAGTGCGTATGGGAACTTCTTAAAGCGTTGCTGTGGCCTTATACTCTGTGTTTATTATTCTAGTCTATCACCACCCCATACATGGGGATTTGCTGCTTTCTGGCCGAATTCTTACTTCCTTTAAGATTACCTAAAGTGATAATAAATACTACAGTTCGTCTTGAAGTCCAGTCAGTCAATTACCTTGAGCTTACTCCCATCCAGGTGAAGGAGATGCTCCCCATTAATGTTTTGGGCACTGAATTCGGAAACATACTGTTCAAGGTTCAGGCTCATTAACCAGTGGGAAACCTGCTGCACGCTCCACTCCTGAACGGCGCGACTCTGACACTGACTGTGCTTAGGAGACTGCCCATCGTCGAGGATCTGTGACAAAAACATGCGGCACTATTATTAAAAGGGTAACACGGACAAATAACAACATTTTTCTGGACGAAATGCCAGCATCAGAGCAGAGGTAGCTCAACTATCTTTACACTACAATAATAACAACTCCACACTGCTATATAGATCTGTATGTAACCAGGTATCTAAGAATGGGTACAAGGTACTCAGAAAGTCTTCTATGTATAAACAGAAGAAGAGAAAGGAACTGGCGTTCCTTTTAATGCAAACAGGGACAGAAATGGCCAGGTGGCACAATTCTGAAGAGGTGTGCTCCCATTCCCTCACAAGATTTTTAT
The DNA here is from genome assembly GCF_963924245.1 of Chroicocephalus ridibundus. Classification (NCBI taxonomy): domain Eukaryota; kingdom Metazoa; phylum Chordata; class Aves; order Charadriiformes; family Laridae; genus Chroicocephalus; species Chroicocephalus ridibundus. The sequence goes on along the minus strand of NC_086285.1, from coordinate 27,730,478 downwards.
CCTTCAAAGTAGAATTGTTTCTAAAGGATGCAATGAATTCTGCATTCTGCTTCCTGGGCTCATTCACAGATCTTTATGATGCGTTTAAGCTATAAAACAAGAAATTCAGGGGAAAAAGAACCCCAGAAAACCACTCTATAAAGTTCCATGACATTGAACAGCCAGTGAGACTGATACTATCTATGGAAGACTATGAGATGACACAGAGGAGCGGTAAGGAACATACAGGGATCCCACAGCCCTGGCCCTGCTCTCACCACGTTGTGCTGCTGTGGAGGAGGAGAGCCCAGTACCAGCACCAGGAGGGGCAGGTGGGGTGTCAGCTGCTGGGGGCAGCCCCGTGTCCCCCGCGCTGTCGCTTTATTCCACACCCAGGGGTATGCCAGCGGGGCCTGAAACAAAAGCTACTCTGTCCCAGCCGTGGTCAGCAAAGCAGCTGCTACCGGCTGCAGCAGCTGTCTGCGGTTAGAGCAGCTTTCACACCGGGCTAGATGATGCTGGGAGCTCTCTCGGCTTCTGGCTGTCCGGTTCTCAGGGCTGGGGAAAAGCCGGTTTAAGCACTACCTTTTCCTTCTCCCATCACCATCAGGAGCTCAGTGCAGCTGATGGTGGACTTGCTCTGACACGGACCCTCCTCCCCCTTCCAGCATACCACAAAAACTGCGATTTGCTATGGCCTTGACAAGCCTCAGCAGAAAGGAGAGGGGCACCGAAGACAAGGAGAGAGGAGCCAGTGACATCTGCCTGCTGTGCTCGAACAAGGGGTTTTGCCACACAACACGGTAAAACAAGAAATGTGAATCTGCAAATGAGACGAGACGTTGCCACATGATGGTCACACGATTCACCACAACAGCACACTAGTATCTCACCTCATCATCAATCATATCCAGGCTCTGAGTGAGGGAGCAACAAAGAAATGGGAAAGAAAAGCATTATAGAAACAAAATACAGAACATGTAACAGCATGTAAAAGTTCAGGCAAGGGCAGCACCAAGATTTGCAAACAGATATGGCTACTCAAAACCAAAGAGATTTCTTTAAAAAAAATTATTTCCAGAAGCAGAGAGGTTATGTTGAAAGCTCAGCACACACATGATTTGGCAGCTAAACCCGAGACCGTGCCAATGAAATCCCCTTGGAGTTCCTGGTCTTGACACCCTAGAAATGGTGTGAACCTTTCCGATGGCTCCAATTGCAAATAATTAGAGGAGAACAACCTGCAAGAACTGGGTTCCCTCCCCATCTTTTCATTTTTTTTTTGGTCTTCTTCAAATAATCACGTTCAGATCTGCCAGAGCAGCCTGAGCAAAGGAGTGCTCGCAGCCACAGGCTACGGAAGGCTGAAGAGCAACGCTGGCCTAATCCCCTGCCAGGGGGTGCTGGGGGTTCCCGCTTGCTCTTGCTGAACGCGCTGCCTGATTTGGAGGCTGCAATTTGGCACACAGCAGAGGATGGAGAAAACACATTCGTTTTTATAGGCCTGTTCAGGCTTGGTATTTCAGAAGTGATAAAGTAGAGAGCTGAACAAGCAAAATGAAAGCGTTTTCAAGCTTTTAATTCAATACCACTGGGAACAGCGGATTTTCATAATAAAATACATAATATAAGGGGAATGAAACATGGTAAGAGAATGAAATGTATTATCAAAATAGTGTTAATACTAAAGAAAGTGTAAATGATGATTTTGTTGTTTTCAGTAATTCACAGAATATACAGACCTGTCTGCACTGTCCTATGATTCTTACAAATTTTTGCAGTAACCTCTAAAGAATGGTTGGGTTTGTAGGCTTGCATTTTGGCAAATGGGGTTGCAAGGAAGAGCTCTCATTCTTTAAACCCATGCAAAGTATGCAGGCGGTAATAGAACAAACCTAACTATCGTAAAAAAAAAAAAAAGACATAGATACTTCAAGTTCCTCCTCTCTAGAAAAAAACCCTGGCTCAAATCTCACATGAAAAATGTGAAGTTCTTATGGAGTGTTTGTAAAAGAACAAAGGCACAGGTTTCCTGAGTCCACACGACACACTGTCAGCTACTGGCGTATTGTGCAACTTCACTGACAACTGAGTTACAAAGCTAGTATTTTAAGAAAAGTATTTTCAATATATTGTCTTCGGCTCAATTATGTCACCAATTTGCAGGATTAGGAATGCTTTTTCACAGTATCATTGTTTGAAAAAACTCTGGTTTGAAGTAACTGAATTCAAATCCACTGTGCAAAGCAAGCACAAAGAATGCAAAGTGGATTAACACATATACGTTCTAATCGATATACATACATTCAGGTACATTAACACACAATTACTGCATGTACAGGTCATTATTATTTTAATGTATTAGGGTAAAACTTAGTCTAGGTGAAGGTGCCTTGAATTTCAAGTATATTTACCAAACTATACTGTATGTTTATTATCTCAAAATTGTCTCAATTATGTTTAGTTTAGTGTATGTATATATATATCGATATATATCTATGGGCCCACATGTATGTATTTAGAATGCAGGAAAAATGTATTGAAACGCGTGAGGATATAGCATCTCTTAGAAAACTAACTGCATTCTACTTCCCTATGATAATGCCATAGGACCTTTAATTCAATTCATTATTATATGAATGAGAAAAACCATCGTCTAGAAACCAAGATTCATTTTCTTCTCCCGTTCTACTGCCTAAAAAATAGCCCTTTATTATGTAACTATCAAGCAAAATGCCACGGGGAAAAAGAAAGCAACTATTTCCCACCTTAAACAATTTCTTGAGCATACCTCATCTGACGACAGCGCTAAGGAGTGCGAGAAACCTGGGGTTTTAGGTTCTGCTCCTAAACCGCTCAGATCAGCTGAACTTGTGCTGCTGGGACTGAAATCATCATTGAACGTGAAATTCTGTGGAGAAAAAGATGAGTCAGAATAAACAAACAACCTTGCATGTGCATCTAAAAGGGAAATTTGCTTTCTGTCTTCCAGCTGGGCATAGTTCAGGAGTGATTTCAATCATTCACCAAAACGGTTACAATACACATAAGAAAGCTTAATTTTTAGTATTGTTAATATGTACAGAATACACAGTATTTTTACCACTGTGTACTTTAAAAGACACCTTCGCCACCTTAATGGCTCAAAGAATAGCAAAGGGGTCTGAAAGCTATTTCCAGACTCCCTCTTAAGACGCTGTCTCTCGTCCTGGAGCTAAGTTACTGCTTCTGCGGGTTAATCACTAGCATTTTACTGTCCTCCAAATATTTAGGACAAGCGTAGCACAGGCAGTAGCACAAAGAATAGGACAGAGGATTAATTAGCAGAGAGAAATGAAAACTGCTATTGAAAGAGCAAGAAGAATATCCTGCGAATCCATTTCTGAGTCCCAAGTAATCTCCTAGAAAAGTGAAAAGATCTTCCCTCTTTGCCTATATATTTAGAAAAAATGGAAATTGAAAGTAAAAGAGATCTTTGGATATTGAATGTTATTTTATGAAATAATAACCATAAAACAAACACTGTTTTTTCTTGACAATGCAATGACAGACACCACACCTTGCAGCAACGAATATCAAAAGCGTGTGCATATTTTCCAGAAATACAGCAAAATTACCATCAGAAGAAGACAAAAATTAACAAATATGTCACAAAAAACAAAATCTAAAAAAAAATGAAGAACACCGTGATATTCCATTTAAATTGAATATATAGGTAATGATACGGAGACCTCTAATCTCTCTAACTCTACTCTAACATCTAAATGAATATCAAATTCAATTCAATTTCAAAAAACGGATCCAAACTTCAAAACCAAAAACACTAAAAAAGTTATCCTTTAATTCCCCCCTCAAAGATATTTCACCTATCTTTCCTGAAAACAAGAAGTCTTCCAAAAATATCAAGTGTTGCTCGTCTTAGTTTTGCAACTAAATATTGGTATCACACCTGAATAGAAGAATAGGAACTGTTAGTTTAAGAACTTGCAAACTTTACAGAGAACATCAAAACCTTTTTGTGATCAGTTTTCTCACACCTACATTTAGAATTCCTGTTCTGCTTTTCCCAACTCTTTATAGACAGGAAAATCTGAGCAGCATCCTTAATACACAAACTTTTAGCCCCCACAGCGTTCTTAGGCCAGGAGTTCAACAGCTCTACCTCCTGTTGTGTGAAGAACATCTTTTTAAGTACTCTGAATTTTCTTTCACCTCTATTTTGTGCAAGCTTCAACCTTACAATGAATTTAAGTCTGTAAAATTTAATTCTCCATAGGAAAAACAGAAGATAGCCAAGGCCTGCTAATAATTTTGACAGCAGAGCACCCCTCGCCCCAACCTCAACCTAATACTAACTGTAAAAGGGGGTGCTTTCTTCCCCATTTGAAAATTATTTTTATACAATGTTTGTTTAAAGGCACAAATAGGATTTACACATCTAACCCTCATCTTTCTTTTTCAAAAGAAACCGGGTAACCGATAAATTTCTCTTTAGTCTTCAGAGATTTCATCTGGGGGTCTTCTCTACCAATCCGATTTGGACCGGTCAGCCTTGTGTTGCTCTCCCGACCAGGTAACACAAGCACAGCTGTGACCTTGCATAGCTTGGTGCACAGCAGAAGTAAGGTATCACCAGCTTTTGGCACCACAAGAGTAAGAAATGCCCGTGGAAACTGCTGTTAGGAACATGCATGTGTTTGTAGAAGACAAAGAAATCAGATTTCTGATTCATATTCTGCATAAACTTCAGAACCATATCTGTTTCTTTTTACCAGACCAATATAAAAAGTAAACTGCTACAAGTTATAAGAAGATACAGGCAGAGAAATATTTTCCAGAAGTGAAAATAAACATGAAAAAGCTAAGTATATTACTATAACTAAAGGGTTATTTAAGGAGTTATCATGCTGAAACATTCATGCACATAGAAAGGAATCACATAGATGTATTAAATTGCAATAGTCCGTATTTACAGTTCAAGCATCTTCATACAGAGAATTAAACCCAACAGCCAGCATGCATGACAAACAGATTTCATTATTGGGGGGAAAAAGGCAGATGACTGACGGCATACAGCATTTCTTCACTTGCAAACACCTCATTTGAACACGGGTAGGTATTCCCACAATCAGTCCTGAAGAATGCAGAAAATATCTATAACTGAATACACAAATCTAGCATTTGTTCAGTGGATCCAAATGCTGATTTCCACTGGCGCCACTTGCTTTTGTTATGGTACAGCACACCACAGTTAATTTACTGAATTAATGTACAGTTAAGACGGAGTAAAAAGGTAGACTGTGGAATGGTACAATGACTGAGATGTTCTGTTTGGATGAGCTGTAACCGTACAATGAACACCATGCACTGTTTATTGTAGTAGTCACATATTGGCCTGTTCTTTTTCCAGAAACATGAAGCCAATTATGCCACTCAACACAGTGGGGATAAGGTAGTTTTTTATTTTCTACCTTCGACCCTTTTTTAGCTGGACTTATATTTTCAGAGGAAGGTTCAGTTGAGCTGGTGGGCGATGGCAGGTTGCTGGAAGGATTGGATCCCTTGCCACTCTCTCCGTACCATGTGAATGGTACACAGTGTGGGAGAGAGGAGGATCGCTCTGCTAAAGATTTAGTGTTTGACGATTTCTGCAGCATCTCTCTGACGGTCCTGTTTAAGAGAAAGGAGCAGGAATACATGTCAAGTTATAAAATTAGAGAAAACAAAATGCTACAGAGGCAGTTAATTGTAAAAAGAGTGACATTCCCTGTATCTGTGACTAAAGAACTGAGTGGCACGCAGCTGGCAGGGGCATGCCCGAAATGTCTTTTTCAGCAAGAGAAGAAAAAAAGGGGTTCTTTTGATTCTTTTTCTGACTCAAGCTCTCTCAGACAACATACAGCCAGCAAACGGAGACAGACGCCAGCTGAAAATGCCTGTACTCCCGCCATTCGGAAGTGACCCAGCTCCAGTCAAGAAGCCACATGGTGCGTTGGTGCATTTCTGAGCCCCAGTGGTATCTCAGCATGATAAAATAGACCAGACCCAGCACCGACCCAAGCGGGCTCCGGTTCCCAGAGAAGGTCTGGCTTGGATTTCGAGCACAGGCAGATGAATCAGGTGCGCCTGTATCCATCTATGGAGACATGCCTTTGTCACAACAGATAAATAACTATAGAGTATCATTATCTTGATTATAAATTTATTAAATATTAAATATATTAATATAAAAAAAAGAAAGAAATGCCTATGTGATATTATCAGCTTCTCTCTCTGTAGTAAAAGATTGCAGTGGATAATGTGATCAAGTCAAAGATAAGAGTTATTAAACAAAATGCCTAAATTATTTGCTAACTATATCATGCCAACAGCACAGTGTGTAAATTAAAAATAACTATGCGAAGTGTCTGCCTCAAAGAAGTTTTGCATTTGTCATAGTCTCATAGTATTTATATCAACATATATATTACTGTTTCAGAGCATTAAACTTCTACTGCTCTTAGCAGCCAGCAGTAAATTGCACGTATGTAAATCTCCCCTCAACTTCTGCCTTCTGGACAGCTTCTAAAATCATTATTAACCTAATCACTAGAGCTTTGTATATTGTGAAGCATCTTTTCTGCATGGATGAAACGGAGGTTGTCAAAGGGCCCCCGCCTGTGGAAGCAGAAGAATCCTCCCTCCCTTTAGCTACGTACAGAAAGGTGGATGCATCTGCCCCAGTCCTGTTCTCCTCTCTCATCCTCTCATCTTGCTCGAAAGTAGAAAGAAAAAACAAATGATGTTGCCTGAATCGCCTAGCTTCAGGCAGGAGAATATATGCTTCCTACTTAAATGGGGAATTTTTAATATATGTAACATTAGTGGTAATCTTAGGAAATAATTTAGGATTTTATTTACACATCCTGAGTGCTATTTTTGGGCAATGGCAAAATAATGCATGCAAAATCCTTCTGACAGCAGGATTAATTCTATAGCAATTGGTTGCTGTAATGGACATAATTATAACAGGATGCTGTCTTTCCTTCTTTCAAAGAGCTTATACAGCTTTGGACTGTAGAGAAAACGTCCTCACATTTCTTCTGAGGGAAATTCTTTGGAGTTAGTAACAAAGGAAGTGACAAAGAGTGTTTAAAAAGTTATACTAAAATAGTAACATTCCAGTTTACAGAAGCACAGTGAGAATTACAAATGCTTATGAATTTTGACTTTGGAAGCAGTATTAAACTTTGATGTTAGTAACTGTGTCCAAACTTAGAAATGTTAACAAACAATACAAATAACCGATTTATCGAATGGTCTAATAAGCGGCTGATCTCTCTACGCAGAGATCTGCTTTCTCTAAGGAAGACACCTATGGGGTCTCACAAACATCTCTTAACGTACTATGCTGCTATAAGGAACGTATCAAGTCTTTACAAACAAGTATACGCTAATTTCCCCCACCCTGCGGCATGGTCTTTAAATGCTACACGACGTTTAAATGCCCTGCTAAGGGCACGAGCTGCCTTGCAGCTACACAGTGGTGCAGAGGATTTGCTTTAACAAATCTCTCCCTGTCAGCAGGGCAATGCAGCGGTGAATACCACTAACCCCAAGGCATGCTGCAAGCTGACACGCCAGTGCAACAGGTTTTCTGACACTGCTGCCTACGATCACCGAAGATCCTGCCAGATATTTGCAGGATACAAATGCACAAACGTTAAGCTGAGACAGAACATTGTGCTTCAGCACAGTGTGCCTGAGGGAGTAAGTCAGAAGTCTAAGGTTTCTTTTGCTTTTCTGATTTTACGGAGCTACACAATATACTTGTCACTGGGGCTCCATACATTAGACTGTCAGCAAAACTCCACAAACGGCTACATACTGGTTTACCACCACAATGATTTTCTGAGCAGCATTCAAAGTTTGCTTTCTTCCAGTAGCTCTTTTATCATGTAGGTTTTCTTTTGCACTGCTTTATGTGCAGAGGGGTTTTGAGTTGCTATGTCCTTTCTAGACTTTTGGAACGTATTAAGTTTGCTTAGCACTCCTGACATTAACTTGTCTTTCATACCTGGAACAAAGTACCACCCCCCTGTACCTGTGATCTTGTCAGACTCATCCGTACATGAGGAGAGATCTTCAGTAAAAATATACACTAGCTTTTGCAAAGAAGATTGTTTCCTGCCATTTTGAACATTCATTTATTTATTCATAGTCCAGATGCTGGTGATGCGGTCTCATCAGATCTCACAAGGACTTCACGATTCCTTCCCTGAGAATTGGTGATGTGACAAACGCAGTCAGCAATTTGCCTATCTATTTTCAGCTTACGATGTTCATCTTCGGCAACAAACCCTTCTGAACGCATTCCTGATGGGGGTGCCGTGAAGCTGCAGTGAACAGCTGAACAGCTGCTCCCCATCCTCCCTCTGGGGGCTTTTTCGAAAAAATATGTGGAATTGTGTCAAGATTTCTGGTTCACGGGTATTATTAACTGACTGTGTGTGCATCCTGTAGGCCAGCTCTGATAACCTATTTCTGAAAATCCCATTAGTGGATGCAACAGTAGTAGTGATGCCACAATACTATAAGCCTCCAACTATTATACGTTTAGTCTTTAGATTATACGTTAGTCTTTCATTAGTTAAGAAATGTAGGTTTGTAAGCTCGAAGGTTATCTCAAAGCTTAACACTATTTCTATGAAGTCAGTGGGACTGTCAATGTTCCCATCTGCTGGGATGATTAGGTTTCTCCAATGTTTCTGGCATATCATTTCATTCAATGTCATACCTACTGCCGTAGGTCACCCTAATAGCGTCTTTCTCTTTCCTCTTCTTGCCCTTGTTTGAACTCCTTCTCAAGGGAGCCCTACAAGAATATTAGAAAACATCAGGCTATATCTTTGAAATTTTACTTTGTAAAAGTAATAAGTAAATAAGTATTTTAAAAAAATGCTTACCCGAGATCTGCAAGTTTTCGCTTTAGTTTTTCTGTATGCCCTATAGTAGGGCTAGTTGTTCTTCCTGCCTGAGAACATGTGGCACCATCTAGGATATATTTGTACACGGAAGAATGTACATTATTATTTTTAATTGCTACTGATAGCTATTCCACTTTCCATCCACAACAGTTTGTTATCTTTTCATAGTTAGATACACATACATGTACACGTGTGTGAGTACACAATTTAATCAGGTGAATTCTCATTTTTAAGAAGATAGTGTGAAGAGGAATAAAAATAAATAAATACTTTCAGAATTTGAAAATACACATGAGGAAGTCTTATTTTAATTGAAGAAAACTTAAAGTGAATTTTGGTTAAGTTTTAATGAATATGAAGTAAGTCGAACAACACAAAAGACTGTAAACATTACAGTGAATCCATTTTTAAACTCAGCAGTAGCTGCTTAAGTTTCCTTTTACAGAATTCATTTGGCATGTATGCTTTACTTCCAAAATGACTCCTGAAATACTTCCTTGAACTCTGGAGCCAAGGATACCTTTTATGATGGACACGCTAGGTAATAGTTAGCTTGAACATCTTTGTTAAAATAAACATTTAACTAGCAGTCCAACCATTTTGAATTTTTAAAAAAACCAATACATTAAAAGTAGCTTAGTTAACAAATTTGCCCTGAGACATCAACTGATTTTTGATCTCTCCTACAAACACTGTTAAAGCCTAAAGTGGAAACAGCCTGCAGTACCTATAAAGCCAAAACAATGAATCTGAGTCTGCAAAACATCCTGTGAAACCTATATGGAAGCTAAAAGAAAACACGCAGCAGTTGAATAATTCAGACACAGTTTCTCTGATTCCTAAACATAAAGACTGTCCCCAAATACTCTAGAGAGTCACAAATGAAGGTCAGTCATTCATGGCACTTGCAGTTCGGTGCGATGTGACTTCAGATGCACAGTGGTTTGTGGATTTCTCCTACTGTAGCTGACATAAATTAAGCCCTCAGAATTAACCCAAAACACCACAGCACTATCACAAGACAGTCAACTATGTGTACAGAACTTTGTATGTTGCTTTGTGGATAATATTTGGCCAAGTTTTCGTTCAAGTAAAAATTTCAATGCGCAACTGGTTCATAAATCCTGGGAAAAGCAGGAAAATAAGCCTCTTGCAATACCCACACTCTAAAAGCCAGACTGTTTTGTCCAGCACAAGTCATTACGTTAAAAAAAAACACCATTCAAGAACAACTGACAAGTAACCTCAGCCAAAAAGGCAAACAAAAAAAAAAGTAATATGAAGAATGACAAAAGCAAGGCCAAGTCCCCTGAGAAGAAATCCCTTCCCCGGGGAGGCTGAGGAGGACTTTCGGCAATGCACACTTTCATCAACCCTACTGTGCGCACTCCTCTCCTGCCTCCTCTTACGGTTCCTCTTTCACCTTCAATGCATACTTCTCATTTAACCACTGTCAAAACTGCCACTTTCAAGAATAAAAGTAGTAATTTTTATTTTCACACACTAGCTATTCGCAGGCAAGCAGAGCTTGGGGGCTAGGGTGGGTGTTTTTGAGAAACTTCTTAATGAAAGTAAACGAAACTATAAGGTACACTGCTTTTCTGGTGGGCAAATAATCAAAGCCTTTAATAGCTGGAAGTTTTGCTGCCATAGTAGAAGAAATTATCGGGAGAGCTCAGCAGGGACATATAGCAGCTCCCTGGTATGGCAAATTGCTGTTGGGGCTCTCGTATCACTATGCTTCCACTCGGATACAGGTTGGCCAAGCCAGGGCCCTCTGAATACTACTGGTGTGGAAAAGAGTCATGCTGGCTATTGGATACAGTGGAAGATGGATGGGCTAGGTCCCAAAATCAGCTTCAGTGGCAGAGTAGATTTGCATCTACATGGTCTAGCACATATGGAGGTAGGCAGTGGCAGGCACACGGCAGTGGCCACGAACCAGGGATACAAGTGCCTTGCCTGGGCAGGAGGGGACTTTGACCAGCCTGCACGGGGGTATCTTCTTGTAGTTCTTCAGAGAGGGTGAGGGAGAGCAGGTTCCTCAGAATAAATCACACAGAAGCTGTTTAATCCATCACTTATGGCCTCAAGGAGCTGGTATAAGTAATCTGTGGCTGATCTGTGGCTGATGGATGCGAAAGGAGACTAAACCTAACTTTCTTCCCCAAGGTCACAAAACAGTTGCAGCCACCTCACATCAGCGCAGTATTGCCCACAGGGGTCACCTCAGCTGCCTTGTCAAAGGATGCTGTTGCGCAAACCAGGCAGAACTGAAGAAAATAAAGTAATCACACACATACATGAAAAAGTTGTGCTTAAAAGAGGAAGATGCAAAATGTCTCATCATTTTGCAACGAAACTGCTCTCATGCCTCTTCAGCTCTTCCCACAACACTGCAGGATCTCATAAGAAAAAAAAGACAAGTGTGAGTTTGCTAATGCTGGCTGTTGCTAATGAGAGACTAATCAATAGACACAGATGTGCCCACAGATGTGCTTTCTTTCCATCTCTAAAAAAACTCTACCCAAACACACTGAACAAATACAATGGCCCTTTTTATTTTCTGAAATGTTAGAGTTTGACAGCCAAATTACTCATCAATTAAAATAGTATCACTACAACACTTGTTGCCAAACAACTGCTTTAGGATCTTTCTTTTTTGTAGGACATATTAAATGCAATTTTTTCCATTTGAAACTAAATTGCTCTGGTTTACTTTTCATGTACTCATCAGAATTTGGATACACCCAAAAGCACTTGTTGTGTACCTAACGGTCACAGTGGGGAAGGCATGACACCAATATTTAGACAGAGATTAATTTTCAAACCTAAACTGGAAATAGCGACACAGTGGGTAGAATATAACACTCCATTCCTTATACTACATGGCTAGTCTCCACTGAATTTCTATCAAGATATTTTTCATACATCTGTCAGAAATGCAGGATTTACAACTTCGCTGATAAACCAATGATTCACTCAAGCTGAAGTACGAGTTTGGAAAGTCACATTCTTATGTTCACACCCTTATTTTTACTTGAAAAGCTCAAATATTGAATTTAACTGATTCATTAACAATTACACATTTAGAAACCATACAGCTAGACTAGCGATTTCAGGACCCATGTAAAAATGCCAGCATGTATTAAGCTATCCTAAATTCAACAAAACTTAATTAACCTGTCTTTTAGGAATCTGTGTGAAAGCCCTGTATGAACTAAAAATAGGTTGTAAATCAGTGGCAAGACTTTTCAGACACACAAACAAAAATCCTCAACAAATTGTTCTTTTCAGTTAATTTAAGTAAGCCAAAGTCTGTTATGAACCTATCCAGTCCTATTCCTGCAGTCCTCCCTTATAAACAGTTTTTACCACTGTTTTGTATTATGCGACAGTTAGAGAACGCAAGGTGCATAGCTAAGAATGCTGAAGTTGTGTAAAATGCTAACTTTGACTTCACAAGGCATCTGAAAAGGAGGGCTCAGTATTCTGTGCCATGTTGTGCTGTTAATGCATTTAATAAACTGGGATCTGAGACATGTACCTGAGCTAGGTGTATTTGCATCTTTTTTTATCCAGATTACATTTAAAGAATCTGAATTAAATAAATAACAATGTGGCCAACCTCCCCAACAAAGTACTTGGTATTTTTTTCTGTAAATGACGAGCCTCCAGACACTAACCTCATGTTTAATCAAGACTATGCCGCCTCTCAGCAATTAAAAGCTACAATCTGTTATTCTTGCTTTACACTCCTTTCCCCACCCTCCAAAAAAAGCATCTAGCAGTGCCAAAACCACATAATTTGAGTAAGTACACTGTGTTAAGCATGTTTCTAATAAAGAAATGTCCCAAGGTCCAATAATTTTGGTTTTTTAAAACAAAATACAACATTTTCTTAAAGGAAACCTCCCCCTAGCATTTTCAGTGAGTTCTAAGAAAGAAAAAAAAAGAAAAGAAGCAGTTCCCCATCTCATTTTAAACTTTATCCGTTACTTATACCACCTGACAAGGTCATTTGTAATTTTTTTACTTCCAGGTAGACAAAAGAAGTTATAAGCTGATGCCCTTCTAGTTGCTAAGGTCCTACTATACAACAAAAGTTCATGAAGTAGACGTGAGCAAAATGATGCATCAATTTGTTGTAAAAAATAGTAATACCTTTATCCTGTAATATATTCCTGCCAGCCGGGCGATGCAAAGGAGATGCTTCAGAGCTGTTCCCAGATTTTGAAGGAGAGGAAAGCGGGGTGTCTCCCCGAGCGTGCGGGGAAAGGACACCTCCTTTGTGGTGCTGTCCTTCTTCTTGGTTGTCAGTTAGGTTGTCAAGTGAGATTGCTGCACTGCTAGCCACGGGGGAGAGGGAGGAAGCACCAGAATCTGATGCTGGTGAGGATGCTCTCATGCATAAGGGCAGTGGTGATTTTGAAATGTGCATGGGACTACTGTAACTGTTTGATGGCTGTTGGTATAAGAGATTATAAAGCAGGTTATACCATTTAGTAACCAATCAGAGCAAGGTTTACTTTGAACATGCAATTCTTTTATTCATTCATTTTATTCATTTATTCTTTATTTAGTCTTCTATTTGTAGGAAACGCTTTAGCAATTCATGCCATTACCTTTTGATACCACACACAGTGTTGTTTATTGGTATTTGCTTTCAGACGGAAGTCAGCATAGGACAAAACAATGAGTGAATATCATATCAATTGTGTTAACAAATTAACAGATACAGAAATGCATGATTCAAGTTCCTTTCACCTCCTGCATAAATGAAGGGACCCACTTTGCATTATAAAGGACACATAACTCAGAAAGCCCAGGACTCCTGTTAAAAAAAAAACACAACAAAAACCAAAAACCAGGTCTCAAAGGAGACTGGACATGCACATCACTCAAGGACATTCATAGCATACTGGCCACAGAAGAATAAATACTGCCTGTGCTACAATGAAAGGACAAAGACAGAGGACGAAATGACTTACAGGGGCAATCTAGCTCTCCACAGGAAGCCTAAAAGAGAGGGTAGAGTCCTCCTCACCTTTCGCTCAAGGCTGTCCTCTCCGTCAGTTGAACTGATGCTATCATACAACCTTGTTCTAGAAGGCCTCTGCCGCTTGTTCTTCACTGAAAGCTGAGCTCGAGTCTTCAGAGCTTTAGAGTCCAGTCTCTCTGTTTCTGGCACGGCTTCATTGAAATCTGTATGGAAACATGATTTGAAGCTATTTAACAGAAGAATCTTTCACTACTTTTTCCTAAGGCGGGACCTGCAATTGTGAGTACATGCACTTTTCATGTTTTACTTGTACCTGTATCTTCATAACTGTTAAAGTACATGTGCAAAAAAAAGGTTATTTGCATAAACCATTAACAAGTTGATCTGTAAAGATCCAGTAAGCACGTAGCAAAGAATCCACTGCAAATACATAAAATTTCAACATATGGGTCCCACTGTTACATGAAGGACCACGCAAAACCAGCTGCACTAGCCCAGAAACCACGTCCACTTAGACTCCCTCAGAGGGACTTGCATTTGCTTGGCCTGCAGAGAGTTCTCCTCCACCAGGGCATAAAGCAAAGCAACCCTCATCTCACTGCTCTTTGGCTGACATTTCTCAGCATTTGGATGAAAATGCCAATTTAGACACAGGGGACTAATCAATTTATCCCCAGTTCTGCCCTGTTAAGCCACTTGAGGAGGAGGGACTGGACTGCTTGTTACTCCTCCCTTGCCTCATTGTCCTCAGAACCATTATCTCCTCTTGTAGATTCTTCTCTCTTTTATTCAAAGTTCCTTCAAACTCTTAACATTTACATAAACTCAGGTAAACTTAAGTAAAACATCTCTGCCGCACCAACCATTGTGGTCCCCTCCCAAACAGACTGATATGAGTGACCTCACACAAATTCAGCCTTGCCTGACTTGCACTTGGATCACATTAGAAGACACTCCGCCAAGCCCCTTTCCTTAAGCAGGTGCCTAGCGGACGCGATCGTTACTGTGATTGTCACCATCTACTGCAGTTGCCTGGTTTCAGCTTTCCGACAGCAACACGTTTTGGCAAAACCATTAGCAAGGTAGTGTTACGGCTTTGCAGGGAGAACCCACGAGTGCTGAAAGAAATTTTCACTGCAACCAGCTGTCAGTGATGTTGCATAAAGTTTATCATGACAGTGGAAATGAAATGAAATTAATCCATCCAGAAGGTCCATGACAGGCACTCTGAAACACAGATGTTCAAGGCAGGAATGGGAGGGCTGTGATCTGCGCAAGGGTGAAGGGACTCTGGTTCTCCCTGATTAGAAAAATGACTACATTGTGTGGAGCGGGACATGGACTGTTCGATCTGTCATTATCCTGATCTAATAGCTCAAAAACTCTCTGAGAGATTTGCAGTAAGGCAGCAGTAATTATCCCAACAAAACCCAATGAAGAGTCACCAGAAGATCTGGGTGAAAGCCAGGAGATGTACTCTGCTCTCCCACTTCTTAACTCTAAAAAGTTTCTGTATTTTCTGAACATATGGGGTTTGTGCAGATGTTGTCTTCTACCATATGTACTTTAAAATAACAAAATGGAAAAAAACCCCAAAGCCCAGTGTCGCATTACTTTTATATGCCATCAAAAAAGACCTGGACACTGTCACTCTCGTGCTTACTCACTGTTGTCTTTGTACATGGAACTTTGTGCTGGAAAAATCATGAAAACATATTTCTTTGGTTTTGATGGGAAAGTGTTTCAGATCTTTCCCCTTTCACCCACTGCCCAAACACCGTTATGTGAGACATGAAAACTGGAGAAATATTTCATATGAATACTATTTTCATATGAAATTTCAATATTTCAATATTTCATATGAAAACTAGAACAATGAAACCATCTTACCTGCCTAGTTTCAAAGCCACCCTACTCCTGCGTGTCGCGTGAGCCAAGTATACTAAACACTTCATACATGGCTTGCCTCTACAAATAGAGCTAACATAACTGCACTTTTCTTAGCTATCAATCATCCACTCAAATGAAATCTGAGTATTTCAGCAAATTTAACATTTTACAAAGCTGCAATCAATAAGACGAAACACATTTTAAAAGATGTTTTTGCATTTTGCACCAGACAAGGTGTAAAGTGATTCTTTATGGTTTTAACTTTTTTTGCTTTTACGCAATCCTCATAGTACAAATCAAACAAGAATGAAAACAGAATCTGTTAAATTTATTTACTTGTCTAAGTACTGCATTCATAACACACTAATTAATTAGAAGCCAATCTTAAAGCTTGTTGCTTTAAACAAATATAATTGGAGACATCTTAGCCTCACTGAAGCCAACGTAGAAACTCTGACCAACTTGAGCAAAGCTGAAATTTTTCCCATTGCTTTCCATCGCATCCTGACCCTGTCTCAGGGAACGTGTTTTCACCAAGGACGGAACCGACTCAGCGACTTACCACCACCACCAAAACAGAATCACAGAATCTTCATGGTTGGAAAGGACCCTTAAGATCATCGAGTCCAACCAAACAACCTACAATCTCTGCCCTTCAGAGCATGCCCTGAAGTGCCACATCTAGACGTTTCTTAAACACCTCTAGGGATGGTGACTCCACCACCTCCCTGGGCAGGCTGTTCCAGGGCCTGACCACTCTTTCAGTAAAGTAATTCTTCCTAATATCTAATCTAAACCTCCCCTGCCGCAACTTCAGAACATTTCCTCTGGTCCTGTCATTATTCACCTGGGAAAAGAGGCCAACACCCCCCTCTCTCCAACCTCCTTCAGGTAGTTGTAGAGGGCAATGAGGTCTCCCCTCAGCCTCCTCTTCTCCAAGCTAAACATGCCCAGCTCCCTCAGCCTCTCCTCATGTGACCTGGTCTCCAGACCCCTCACCAGCCTGGTAGCTCTCCTCTGGACACACTCCAGCACTTCAATGTCCCTCTTGTACAGAGAGGTCTTGCTCTCCCTCCTGCTGTCCCAACCCTTGGCTCTGAGTGACACCATCCTGTTCCTGCCCCTCCTTGGATTTGGACTGCAGCTTGCTGATTCAAATGATTGACCTTTCAGAAACTACCCAATTTAAGTCTGATACTCCACCCTCTTCCCCTCTTAGATCAGTCTTCTGAAGTTTCAGTGAATCAGAATGGGCACAGAAATGTGTTTAAGTTCTGGAACAGGGCAATGGAAGAGGCAGAACCAGGCAGATGTACAAAGCCATGGATGGTGTAGAGTCTCCCATTTCAACAGTAATGATCCGTCAGTCCAGCTCAAAGTAACTCTGGAAATCAGAGCCACGTGTTGAGTTAGCATGTCAGTAAATAACTGAGGGGTAAGACTCATTCAAACTCATTTTTATTTTTGCAGATTTATGTTGTCTTAAAGCACTGCAAAGACTTCCAGTACCATGTTTTGTTCTTCTTCTTTGTGTAAGAGAGAAACTCTACATACAGATGGCACTACAGAATCATTAGCATTGTCTGACTCATAATTATGCTTCCACCATAAGTACTTGATAGGATAACTGCACATTGCCATGACTTGAACTGCTTAGATTTGTTCTTTCAGGCGTGTGCGCTACCATACATCCCTTCCTTTCACTGCTGAAATTATGCAAACTATTGACATAGCACTGCAAACATTTATTCACTTAAGTGGTCGTATTGGCCTTGTTTAAGCAAAGTACCACCTGGGCCTGGAGTCTCCTGCTCCCCCCACCCCAGAGCTGGGCTGCTCGCACTCAACGGCAGCTCTCTGTTGCGCTTGCAGGTACCTAACCGTGGTTCAGCCTGCAAAGAAAGAGCTCACACAGCATCAGTGAGGGCTCCTTCCTCATCAGAGGATGCATTTAAGCTGGGCCTCACCACCATGAACTTGCCCGGGCTCCAGGCTGACCCTGGTTTCCACCACTGGACCTGCCCTGCTCACCACACTTGGGTGCAGGAGGACTGGGGTGCTGTCGGGTGGTCTCTGCCCCTGCCACACATGCTGTCACCCTCTGTCCCAGCTCCCTCTTCCACAGAGCAATGCTGGCCCTCGCTGCTCCCTGCCACAAACACACACCCCATGTGTTTGTCCAGGAATCTCCCAACACACTGGGGACCCTGATAAATCTCTCACATAAAAGTCATAACAGGTTTTATTTTGCTCTTGGAGACGATGTAATTAGACTTTCTTTCAGCAGGCATTGAACCACTTGACTCCAGTGGGCTTCTATCTGAATTATTTCAGTACCACTGTGGAGCAGGAGAGTTAGGCTGTCCTCCCACTGTTTTTTCATTACACCGGCTGATAGATTTCAAAATCTCCTTCTGTGAACTGATGCATCCCTGGGTATCCCAAGGCACCCAGAAAGTATAGTCATCAAAATAGCTTGAACAGGTATTTGCACAGAGATGAGCAAATACTGTCAAAAGTCGGCATCAGCACTGAACTGTTTAGATTTCAAACCACTAACCCCTTCCAGTAAATAGTTTGATACCCTACTGCAGTTCAAGACCACTAAACCAGAAGGCTACAATGCACTTTATCTATTTTTCTGGACTCTCAGAATAAGCCATAGATTTGTAAAAGAAACACAATCCTCAGGCTTCTAGTATTCCTCTGCAAAGCAAAGAAGAACTCTGTGGGCCATACTGGTTTTGATGTTCTGACTTCCACTGATGTTACTGGCAGCCCCTCAAACTCAGGATGAGGTTATGTTACAGCCTGAGGAGTCGAACAGTCTGGAATGATGCTAAACTCAGCCAGAGCACCTGCCGCAGCAGGGACGGCTCTGCTCGTATGTACGCGACTGTCAAATGGCATCCATGAGTTCTTCCCAAATCTACTGTCACGCAAGAATGTGATAAACACCTCAGATGACATTGAAGCAAAAACCATACTTAGTATCATTTTAATTAAAATATGTATTTTTACATATAGTGATTTTTTGAGGGAAGACGGACCTGCAAACTGCAGAATAAAAATTACCACATGTGGCTTCATACACGCAGTCCAACTCCACAAACCTAATGCTGAGGCTCGAGAAGTGTGTGTTGTATTTGCCAAATAAAATCCAGAAAAATTATTTTCCAAGGTGGTGGACCTAAAATTGGCTTTAATTCTGCCTATACTTCAAAAGTGAGGAGCCACTTGCAATTACAGAACTTTAACTAAAGGTATGGGAGTTATCTGTATATTTTCACTGGCACAATGTGAAAAATGGGAATTACCTTTTCTATGCAAAACAAGTAAAGGTTACAGCCACCACGCTGACAGCACCTCTCCAGATCTCAGTGTTGCCACAAATTGTTTTGGCTCCTTGGTAATGTAGAACAAAGTCTTACAAGCCTTATGCTGTAAATCAGGCTGTGCTATAGTTGAATAAGATGTTTAATTAATTCGCTAGTAAAGAATTTGCATTTTATTCACAAAAGGCTCCACGCTGAGAAATGGTGAGTACCACCTACATGGTTCCTTTTCATGTGTGTACCAAGGTGGGATCAGAATCCGCAGAAATCCATTCAAAAAGTAGATTTGGTTTTCTCATTGGTTTTCTCGTTCCGGTAACTTTGTTCTTGTTTGATCTTTGGCGTTTGGGAAATTAAGGACAGATTTAGGAACGTGGGAGAAAACACAATTTTCTCCTACTTTATTAACATAACAGAAGCATCGAATTAAGCCTAAATGTTGATAGCATCCCACTGACAGCTTTAAGAAATCAGTAATGATCTTTGCTTCATTAGCACTTACTTCCATTTCTTTCATATACAATGTACAGCTATTCTGGGACTCTGTATTAGCATTATTTGGTATAACTCTGATACAGTTGCCATTAGATACTGAGTTTCAGAAAAATAACAACATCTCTGCATTACTAATGGCTTCTTTTAAATCCTAAACGATAACCATCCTATTTACATACATATTAATAGGAGTTATGGTTTGGTTCAAACAAACCTTGACTTAAGCCATCCAGACAGGACACTTGCTTAGTATCTAGGTTTTCCACTGGATCTCCTCTAGAGACTTCTCCAAAAGATGTCTGCCTTTCAAAAATGTTGTTGTTATTGTTCACCTGGCTCCCGTTTTGCTTCATTAGCCTGAAAACTTCTGCTTCCAAGTCTCGTATCTGAAAGAAATACAACACAGTGTTACCCATAACACACACGCTCATCTATAAGATATGGTTTTCTTCCAGAATATCAGACGGAATTGTCTCATTCTTCAAATATGAGAGTAAATACTACTCACACGAGCTTGTAAGCCTTGAACCTCTACCAGGTGGGCTTTCTCCAAATCTTCTATTTTCTTTCGTTCAGCTTCCTGGCGTTTGATGAAGTCAAGTTCTCTTAGGGAAAAAAAGATGTATTTGCTGTCATCAAAGCAATTAGATTCAAACAGAAAGTAAAATGTCCTGACATATCTCCAGCTAGGCATCAGAAAAATCTCTCCTTAACAAATATTTTATTACTAGCCTAGTAAGAAGTATGAAACTGCAATTAGGACAGACTTAGTCTGAGTGAAGATGCTAGGTGAAGATATAAAAATGGTAAGAGGAATTTATCTGAAGAAAAAACCACCTCATTTGTTCTAATTGATAATCAAAACAGTTAAAGTAATTTTTTCATAATCTGTACTTAAAATGAAAACAACATTAGCCTAGTTTATGCTGTGTTCTGTTGTAGGAAATGGAGCAAAATCTCTGTTTTCTTAGAGTATGACCACGCTCCTTCACAGAAAGGACATCCCTAAGTTTCCAGGTACAAATCTGATTTTCTAGTAAGCTCTAAGGAAATCTGTTAGGTGATGTTAGGAGTCTGAGATAGTTAAAACCAACTGACTAGATGTTTTACTAATGTAAATCAGAATAACAACAGAAAGGCTATCCAAGCTCGTTCTAGATATTTTCCCTATTTCTTTTTATTTTGAAAATCTAAGGCATTTGTGATGGAAAGCATACAAGATGCCAGCTCGTTCTGGAACAGTCATGAAATTCCAAGATGGGTAATGACATTTTGACTATCTAAACCCCTTTTTAATGGGACAGGATATTCGCTTCTGCACTCCCAGTTGTCACTTGATATCGCTGCATGTTTTTGAGTTTTCTTCTTTAAATGAGTATATTTCAGCAGAAAATGAAAAAACTGCTGCAAAAAAAAAGAATGGAAGCTGTTCTAGAAACATAAGATGCTATTATTCTTCCTAGCCATCAGGGAGAGGGGACCACATGAAACAGAGGGGGCCAGGTAATCATCAGTTAGCTCAACTCAGCTCAAACATTCTTGGCATCTACAACAAGAAGAAAAATAACATGTGAAATGTAACAAAACAATTTTGGTTTTGATGTTACATTAGTAAACAGCAGGAGTGAATCCAGCTGACACGATACCAATATAAATCACTGCAAACCTTGCCAACCAAATGCTTTGTTATGATTGCTCTTGGTTGTTCCTAATCACATTGAGCTATCTAGTCATTCTGAAAAGTTCCAAATTGGAATACTACAGACTAAGTCTTTATTTAGTTATAGTATTATTTTTCAACAATATTAAACTAATACTTGACTACTACTAACATTTTTCCATAATAAAGAGCCTGTGTTTTTCACAAAAAAAAAAGAGTGAAAAATAGTGTTTACCTTACAGGTGTTTAATAGTGGATTTCACATTTCAAAACATATCACATATATGTTTCCTATCTGGCCACTAAGTCATTTGCTGTGCCTGGCGTAGCTGCTTACTTTTGCTGAAAATCCTTGATTAATTTCTTTGCCTTGTTATATTTCTTCTCCAGAGCCTGATACTGGCTTTGCGTCTCCTTGAGGTGCTCATTCACCGTGTGACACAGGGTTTGTGCCTCAATCCAATAACTCTCTAATTTCATCATCCTTTCCTTGTTCTCCTCAATGTTCTGCTGGAGTTGGGTCTTCTCCAATTCCCACCTCACCTTCTCATTCTCAGCAGCCTGCAGCTGAACGAAAGAGTGGAGATGCCAGTCAGTAAAAAGGCACACAGTGCAGCCTACTCGTTTAGGATGAATTCAAACAACATGAATAGCGAAAATCAGTGAATTAATAGCTATAAAAGAGCAAAGACAAAGAACACAGGCTGGTACATACATTATTATTCCTTATAAAACGAAGTAGAACATTTGCTCTGTGCAGCCAGTGCAGCCTCTGTGCTTCCCTGGGATAACCAACATGCTTTAAAAATGCCAATAGCGGAGCATTCAGGCAAACTGCAGGGTTGATCAGTCAGCACTGGGGATGCATTTTGCTCTATGCACCTGACTCGGGTGTTAGAAAGCATTCAGACACTTTCAAAAACTGAGAAATTTCTTATTTTAGGGGGAATCCAATCTCCAGGTTCTCTATTCAATTTAAGAACAATTTAGAGAACAATAGGAAAAAAACCCCTGCATCTAATCTAACTGTCTGCTTTTTAACCCAAATTAGAAGATCTATTGAATTCTTACAATGTCTGTTTTCATGGCATAATCTTGCTTAATCTAGAAAGCCAAACAAAAGAGGTTGGAGCATAATTCAAAATTTAACATTGGGCCATGACCTAGAATCTTTTTTCATTTAAGCGAGCACAGAGTTTTGCATCCAATACTGAAACTATGCCAGAACTATTAAAAGGACAAAGAAAACCTGTTATAAATATATTACTCGTTTTCTTTAAACTTGCTTACTGAATTGTAAGGAGCTAATACGAAAAGAAAAATATGCCCTTGCTGTTGAAAATTTCAGGTGCTAATTCTGCCAAACACATCAGCCCCTCTTAACTCTCCGACCAGTGCAGTTCCACTGCGAGTTCCACTACTTGGCACCGATGAAGCCCGATGACTTCTTCCAAGTGACCTTAGAGAAGTCCCAATTTTACGGTCGAGTTTTTAATAAACCTTATCTCCTTTGCTAGTTTTTTTGTTAGATGTAGTTTTTGCGTTAGGCTTCTCACTTCCCGGCTGAAGCTAGCTGCTGGTTTCAGTGTTTGGTGCTGGGTAAGGGGGGAGTTGCCAACAGCTTGTATATTTTAGCTCCCAGAATTTACAGAAAACAAAAAATGCCTTCCCATCCCTGTTTACTTATCAAGACTGTTTAATTTGCTCTAGGCCGTTCTGCTAGCATCATGGATGATACACGCGTAAAGAAAATAACTTGTTTGCAGTTTTATTAGTAATATACCTAAACTAGCCTAAAATGTTCTTCAGCTCTATTCAAAACACTAGGTGAAGAAGTCCAACACAAAAAGGCACATTAACCCTAATTTTCCGAATGGATTTGCACAGATGAGTGTTTACACCCAAGCGTCATTGCCATTAAGTCAATGGGGCTCGGCACAATCCCAAGGGACTGACCACGCATCTCCGATTGCTGGATTGGAACCAGAAAACCAGAGTGAGAAAAGATTTCTGACTTTCCTGAACTGAAACAGGACAACAGAAATTGTCCTCGCAGAAAACAGTTACACTTTGAATTTGCTTTTAACAGGAATTTATTCAGATTTGATCAACACTATGCAAACTACACGGTGAGTGCAAATAGTTCCTAGAAAGAATAAACTAAAATCTAAATCTTTTTCTGAAGTAAAATCTTCTCTTTGTCTTTTTTTAATTTCCTTTATAATGCACTCAAACTCAAAGAGAAGGATGTTATTATAAAAACTAAAATTACTGAAGAACTGAATTATCAGCTAGGTTTGAACTAGGTTATCCTAGTACAAAAAACACAATTTCTTTTTATTGCTATAGTAAACTCAATCTAACAAATAGCAACTGATTGTGAGATAGTATTTTCTGTTAAACTGGTAAGCTTTTTGCTTTCTAGAGTATCTTTTAAAAAGAACTGCAGCAATATGAAACAGCTCTTTTTCTTCCGTATATAAAAAAGTAATTTTTAATAAATACCTTTAAATAAATGAGGTTTTTTTACAAAAAAAAAAAGAGTCAAAAAAAGGAACCAACATAAACAGGATACTTTAACATCACTGGTAAATAAAAATGGTACTTTGTCTTGAATATTCAATGCAAATATATTTTAAAAACCTGAGAAAATGCATTAGAATTGTAAAGCTAGAAATCTGCCATTTAGTCATTATGATACCCCGTAAAATGTATGTTTAATTGAAGGTACACAAGTTGGCAGTTTCTCTTAATAGCAGCACTTACGATTTTACTTGAAACTTTGAATAGAGAATATACACCAAGACAAGATCTAGCTGAGCCACTGTGCTTCTTAATCAGCCTTTAATAAGGACGTTGACTTCTCCACCCACATAAAGATACATGTCTTCAGATCTGATTTTGCATGAGAGAGGAAAAAAATGGCATGTATTAACCGTATATTGATTCTTACCTTTGTCTTCAGCTTCTGAATTTCAGCTTCTGTAACTGCATGTTTGATTTGCAACTAAAATTGAAAATATAAAATAAACAAGTGAAGTCACAGAGAGTACTCCAGTGTTTTTAAAGCCTGTGCTGCAAGTTGAATACCTTATTACACAGCAGAAGGCCTTGAAGAGTGCTGCAGTGCAGTAGATTGTAAATTAAAATGTCTAGCTTGCAAAATGACTCAGTCTGTGCAACCTAATTAAAGATAGGATGCCGTCTAACCACTCATAATTTCAAATCAGAACATCCAATCTGTTTAGCAAAACCAAATGTCTTATGCTTTTTTTTTTTTTAAAAAAAAAGATGTTATCCTGCTGGGCTTTGCTCTTCTCTGATGTGAACGTGAAATACGTCCCAGTGCTGTCAGAAAGTCCCACTGCATTGATTAAAGCAGGCATGTTACAAAAAAGCAAATACGGAAACAAGTGATTTAACAACTCAAGAAGCCAGGAAAACCTTGAGGGGAGATTCCACACATTTATTTCATGCAAGCAAAAGGGTAAATTGATGCTATCCTTCTCCACCATCAGCTGGAGTTATTCTGCCCAAGCTAGCTAATCTCGATTGAGAACAGTTACACGGGGAAACTGTAAAAAAACAGGAAACGACATTCAGGCACACAAAATGATTGCAAGTAGATTACCAGCGCAAGCAGTGTGCTAAAGGCTGTAGTTATATCACCAAGCAGCGTGCCACAGTAACAGTGCATCTGGGCAGTGAAAGGGGGGCTGCTGAGGACCTGGCATCCACCTGCCCACTTTCCAAGGGGATTTCTTTTGGACTACATTCGTCTGATCTGCAGAGTGAATATTCAGTAGCTCTTCTGAGTGTATTAGGCAGCATCCTGAAACATCTTTAGTTTCACCCCAAAGGTCTGCTATTCGCAGGTTCCAAGAACACGCTGAAGTCCGAATCAAACCGCAGCTTCAACAGCACAACGCCAATCCAAATGGAAACGATCACGCACGTGCACCCCATAGTGGTCTGCACCCCAATCCCTCCCGCAGGCAGCACGTACAAACTTCTGTCAGGCCCCAAAACCTTAAAACTAAAGCACTGTTTAATCTGTATCAGTGACTTGTGTGTGTTGAGTTGAGGGCAAGGGCAAAACCTGAATTACAGCCTGCATTGGCACTGCAGTGGAAACAAAGCCTTTGTCCATTATTTATGAATACCAGGAACAGTTACGGAAACGCATGTTTTATATGAGGGTTAATTCTCTTACAAGACTAACAGAAACCTTTGGGAATACTTTATGTTGAGCTAATGGAGTACGTGAGGGAGTTGTACTGAACCACAAATTATCACCTCTGGTGAAGCAACGGCTACATTCTTGAAGACCAGGCTGTTAGTAAAAAAAAGTACAGATAATTCAAAAGAGAAGGAGAGGAGTAATTTTCAAAACAACAGGAGCCATCACAGAGCTGATCGGTGCAAGTATCTTTGAGAAAGGCTGAGCTACTGTTGAAATTCCCTTTTCATGGGACCTCTTGAACGCACTTCTTGTGGCATAGGAAATGCACACTCTCAGATGCAGTTTGGTTTGCAAATCAGCCTTAACTGATCTAGTGAATAAACCTAGTCCTTTCTGGTGGAGAATTACTGAATTTAGGCTGGAAGGAATAAAGGAGACACTGATGCAACGGGTTCCACCTGAGGAACAGTTTAGGAATCTTCTTTCCACTGCTCATTTCTTGGTCACTGTCTCCAGAGGAGACTGTAAGCACTTCTTGTCCCCAGGATCATCTGTTACTTTCGCTCACTTTTTGACTTTTCATTGAGAAGTGTAATGAATCTTCAAGTGCTCAGTGAAAGCAGATGTAAGATCTCATTTCAAATGAAACCAGTCACTGACTGAAGCATGTATAATGTGGAGGCACACCAGGCGCACTAGCAGGTGGAACACCCACAGGTCCAGACCCGAGCACACAGCTAACCCGCAGATCACACGGGGTTCCTGAGGAAGTACCACATGAGAGCAGGGCTCCTGGTCCAGGATGGATGGAGAGATGCCAATGCAGTTGGGAACAGGGCACTCAGGAGCCCTGGCGCTGGTGTTAAGGGCAAGAAGTTGCTAATAGTGGTACTCCACCCAGTAGACCAGGAAGCCAAGAAGGATATATACCTTTTTGTAATTATACATAGTAGAGGAAACTAAGGAGATAGTTTAATTAGTATTTGCAAGACGTTACTTGCAATTTTTGACCTCTCTCAATCCAGCCTCTGATCTGCAATTTTCAGAGACTGAGAACTGTTTTTTCTCACCATTCCACTTCTGTTAGTAGTGAAAAATTATGAAAGAACCATCTCAAAATGTTACGGTATTTATAAAAGTCCCCAGGCGTTTGCTTAGTTCTGCTACCTCATTGTTTTGGAGTGAAATAAAATCAGGGGAAGGATGGATGAGCTAGACTTTGTCCTTTGCAGAGTTAATAATGAAATCAAAAGGCCGAGACTCAAAGCCTTAGGCTACCTGCTTTCAGTCCATTCCCATCTCTTCTAAAAACCCCACAAACCAGTAAGCAGCACTTAAACAGCTTATTATTACATACAAATAAACTTGAAATTGTTGCATAAATGTCAATCTGCTCAGGTACAGATGGTTTTAACAGTTATTTTTATACGCTCTCCTATTAAGTAAAAAAAAATGAATACTGAGCACGCAGTCAGATCATTGAATCAGTACATGGTACAGCAGATCCCACCGAGGCAGAAGAAAAAAGACACTTTCCTGCTGAACCGACAAATGTGTAACTGTACATCTACTTTTGTCTTTTTTTCTTAATTTTTTTTAACAGAACTAATTATGCTTGCAGAATAGATGAAAAATACTAACACATTTATGGGTTAGACAGAACAACAGGCAAGGTCAGTTGTTTGGCAAGCAAATCTGGCCTCCATAGTTAAAAATTTTAAAGCAAGTTTCCTAATAGGGGAACATAAATGCCTTATTCCATGTCCCATATAATGCCAGACAAATTCTTGGCAGATACTATTTTGTATTTTTTATGTTTTATACGTCAATATAAAACTGTGAAGGCTTCATTTTAACAAAAGACATTTTGAATAATTTTTGGCACATTTCCCTTGCAAAGATGTCTTGAAAAGCTGATTAATTTTTCTTCACAACTACGAAACTTTTTTTTAAAATGTGATACAGAGAAAATAGCTTGAATTCTTCCAAGACTGCAAAAGGTAGAATGGGATGAAAAGCTAGCAAATGCTAAATATCTAGAATACAGCGGGAAAGAAAGTACCCAATGGAATCTAATAATCTCCATGGAAATTTTTATATAATTATTATACTTCTTACACATAATAACAATAACAATAATCATAATAATCCATTTTCATAGATTTCATTAAGAGGTGAAATATAATACCTAATTCTTACATAAGATGTCCCTCCTCCCTACAGGCTTTGTGTCTCTCCAATCATCACAGCTAAAATAAAGCTTCTAGCTCTTTCTCAGGAAACAGTTAAGGAGAATCGGTCCCAGTTTTCCTGTTTCACAGCCAGGAAAACAAGACTTGCAGAAGTACAATGATTCACCCAGGAATGCCCATCTTTCTTCTGACTTGCATTCCAAAAGCAAGGCATTTCAAATAAGAGTGCTCTCAAAATATTTGAGCACATTTTTCATTGCAAAGACTGAATTCAACTAATTAGGTCAAACTATTATGCTTAAAGATTATGTCCAACCTGCTTGTTTAATACTTTTCATTAATCTTTGCAGTAAGAACAAGAAAGAACAGTTATTCTTTAAATACAATTACAGAAAACACTGTGTGGGCTTGTGCAGCGTGATCGTGAACAAGTCCTCTAGTGTTGAAAGAATTCAGGGCTAATACCAAGAAAAATACATGTACTCTGTAGCAGCCAACAAAATGCAGCTGTGTAGTGTTGAATGCAATCAGTGAAACAAGAGCAGCATGCTCCTAACAGCGGTAACTGCGTGGGTTAGCGAAAAAGAGCCCACTCTTATGCTGGAGCATTTAATGTTTTCTTCTCAGGCTCTCATCTACACTTAAACTGGAGGATCCCAAAGTCCCTTCATCGCATCTCCTCTACACCAGCGTTCTGAAGCCATTAAATCCGACATGTCTGCCAATAGCTTCAAATCAGTTTGGACATGCTCAAGTACGGCAATAGCCCAAGTTGACGGGAACTGCACTCGAGCAGAGTTTTACAGGTAATTTATTCAAAGGTCAGTGTCTTGCCCATCGCTGCATCTGTGCTTTGCATAGCCTTGGTACACGGGCACCGCTTTGAGAAAGTTATCGCTATGTATGATGCAAAGTACTAGAAGATCAAGTAAACTGTTCGGCTAATTCGCAGAAGAGCCTGGAACTTGAAACATGGAGTGAGGAAATTATCCTTTAAGTAAACTAAAAAACCTAAAAAACTGTCAGGAAACGATGACGAGTAACAGTAGGCCTCCAAAGGCTGAAAAGGGTATTAGCAGAAAAGGGAAAGACAGGTTGCTCCGTGACTGATTACTTTCCATAGATTACTCTCACTAGAGAGTAATAACAACACGTATTTATAGCAAATAAAATACCTGGTTTGAGTGGAGGGAAGGGGAGAGGACAGAGGAAGAAGGATAAAAAAGGAGCCTCTCTATTTTAAAACTCCATTCTGGGCCCAGAAGGGCTCTGCTGCTCCAGTATCTTGTGACATTCTGGCTACTTTCACCCCTTCCATCTTCACTGCATTTAAAAAGAAAAATGCTCTTTATCACTGAGTCATCACTCAGCCCATTGCTGTGGGCTTAGATAAATCCGATTGTTTCATGTCTTTATTTGCCAGAATTCAGCGAAGTTCAGAAATAAACCACATCAAAAGCACAACCTAAAATACAGCAGAAATGTTTCTCGGTACTTTGGCAAATGAAGTTACATGAATTCAGTGACCACAACAAACATGACTCATTCCAGCCTCAGTTAGTACAAGTGGATGCTACACAAACTCTATGACCACAGAGGTTTTGTAAAACACCAGCTTGAAATGCGCCTGCTTCCCTGATATAACATCCTTTTATACACATGGCGAAACATGTGACAGTGCTGTACATTGACGAGCCACTGCGTAACAGTATAGGAAAGGCTCCACATGTCCACTGAAATTTAGCATTTTATTGTTTGTTTTTCCTGATCACTTTTGATTGGAATTCTACAAAAAAAAACCAACCACCAAACCCAAAAGCAACCGGCTAGTAATGAATTAACTTGCACTTTGTCTTCCTGGTCAAAAAATGTAAACTAGGTGCTGAGGCAGAATAATTTCTGTGCTGAAAACTTAAATTATACATTACTCTCCATCAATGCAACAGTCACCTGAAAGCTGATGTTAAAACAACACTGAAGAACAGTTCCACTTCTTCTAAGCAAAACTTCTTGAGTCATTCAACAATACCGAGTACACAAACAGCTAGAAATGAACTCCAGTACGCAAGAGCAAAAACAAGTACTGAGCAATGAGATAACTGGAAATCTAATGCCAGTGAGAGATTTCAGGAGTATTTTCTGATCTCTAACTTACCTCTTTGAATTTGTGAGCGAGCTTGCTGGTGTCCACGTCACTGGGGGAGAACATGTCATCATTTTCAGGGAGATCGAACACTTCAATAGCCATGTCACCTCCTGGAAGGACAGGTCCCATGTCTTCATCTTCTTCATCTGTAGCATATTCCCCTGTCTTAATTTTACAGCATTTAAGAAATTCCAGTTATCCTCTTATTAAGCAGAAATTGTTCAAAGAGCAATTAAGCTAATTGTGATGTGTGCAAATACAGCATACTGCACATGAAAAAGGTTATCTTTTTCTTTAACTATAATCACAGTACCTACGAATTCTACCAGACCAAAAAATATAACTCCACCATAGTATTTCAGAGCATTAAGAAAAGCGAAAACAGTACCTAAGAATTTAGTGCTTAAGCACTACTGGCTGTATAGTTTATGGTTTTCATCCTTGTCCAAACCAGGCCCTCTGTTCGATAGGAAGACCTCTCCACATTTATCTCAAATTTAACAAGAAATCTTTTCCAAACAGAAATAAAAGCAGAACACGATGGACAAGACCACGATTAGTCTTTGGCAAGCCACCTGGAGGTAGTAATTCTCCAGTGATATTCCATGCTGAATCTGAAAATCCGCTGGTTTGTTCTTCATAAATAAACTCACAATAGAAAAGTCACACCCACACAGAAAGAGTACAGCAGGAAAAAGAAACCGAGCGTCAGAGACAAGTTCAGAGACTGAAGTCAGAGTTTACTGAATTTTCATCCTGAATAAGAAGCTGCTTCTCGCCAGTTTTAAACAGAAAATGAATGTGTTTCTTGGGCTGGTAAACCATGAGATGTGAGCAATTTGCTGATGAAACAGAATTTAAAAAAATCCCAAGCTACAATCAGTAAATAAACCAATACTATTGAAAAGAAAAAGTTTGCACTATTAAACCCCAAGTTGCCCGGACAATCTTTTGCCCGTACACCTGTGCTCATCTCTCCTCATGCCTGAGGTGGCTGGGTACCACTTCGCCTCAGCGCAGCTCCCTCTGGGAGCCAGAGAACATCGCGTAGGGATCACGGATCGCCTGCAGGCTACGCAAATGATTACGCAAACATATTATAAAGGAAACATTTCCCTCAGGGCTACATCTGGATTTATAAAACTTGAGACTCAATAAATACATGGAAAAGGAAGGGCGGGGGAAGGGGTGCAGTCCTTCTCATATTTATACAGTAATAATACCAAAATTTTGATAGAACTATTCAAGGGTTTTTTTATGCGTTTTCAGTTCCTGAGATGAAGGCACATAATATTATCATCAGAAATGCATTCCCAGTAGTGCTAGGATTATCTGTTAGTGTCATTTTTTGTCAGAAGAACTTTTCAAAACAAGATGTAAGAATTCAGATGTCCGAACAACAGTTTGAGTCTCAACTTCCTACCTTAATTTAGTTTCCCAGCTGTTGTTTAGGCTCATGTAAATCTCTCTCAATTAAAAGCAGCGCATGGAAGCATGTGAAGTCTAAGTGCACAAGTACATACAGACAGAAAAGAGATACGTATGCATCCAACAGCAGGGTGCTATACTTGCAATAAAACACCACCCTTTCTTGGATAAATAACACATAGAATCGTAGAATGGTTTGCGTTGGAAGGTATCTCTAAATATCATGAAAAAATCTATATTCGCCCTTTTGAAAACCACTAAAATTTTGAAAAACAAAGCCAAAACACACAGAAAGCATAGAATGATTTGGCAAAATCTGTGTTAAAAGAACTATCAAAAAGAAGGTAAGTCACCAATGTGCACGACCCATCCATGCTTTAAATGTCACTGTTAATGACAGCCACTTCTTAGGAGAGCTACCTCCGTCTCTATAAATGTAGTTACATATTCTCCTACGAAATAAACAGTAATCATTTATTTTACATACTTCATATGTACTAAGAATCTCAGTAGTCTTCAACAAAAAAAAAAAGTCAACACCTGGTTTTGCTTCTTTCCTTATTTAAAACAGAAGCAAAGAACACACGACCCATCTCACTGGAGTTTTCAGGCATATTTACACATTTACAGCTAAACAGAACAACAACTGAAATTAAATTTATCAGTCTGTATGTCTAGATCTCACACGCACACACAAAATCTTCTGTTACGCTACACACGTAGTGACTTCTGTTTTTATTTTATTCCCCACAGCTACGTGCAGTTACTATCTAAACAGAAGATTAGGCTGCGAACTCTCCTGGCTTTTTCCAGGAGCGTGTAACACCACTTTCACAAACCATCGAGGCGGCGAGAAGCGGAACAACTAACTCTAGAATCCCAGCAAGATTTCAATGAAATGAGTTACTGTGGGGACAAAATGCTAACACAGTCCATCTACGGTCAGTTTTGCAGTCATTATCCCCGAAAAATCTGTAAGGTGACACACAACTATCATTTCTACATAAAAAACCATCAGGCCATCAGCAGTGGCAAGGAAATCTCTAAAGCATGCAAAGAGGAGGCAGAAATAGGATCGTTAACCAGCAAACTCATGCCCTGTTTACAGAAAAACCCAGATGTGGCTCAGCTACGTGTGCATTCTAAAGAAATATATTATTTTAATGCAAAATCCTGATTATATTTACCAGTTTTGGTAAAGGAATAAAACAGATGAGTTTTGTCAAAACTGATTCCTCCACAGACTTCAACTAAAAAGAAGTACTTCATACATAAAGGAAAATGAACACATATGAAGGACTAAGTTATATTGGGGAAAAATTCACGAGCAGGCAATATTCTACTGGCCTCAGGAGCGAGAGTGTTTGAAGAGAGACGTCAGGCAGCTTAAAATGAACTCAAAGGAAAATCTTGCTTCAGATTGCACATAATAAGTGTCGATGGGCACAGTCATTTTTGTTTCAATTAATGCAAAAAGGAGTCATCAAAGCAAAACACCGCAGTTTGCTCAGGTAAACAAGACAGCAGGATGACACAAACACATCACAGAACACAGAAATAAATGGGACTTTTGCTTTCGTCTTCAAAAGAAAGGGATCCGATCTTATAATCACATGAAACACAAATTACAGGTTCAAAAGAAACGATGTGTACTTTAAGGAAATACATGTCATAAACTACATGAAACATACTTTCCCAGAAAAAATTCTCTCTGCTGACTCTTGATTCGCATGAAACTACTAGAAGGTTGTTGAGATCCTGCCCCAGTAAGCTAGAATGGGAAAGTCAGTGTTTTACAAGAAGCAGCAAAGCATGGAAAAGTTATTTTACTTCAAAACAACAAAGCCTTGTAAGGTAACAGTTGTTATTGTAGCTGCTTGAGGTTCCTGGCAATACCTTTTGTTTTCTTAGCTGACAACAATATTTTTTTACCCAATACTCAATGAACACTTACATGCTCTTGAAGGAAAATCTTGGACTCTTCAGTCTGTATTGACGAGCAAAATTCATCTATGCAAAAGACCTAGTTCTCATTTCAGTAGCACCTAGGGCTTAAGCGTATCCCATCCACAGCAATACCTTCTGATACCAGCCATTCAATTTTGCTGTATGCTATCACAGCGAACAGCACGGAATTACAAACATGAACTGCAATTTCCCACTTTAAAAGGGAAAATGCGTTACTCACATTGTTTAACTACCTTGTAAATTCTTGAAATGTGCCTAACACTCCCAAGCAGAAAGAAGGAGCAGCAGCACCAGCCGGGATAATGGAGCCAGACCTTCCCCAAATCACCATAACAAAGGCTGCATCAAGCGAAATCTTTTGTTTGTGCTGAAACTCTCCCACAATCAGGGAACATCATTTGAAGAGCTATAAAAATAACTCAAGCCCACCTCTTCATTTGATTTTTTAGATGGTTTATGCTTAATTCTTTCAAAAAAGCAAAGAAAAATAGAATGGTATAGTATCAATCATTGCTTTTACAGGAATGCTTCATATTAATCATCTTGGAAAAAACGTATTCACTGAAAGATCTTGTTTAACAAATGTATTCTTTGGGTGTTTGACATTCAAGCACATTGCAACATTTTTCTTTTTGTGTGTGCGTATGCGCGTGTGTGCATGTGTTAAGATTTTCTTCAATGGTTCTAATGTTGCTTTGCCCTCAGAATGTCCTGATAAATGAGAATTAAAAATGAAAAAATATTCAAATGACTATTAGTGATATTAAAACACATTAAAACAGCACTTGCATAAAACTGCTTGTCTGTGACCACAAAGCGAATAGAATTCTGCAGTATGTTATTAATTTCACATCCTGCATCACCATACACAGCCTTCAGGGAACAGCGCATCTGCTTTATGTGACCTGCCATTCACAGAAGAACACGAAGAAGATAATATGTTCAAATCAAAATTCCCAGAACTGGCAGAATTTGACTAAAATGTGCACAGAACACTGTGTTAACACAGGGAAGTCAAAAGGTTTCAGTCAAGGATAGATTCAGGTCATACTTAACACACTAAACAGGGAAATACAAAGTGCCTACTTCAAAGCCTTTGAGTTTTGTTTTCTGACAGGACACAACAAATTAAAAGGGTGTGGGATTTTAGGAAGCTAGACGAACTGGGGATGAGAGCTCTGCGGCAGGCTATCTAGAGTCAGCACCTGAAACAACGTACTCTCCCAGCTTTACTGTAGTTAGCACAGGCTCACTGGGAAATGCCAACACTGCCTATCCTAAGTAGCACTGGAGAAATAACCGATATTACTGGCTCTGCTTGGCTCATGGGAGCTTAACAACAAATTGTGAGCTGTTGGCACATTTATCCTGCTTGTCTTGCATGGACTACATAGTGGGCATCTCTTTTCTTTTCGTTTTTGTCAGTTCTGCACAAGGTTCTTCCATTTTCATGCAAAGACTTAAATGAAGGAGAGTCTGAAAGCATCCTGCAACCCCGTGACAACCTGCAGCCCATGATAACAGCAGATTTTGAAGTGCAGGGATGCAGGGAGTTTATATAGTAAATGATATTTCTTTCAGGATTACTTATATAGTAAATGATGCATCTTCTAAAACGCGACATTGTATTAGTGTGAATCTTCCCCAACAAATAACTGGCATGTAACATTCCTGCAAGGCAATGGAATGACAAGTTACAGCGGGATAACAAGTGTCTCTCTAATTTAGCATCTGACTCAAGTCCAGTGCACACTGGCTGGCAGAAGTCAAAATTGTCTCGATAATTCTAATATTTTAAAGAATTCAGATCCTTCTAAAACAGCTAGATGCTGCTTGGGCTATGATGAAGACTGTCCTAAGTTTCAAAAGAGAGCAAATCCAGCCAGCTGGTGGCACAGCAAGATAAAACACCAGGACTCGCGCATGTCTGGCACGCGTTCTCCTCCTGTGATTTGACCATTTTTACCAAGCACAGTCATGTGCGCTCCAGGACTCAAACACAGATCACTGATTCCTGCTCCAGAAACACGATATGCTATTGCTGTCTTTGTGATGAAGTCTCTGAGGCTCAGAATTTGACAGCCTCCATAGAGGGTTGAATAAAGATCATTTTCTTGTTTATTTATGCAGCATCGTAGCTTGAGATCCGTGCTGCCATATTTTAAGAACTGTATGAAAATGAATAGGACAGTTTGACAGCTCTGAGACTGAGCAACTCTTGTATAATCCTGTGCCACCTCAGCCCGAAACTCCTTCGGGGATCCAAATATTCCTGAATTTCATGCAGTCAGAATCACCTTCACTTTGAGGAAATGGACTCGAAAGGGCAGGGTTTTTTCTACGTTTGTGGATACTAATTCAGGCAGTGTAAGCTGAGATTTTCTTGCCCAAAATATGCCTTGCTTACGAAAGACAAAGAATGCAGGGTTGGCGGTGGTGTCTCACGTATAGCAACATAAACCCAGCCACATTGACCCTAACAGAGAAAGGTGAGCCCAAAGTAGTAATGCTCACATTTGATAGTAAATAGAGCAGAAGTGCTTGTGGTGACCAAAAATGTCTCTGAACTGTGTCTAATGTGCATTAGATCACAGATTCCATGATGTCAATTGCCTGGGAATGGTGCAAGTTATGCGAGTTTACTCGGATGGCATAGTCAGGTGACAAAAAAATAACAAATATTCAGGATTTCTGCAGGTTCCCAATAAAATCTAATCTGGTAAATCTGTTAATTAAGAAAGGTAACATGCCTCACTGCAATGTTAGTAACTACACCCCAGCCATATGTTCTGAGAACAAGGTTTACCACCCACCTCCCACGTATATATATGGCATCATGCAGTAAATGGGTAAGACCTTCCAATGATCCCAATGGTTTTGAGAACTGAAGTACTGCACTTGTTCTGAAGCCTACTTTCTTCTCCTTCCAAAAGAGATCTTCGATGATACTCTGGATCTCCCCTGGTAGATGTCTTTTCCTTTCTTCTTCTTTCTGTCCTCACATACTGCATAAAAGTCCCCTTTGCACTGCACGAGCTGATGGCCAAAAAGCACAAGTCATGGTCACAGAAGTGGCCATCATCCTCAATGTAGTGTTTAGATATGAAAAGATGCCCTACATTTGTTCATTTCTTCTCCTACCTTGATTTCTCTATCATCCAAAGGTAATACCAATAGAAAACACTTTGTACATTTAGTATTTTTTGTATTCAAAATTTATGTGGGCAACAGGGCTTATTAGCTTGTAACCACTGAATTGCATGAAGGACAAGACACATCACAAAAAGTATCTGATACTTACTCATCCCTGTCATCATTATTGTGCTGAGAAACACTTACATGCTCACCAGTACGAAAGCGTCACTGTCAGCGTCAACACAGCAACAATCCCTACTGAAGGCTGAGGTACTACCAGGATCAGGATTGATCTATACAGTTTTAACGTTTACTTTATTGCCAGGTCTTGAGTTATGACATCTGTGTGGTGCATGAAGGTAGTAAGCAACTCAAACCTTTGAGATTTTTTGCAGGTGGATGCGTCCCCTAGGTAAAAGGTGTAATGCATCACTCGTGTAGGTCTGCCTTCCGCCACAAACCCCTCTACATGCAAGCACACAGTGAGAAGGATTTGAACATCAGACATTTAAGACACACCTCTCCTGCCAATATGAAAGCTACGGGACTATGTTTACCATAAAACGATGTCACCCTGACGTCTACAGCATGCTGTGATGAGTTGTGAGAAGCCTCTTGTTCCAAAGGCTAGAGGGAGTTGTCTATTTTTTGGTTTTGAGGAGATGAGAGAGTTCCTTCAAAAAATTAGTCAAGATCTTGAATTTTAATTCTAGACTAAACAGAGGTTAGAATACTTGCATGTTTCTATAGTTTGAGGAGGGAACAGAGAGGACGTGGATTTTCTAACCTTCGTGGTCTCGCACAGGCACACATACATATGCAATGTGATCATACAGACGAGGACACCCTTTATTTATAGGAGTTAAACATGCACCTATGACAGGATTAATTCTAAAACATTTGACATTACCTTAACCCAGCAGCTAATTTAGGGAGCAGTAATTTAGGGGAGCTCTGAAAAAGCTCTCTCATTAATCTTTCCAAGCATATTGGTATTCAGGCATATTAGGAATTTTAGGAGAACGGGAAGAAATTATGGAAAATTTACAGTATAAAGTTGATAGTTTCAAAACCTTTGTATTGGGACGCCAGGCACTAATTGCGAACATCAAGACATGCTTCAGACAAGGTAGATTAATCCTCCATCCTGTGGAGTATCTCTTCACACAGAAACGTGTGGAAGGAGAGGTCTTACCTGGAATTTTCAGAAAATTTCTTAATGTTCTGATTTAAGAAGAACATCAGCTCTTCTAGGAAAATAAAAAAGGCTAAAACTTCCTCAACCTCCTAGAAGTTAGAAGGTGACTTTTACCAGTTTTCACAAAAAACTAATCTTCCAGTGCACAAGCAAACCTACTTTATAACTTTATTCCCATATTTCAGACAAAGCATACACCTTCAGAGGAAGAGCAATAATTACAGAAGTATTGACTAATTTGATATTTGCTCTTCTGGAACAAAAAAAAATATTTTAAAACCATGCTGAAAAGCTTTTCAGTAACTTCCTTCTTTAAATAAGATTCATCGTCAAAATCTGCAAAGATCACCAGCAGAGGTAACAGAGAGGGACCGAAATTGACTTGTGAGTGACAATTAACAAGCAGGAATTAGGAACAGAAAAGAGAACATTAAAAAACACTGAATAGCGAAATGCTAGATAGTCTGTTACCTCATCATCATCTGCATCGTACTGCGCATAATGCTGCTCCAGCAGCTCTCTCTGGCGGCGTTCTTGTTCTAGAGTCTGGCTGATGAGCTGTGCAACCTCACTCACTTGTCCCGGCTTTTCTCGTCCAATTACAAACCTATACAAAACATTAGTGAAAAAATATTACTCCTTGCCAAAGTTGCAAGGTTGTTTTGCCAAAGTTCTTCATTTTCAGCCATGTCTTGTATAGAGGGTAGCTGCCCTCTCTGAAGACACATGGCTGTGATTGTTTTAAATGTGTTCTGTGGACAACATTTGCCATAAGGACGACGTCTGCAAGACCAGGAGTGATCAGACCATGACAGTACTCACAGGAGGGGGAAAAAAGAAGTGACCACTAAAGCCTTTACTCCAAATTTCAGTAAAAAAGATTCTCTGAGTTTGAACTTTAGGGACACTAACCTACAGCGGGGCAATTTTTGAAAAATGTATCGTCGCTTCCACTCCCTTTAGAGCCCAGAAGCCTACAGAAGACCAGATGCACAGTAACAGCACAGACATACTTTTGGCAGCTCACAGTGAAAGGAACACGCACTGGAGTAACTTCTTTCTCCATCTTGACTTCGAAGGTATTTCTAAGCTTTTATATTTGCCTTTCTCCTGTCTATAACAGAGAATCTATTTGCACATTTTTAAATCTGACAGACGCTATTTCCCTAATTTTAAGCGGCATTTACATCTTTCATTTATTTCATGATCTCCTGTTGCTAAGGAGCGTTTTTCTCCACTGTTAGCTATCGCTGAATACTGGGAGCACGTTTCTTTGGCTTAACAAAAGACAAGGGAAGTGCCTCTTTCTTGGTTGAGACTTACAAGACTGCTTCCTGATCTTGCTTTCAGCAGTTGAAATTCAGAATTGATTCGGATTGTAACACTTCTTTTTCAGCACAGTGGCATAACCATAATTAGGTATTTTGCTATCTATAGTATTAATGATAAAAACCCATTATACAGTACCAAAACTGTAAACTACTGAACAAAAGCACAATTTAAAGATGTCAAGCTGAAGAAATATTTTCTTAGCACGCTAGAGAGACAATTAGGTAATTACAGGTGAAAAAAGTATTATGCAGAGCTGAAAAGCACGATGAGGTGACACTAAGATACTGCATATGGCAAATTATTTGTTTCCACAATATTTGGCTGAAATGATTAATTCAATTTACTATTGGAATGAGAAGCAGAAATGTGCATTATATCCCATGTAAGAAAATGATTTTCATTAGTACTGCCTACACTGTTAAAGTCATTTGGGATTTGGCATCCATGCGTAAGCCAACTTCCCATGAGTGGCTGACCCTGAATCCATTTCCTGTGCCAAACAATTTGTCAGGCTCTATGAAGTCAGGCACTATAGAAAGAAATACAATTTGGAGATTATTTCAACATCATCAAAATATCCAAGTCAATAATTACTTCCAAAAGGATAAGGAAGGTGAGAATGAGTGAATTCATTTGAAATAACGATACAGGGCGCTCTGAAAATAATTCAGAAGACAGTGTCTTAGTGTAAAAACACTAATAGAAAATACAGCAGAAACTAGAACAAAACCAAGGAAATAGCATCAGCATTTTAATCCTCATCAAAACAGATCACAGTCTGGCACTCATATTCTACAATTACGAAATATGACATTGCTTCTCAGTAATGATAAAGACCTTGGGCTGAAAGAAAAAGAATGTTTCTTCGTGGCCCCTATACATACTTCATCTGTTCTGCATACTGACTCATAGTCGGATCCTGTTTCCTCTGAATTTTACTTTTACAGCCAAGTATTACGAAGACTAAACCAGCCATGTTTTCAGTCTCAGTTGGGAGGAAGAAGGAACTTTTGATATTACTACATGAAGTAAAAAAAGATTCAGCCCAGATTTGTTATGTATTTGTCCCCTCAGCGTAAAACCAAATTAAAAGACAATATGCAAAAAAACCCCCCACTTGTATTTTAAAAAAACACCTTAAGCAACATTATGCTCTGGCATGGGGGCTTGACTAAATGATCTCCAGAGCTCCCTTCCAACCCCTATGATTCTGTGATTCTGTAATATTTATACACAGTAGAGAGAACATCACATTTGTAAACACATGAGGGAGATCACCAATGTGGTTAATTACAGAACCACACAAAGCGATGCAAATATTCCCCCCTGCCCTGACTGACAATTCACCTCCCTCAGCAAATATGATCCTTGAAAACACCTAGAACAGACAATATATTTAATGCACCTGAACTCTGATAACTCCTGGTTGTTTAGGAGTGGTTTTGACACACTAGACTGCACTGCAAAAATATTTTCATACAGACAAGCAAGTTTAGGTAGGAAGTAAATATGTTAAAGCTTTTTAATTGAATTTTTCTTCTCCCGACAAAGCTACTCAAGAGTTTATAGTGATGTGATTTTCAAGGCTTGAATCATATGTCAAAGCAATATTCCTCAATGATACCTGAAGCTATTGGATGATACACGAATAAAAGCCTCAAAGCAATTACAAAGTATAAAGAAAATGTTTTCCAAAATAGAAATAAGCAAGGAATGTTTTATTTTCCTACAATTTACTGCTGTAAAGTGAGGTTTTTCTAAAGTGGCTGAAAATAAGTATTTAGAAGTAGTCAATCTATGATTGATGTCAGTTGTAGATATAGAATTGTAAATTTGTAGAATGGAACATTATGTTGCCAACAATTACAGTTTCTACAAACTGAACCAAACCTTTTGCCGTGTTACATTCCGTGACATTAAGAATATGAATCTAAATAATTCTGTTTAACTTGCAATTAAAATAAACCACAAATTATAAATTTACAATTTAAAGAGAGACGAATAAATATTTCTCTCTTACAAAACCGTAAAGCAGAGGCAGTTATTAAAATGCTAAGCGTGAATTAGATCTTTACACCTATAATGGCTTTAAATACAAGAACTATCATAATCTGAAGTGTTTAAATACGAAAAAGAGACATAAGGTTGTGATTCACTGACCAGAAAATTAGTCACCGAACCATAATATGCACACTTCAACAAAGTGGCTAATTATGTATTTCACATCAATCTGGCTCACCGAAATTAAGCACATGCATTTCAGACTTGATTAATTAGTCTCAAGGGCCAAAAGTATTATAACAAAGAACTATAAATTCTATCAGTGATAATATATTTAAGAAGCTGGTTATGTTTCTGGATATGAGACAAATGAGGGTTTTAAAGCCTTTAAACCTCATCACAATAATAAACTATTAAAGCCAGCAACTGCAAAATAAAACCCAGTGAATCTGTAAAGCTGTACTACAGGCCATCACTGGACTAAATCTCAGGCCATTACTGATTATTTCTGATGTCCACAAAAAAGAGAGAGGAGAGAACACCACAGAGAACGAGGGCATGCACGGACCGTGATATTCACAGTTACACACTATCTAGCTGAATCACCAGCTGGGAAATACTCCCTTTGGTTGTGGTTAAAATTAACAGGGACAGAGCTAGGAATATAAATAATGTTTGACTCTTATCTTCAATTGAAGAAGATCTAAAGACTACAATACCTGAAGAAATTGAAAATTAGACTACAGTAATGGTGGTTAAGAAAAGTATTCTACTGAAATTGGCAACAACTCCTACATCTCCTGCAATCCAGTCATGATTTAATGATTTTAAAGTACACCTGATGTATAGCTTTCTGCATATTTCCAGCTTTTGTTAAATGAGAATCTGCAGAACTGTCCTTCTTGAGATAACAAAAAATAATTTATTGATTTTTTTTTACCAGCCAGGGGAAACAGAAACATTATTATAAGAATTAATTTAATTAAGAAGCATTTCCATTTCGAAAAGAACCTTGGTACTAGAAAAAT
The DNA here is from genome assembly GCF_963924245.1 of Chroicocephalus ridibundus. Classification (NCBI taxonomy): domain Eukaryota; kingdom Metazoa; phylum Chordata; class Aves; order Charadriiformes; family Laridae; genus Chroicocephalus; species Chroicocephalus ridibundus. The sequence goes on along the minus strand of NC_086285.1, from coordinate 27,688,540 downwards.
GTGTGCGGGCACCAACTCTTTGACACAAAACTGAAGTTCCGCAACATGGATTTTTAGTGATTTATTCTCAGTGAATGATTTATCTTAAAGATTCAGTAGGCATTAAATGCTCAGTTAAAAGTAATTTAGAACGGGTTACTTAAATTCAACAAAAATCAAGTAAGAATATAGCAGACTCCTTCTAAGGAATAAAGAATGGGGGTTTTTTGCTGCAACAGCATTCACAGTTCTTTTCTTCTATGCTTTCCTAAAACATAGTTCAGTCAATCAAAAATGTACAATAAAGTTCATTGTATTTGGGGGAGTTTTACAGATGGTTTTTAATAATGGTTTTCCTCTGAGCTTTAAAGCATAAAGCTGCTTCTGCTACCATTTATCTAATTTATTTCAAGATGTCTTCAATTACCTACTCGGGCTGCTTCCATTAGGATAATAGCCATATAATTAATCCAAAGTGCTAAAAGTGGTGTGAACCCCTTAAGGCGGCAGTTTTATTTAGTCACAGGTTTTCATGAACAAGATCAAGCTCTCTTAAAAGACGGCAGCCTCAAATGCAGAGGTCACTCACTGGATGTAAGGAATTCACAAGCTACGAGGTTCCACTACGTTTCCTCAGATAAAATGACCCAAAACACAGGAGTCATAAAGACTCTTTGAGTGACTGAATAATTTAGTTTGGGAGGGAGTTCTGGTCCATCCTAACTCCCCTCAATTCAAAGCAGGGCCAACTTTTTCATGGCCTTGATCAATTTTGAATCTAACGATGGGATGTAACCTGTTCTGATGTTTGAGAAACCTTACAGTATGTTTTTCTCTGGTGAAAATATATAGTTATAATTTCCCTTGCTGCAGCTTCTGTTCACTGCCTGTTATCTTGTCACTGTACAGAGAGTACAAAGAATGCGGGTTCACCCTTTCTACCTCCTTGAAGGGAGCTAAGACAGCAGTAAGATGCCTGCCATCCCATTCTTCTTTTCTTCGGACTGAAGATGTTCTCTCCACCTCTTCCCAGGGTGTTTCCCGCACAGCTGCTCTCTAGCTCACCGTGTCACACAGGGCTACGCTGCTCCAGATGCCGGACTCACATTTGCCCTTGCTTTATAAGGTTTCTGCCAGCTCATTTCTCCAGCCTGTTGAGGTCCCTCTGAATAGCAGCCCTGTCTGTTATCCTATCAAACCTCATCTGCAAGCTTGCTAATGGTGCCTTCTGTCTTATGTCTGTAAATCCACCCAGCCCTCCCTTGCGCCACAGACAAGCGTGCGCAGAGTAAGCTTTAAAGCTATTAGCTGCAACCAAGAGGAACTGAGGGTGATTGGTAGAAGGAAGTAAACAAGGTTTGCCTGGAGATTAGTGATGGCAGTGACCCAAAACTAACACAAACAAGTGAACAATTCTGCCTGGAGACGAGCACCCAAAGTAACACGAGGAAGTAACCACTGTCAGTAGATGAAAGGGGCAACAATTGAACGGAGTTATCTAAGGTCATGTAAGAAACACCTGACAGGGCAACCCATGTAATGCCTAGTGCAGGATGTAAAGCCAGCACAGAAAAGCAAACTTTGGGGAAAAGCCTCCAAAGACCCTGGAGACAGAGCTGCCAGTAAGCTCAACTATCGTGCAGAAGTTCTGTAGCCTCCATCCTTGTCCCCAGACCCAGGATGAAGTAAGCTACATTCTGCACCCTGAATTTGACGACAGAAGAGCAGGACTCCAACTTATCAGTGATTTGAGCCAACACGGGCGTCCTTTTGCCCCGTCAGCAGTCAGGACAGGCGCACGGGAACATGACTTCCGTGGTGTGTCTGTGGCATGAGCTGTAGGTAACTCACTAACGATAATGAGCCAGCAATGAGATGTGTGCGTAGTGCATGCTGTGTGACTTGCTGTCATCATTGCTGAAGTAGTGGTTTGGTTAGTATTATTTTTTTATTCATTTTTTAAATTATTTTTTAAAAAATGTATCTTAGTGATTAAGTATTTGAATTAAACAAGGGTTCATTTATTTCACTTGCATAACCATACTCATCTGACTGAACGACTGTCACAGCACACCATGACAAAGTCTGGCATATGGTGCATGGGCAGCAGGCACTAAAGGTATCGAGAGCTGTATATGAATCCTTGCACTCCAGTGCCATTGCTGCCCTGAGGCAAATTGTTGGAGAATGCAGGAAATCTGAAGATGTCCCTGCAACAATATCCAGGTCATTAGCCAATCTGTGGGAAAACTGAGGCACCACAGACATTAATTTATCTCAGACTTTTTCTGTATCCTTTGCAACAAGGTCTCCTGCCCCACTAAGCAGCAGGCCTGGCTCCATGGAGGAGGGGAGACCAGTATATGTTGCTTAAATTGACTTTTGCAAGACTTATGGCATGGCCTCCTCTAGTATCCTTATATCCTCAAAGATCAAGCAGGTCTCCTGTGCTTTTCTATCCTTCAAGGTAGTAGTTACATAGAATCCTGCCAAGCAGATCCCTGAAAAAGCCAAAATTTGCTCCCCTGCAGTCCAGGGTTGTAATGCTAATGTTCATCTTAATTCCTCTCCAGTTTTTAAACTTCACCATTTCATGGTTAATGCTCCTAAAGCTGCCATCAACGTTCACTGAAGAAGTGACCAGTTCCAAAATGGTCACAAACCTGTCTGTAAATAACAGATTTAGCAGACTGCTTCCCTTAGTTAGTTCATTGAACACTTCTGTCAATAAGTGATTTTTGACACATTCCAAAAATCTCCTGGGTTACTTGCACCAACCCATGTTACCCTTCCAGTAGATGCTGGAGCACTGTAAGTCCCCTGTAGGTCCCTAACCAAAACCTCTGAACTCGCTTGTCACTTGTTCCAAAACAAGGACTAGGTCACCCTCCCCCCCAACTTGATTATGAGACCTGTTGGCAAAAATGTTCTTGCCCCACTTTGTCTGGTGGATCCTGTCTCTCCCCAGCATTTTTCATTCCTCCAAGAAGGTCCATAAAAGCCAATGCCTCCCCTGCAACATCAGCTGCACAACCAAGGGCCGTCCTGCATCCAATCCTACCTGAGTGGTATAATCAAGAAGAATACCTCTTATGCCCTTCCACCCTAGCCCTCAGAGCCCTGTGACATACTCAAGGTCTTCCTCAGCAGTATCAATGGTGCTAGTGGACGAGCAGCAAAGTAATAGCTTAAGTGAGAGAAAAGCCTCAGCAGTCTCTCCACAGCATCTTGGATACAAGCCCCTGATAAGCTCTGCTACTGTCAACACTAAATGGATATTGAGTCAGATGATTAGGAAGTCATGTAAAAAACCCCCACACCAATATTAATGCACTTAGATTAATTATTCCCACAGAAATAAATTCTGGTCTAGGTCCTCACTGACACATTAGCTTTACTCAAGAGTACTTCAAAATCAGCCAAGGGATTCAATGTTTTGGCACTTCTCCTGCTTCTGGTCCTTACATTGCTCTGCTCTTCTGAGAACGCGGGTAGACAATCTCTTCCATCTATTCCAGACAGCCTGACAGAATCACAACGCAATGCTTGAATAAAAGGTTTCCTTGAATACATGATGACCATTTAATCAGCATTCTCTGTAGTACCACCCAATTCTTATGGGAATGGCCAGCTCAAAGAAACACATTTGTAAATCTATGCTTTAACATACCTGAATGCAAGTGAAGCACATACGTCAGCTCTGTTCCAAAGGTACAAGTGTTACCTGGGAATATTTCTAAAACCTGACTGCGTTTTGAAGTGGGATCTACCTTCCTTCACCCTCACCCTTGCTGGCATTCATGGGAAGGAAACCCAGGAAGAAAATACAGATGGGTCACAAGTAAGCTGCTGAGGTCAGATCATGTTCTTAATCTGGACGATTAGATGATCCAGATTGTAGGCAAGATGGACCACCCTCATAGCACGGTCCAGGGGCAGCTAAATGCTCCTACAGCACCCCCCCTGTGGGTTGGTGAGTTATCCTGCAAGGATGAATGGTGGGTATTTCTGCCCAGCTGTCACAATGTTGTATCACATTAGTCACCATCACATTTTGGATGCACCAAAACTGGGTGGGAGCTTCCACAACATAGTATCTTGAAGTTTGAAAGAGTAAAAAAATTAGCTAAATAAACATTTATGATGATATTTCAGTTGCAGGGGTAGGAACTTATGTTTAGATCCAACCAACTTGAGGATGAAGTGATTCAAAACCTGTCATGTTGTTCCTGTTTCCAGGAAAGGAACAAAAAGCCATTCCTAATGAAATCCAGACCCGTTGAATCTTGTTAATTCATGTTACACTTAATTTTAAAAATAATGCCCTAGATATCTAGCAAAATGGTATATAATTCAGCCAAAATCTTTTAAACATAGATTTCTTTATCTATTTCACACTCAAAACATATAATTTCCTGTCCAAATGTGCAAATATTTCAAGAAATCACTTGCCATAAAATTCAAATTAGCAAGATCTCAGGACACAGGGCCTATGTTTATTCCAGTAAATTAAACAGCACCAGGGAACGCTCCCAAGAACTAGTAATTGATCATCTACACTATTAAATCACTGAAATGGTCTCTGGAACGGTTTGGCCCAAGTTAACTAATATTGTACCAAATAATACTCAGACAGAGTCTAGGAGGCAGCAAAGGCTGGGAGTTAGCTTGGATTTTTCCAACGGACAGTTTGGATACGTCGACCCTGCTCTGAAGGGTAAGAAAGTTTAACGGAACGAGCACTGAGCCCTCTGGTGCCAGCTGGCCTCAGCACCGACGAACGGTCCGAGGCGCAGCCAAGGAATATAAACCAGCAAAGCACTGGTGAGCGCAGCCTTACCTCACCGGTGCTAAAAGATCACAGTGCTCAGGAGTAATTCTTCACATTACGTTCAGCACACTACTCCTGGTAGTCTTACAGAATGACTATCGGCTCTTGTAGGAGTTCTTTTCAGAGACCAGAAAGAAGAAACCAGCTTACACTACCTAATCTTTAGTATAACCATAGTGGAATGAACAGGAGAAATTCACACTATTTTGGTGGAAGGCACCACGAATTTCGTTTCTGGTGGGTCCATGATTGAGGTTTATCAAAGAAGCAGAATGTGCACCAAGCACACGTGGCTTCTTGAGCAGCCCTTCATAAAGTCCCAGCTTGGCAATCAGCACTGCAGAGCAAAGGGCTTTTCTTTCCACTTCTTTTTCTCTCCTTGGCTCCAGCACTTGGATTCAAGGAATAAGAAACAGACAAGGAAAGGAAGAACAAAACCATCCCCCCCAGCCAGGAAAAAAGGCAACACAATCCAGCTCTCTGAATCAGACACGGAAGGTGGTGCATCTTGCTTTTGGCTCCTGCCTCATTACTCAGGACTCATTACTAGGAAGAAGTAGAAATCTCTCCTGCCTCTTCCACAACATGGATCTGCAGGATGGAGAATGCCTGCAGATGTTCAAAGGCACAGTTGTTTCATAGGGCTGGAGCACAGGTTGGGAGAAAAGAAAGAGAAGGAGAAAAACTGCACACGCAGGCGCACTGGAAGAAGAGAAGATGATTATCTAGGGGAAGGAGTCACAAAAATAAAGCAGTGCTGTGCACTGTTACTGTGAGCAAACGGTGTTCCCACTGGGACACGCTGCTGCTGGCTAGATCCTGCGGTTGACTTCATCTGTCCTCTATACTGTCTTAGCGCTTGCATAGACACGACCATATAAATTACCTTTCCAGATGTTGTGATGTTAAACAAAACTAACATCAGGCATGCAAATGCTGTTTTCTGAGACAGTACATTTTCCAGAAAAAAAAAACCAAAACAGCTCAAGATGGAGTGAGGAATTAGCTGAAGAAGGAATAAATGACACATCAAGTTGGTGTTAATTAAGAAGCAAATATTTTCACTTCTTGCCCTTTAACTGCTCCTTGTATAGAGCTATCTAAAAAAAAAAGTAAAAACTTCATTTTTGTCTGAAAGATTGCATCTGCAGTACAGTAAGAGAAAGAAATTAGACTGTGAACTGGGAGTGGGAGTTGAGACAAACCCCTGCTTTGAATTAAAATCGTCCAGATAAGAAAAAACACAGAATGCTAATAAATGATTCTTTATTAGAACAGAGAATAGTTAATAGTGGAAAGCCCCAGGGTTTAACAGTTACACTGCTATTGTTAGAACCTACTCTTCAATGATCTGGAAGATTAATTAAACATGGCAAAATTTGCTGACTAATTATTTAGATTCTTAATTAAGATGGGAAGATTCTGCAGCATTTCAGCAGAATTTAATTAAATAAAAACTGGTAAACTCACTGGTAGGTTAGAATTAATACAATTACTTTCAAGGTGGTGCAAATCATGAGAAATCAAACAGGTTTTGCACAGGTTCTATGTGGTTCCCTGAAAACTCAAGAATTGACTCAGAAAGCACCATGAGAGCATCCGCTCAGTGCCTAGCAACACTTGGGAAAGCTGAGAAAATGCTTAGTCACATTCAGACGACAGGATACGGAAGGAGGACACGGAATTCAAAATTCGCCTCCCCAGTAAAACACTGAATCTGGTTAACTTCCTTAAAAGAAACCTTTCAGAGGAAAGCAATAATGATAAAAGCATACAAGCAGCAATTGAAAGACTGAGATTTTCCAATGACTCTCTCTCATCCAAGACCCCTTCTACTCATCAACACAGGAAATCTTCCTCCTTTCCTGCGACCCTGCGCTACCCAGAGCTGCGTGGGCACGGATCTTTGTACCCAGGGAGGCAGAGTAGTGCAGTCCCCACTGAAAGCTCCCATATTTGTCCTAGGACGGACAGAGATTAGGTGAGTATGGTAAAAGGATAAAGTAAAAGAATGTAATCTTTGTAAAAGAAAAAATAAAATTTCCTGGAGGTATACAACTCTCCAAGTGAGCTTTCTCTGGTGAAGACATTAGGGTCCCCTAGCACCCTTTCAGTACGATAAAGAGGAAAGAGTGGGGTCACACACACCCTCAACATCCCCCAAGCAACTTCAAAGAAAGAACTTCATGTCTGCTACTCAGCACCACGCTCTATGAGACTGCAAGCCATGAGGCAGAATAACCTAGGAGAAGCTCCATGATGGGACAAGATTCCCACTATCAAGCTGCCTTCTTAACCTATCTTTTATGACTGTAGGCACTCGCAAACCTCAAGTTGATGGATTACATACTAAATGCAGTCAGAAGAAGCACAGAACAATTAGCGATATTAGTCTGGCGCTGCCCTCGGACTGATCCATTAACCTTAGGGCAGGGGCGACACTCAACAAAATTGAAAACACCACCCATTTTGATGGAAAATCTCTCCTGTATATAATCAAATTCTGAAATTCACTAACAGGAGATATTAGTAAACCAAATAGTTAAGCAAAATTATAAAGAAGACTTGATGTTTACATCAATTGAAATAGCATTCATAGTTGTATTTGCCAGATGAGAGTCACGAGGACATTAATTCTCATCCCTAAAAACAGAAGCTGATTGCCAGCTGGGATTATGAAAGAATTCCCTCTCCTTCCTTTCTCTCATAGGCTACCAGAGTACATCTGGTGGGTGCTGATTATCTTCACATAAAACATTGAAAGAAAGAATAATTAAATTTATTATTGGAGAAGCCAAATTGCTTGGGTCAATGATCTTCCATTATGGTATGACAACTCTTCTGAATAGTCCAATACTTCAAACAATGGATAAAATAATCATAAATGCTTATATTTACTCGTCTTTTCCTCTCTCTCACCCTCATCTAGAACAGTTCAAAAGGTAAAAGCCATGTCTTCATTTTCCCTGATTTCTTACTGTGTCAGCTACAGACAGTCTGGATATATTTTTCTAGCAGAAAGATCGCAAAAATCTATTCTAGGTCAACGACTTCCACTGTCAGGATCATTCAAAGTGTTCAGAAGGCTCAAAGGAGAAAAAAAATCACCAAGTATTTGTATTATGCAAGCTCCCTGAAGAGGTGCTGCCTGCATTTATTGCAAAGAATTAAAAAGTAGCTTTAATGTCATTCTGCTCTTGAATGTCCTTTCTTTGCAACTGATCTCACATAATAAATCCTGCTACAAAAACTAGCGTGCGCTTTGACTAGATGAAGGACAAAATGACTGTGTGTCTGTAATGTTGTGGGTTATAAAAGTGAAATAATGCCAGTGAAATGTACACAGATCTCTGTGTGTACAAGACATCAGGCAGAAGAAAGGTACACACACTTTATGTTATAATCACAAGGATAACTAGGCTTATTAAAGCAATTACATAAAATCCATTAAACTGACACTGTTAAATAGCAGACGTGCGAGTAAATATGTATGTGATTTTTCCTGTGGAAGGATTCGTGAAGTTGCCTGGCCTTGAATTAGGCGGGATGTGCGACTGTACGTTGCCTGCGCGCTTGTAGTTCAGCTGGGACACCCGCCGCGGGAACGTCAGAAGGTATTTATATAGCAGCAGCCTTCTCCACTGCTCCTGCCTCCCGCCGTGACACGGAGCATTAATGGCAGCTGCCACGGGGACGGTGCACTCAAAGGTCAGCAGCATCACTCCCTGCACGGCCAACAGGCAGGAGCTGACGGCTGGCGGCAAGAGAGGGATTTTGCCACAGAAGATCCTCTTACGTTGTCCCTAAGGTTCTGGAGCAGTTCAGGTGCAGAGGTGAGCGGTGTCTGCCAAACAAGGTGGAGACAAGGGATTTCTCAATCCCAGCTCTAACACAGGTGTAACTGGGAAAGAGAATCTGTCAGAAAAGAATTGTTCTCTCCACAGAACAAGCAGCAGGCAGGGCCCTTGTGTCATACAGGAAAGGAAAAAGTCAGCAAGACAAAAACACGGCATTTTCTTTCATATCTAAACTCATCAATATTAGCTCTCGCTTACTTTACAAGCAAACGTTTAAACCTACAGTAAAGCCAAAACATCAAGCATCCTGAAATCTCTATCTCTTTTCTAAAAGAAAAAGCTTTCTGGAACCATTTCTGATTTTGAGTAGCTAAAACCAGTCCAGCTCGCCAGCGCCCGTGCAGCGTCGGTCAGCTCAAGGGTCCAGGACCCGACCAGGAGCTGGGCAGGAGCTGTGCCACGTCAAGCCACGCTCCCAGCTTACCATAAACCAGGAAAAAACCCATGCATTTCTCAGCTGGCCTGTGTAAAGCAGAAGAGTAGTCTTTCGGAGCTTTTTTTTTTCCATGAAGTTTTAAATGAAGCAAAAATAGGAGGAGTTGCACCAAATTCTATCCATACCTTTCTCCTAATTAGAATATACATTATTAAGAGGCTGCTAACCACACAGTATGGCAGTGTGCATGTAGATAATTATACATCTGTTTTATTTAATAACATTATTTTATAGTATAATTCATATTGTAATTTACGTTTAACTTTATTTTTAATTTAATATTTTTATGAATTTTTTAATCTAGTTGTGACACTAATGCACTGGGTCATTTTTCTTGTGAAAGCTCAGTATCTTGAGCTTACTTACAAGGAAAAATGTAGAAGCTCACACATCTCTCCTTGATAAATGAGACCTGTCAGAAGCCAATGATCCCTGTGCAGAGGATACATAGTACGCTTGACAATGTGAGCTCAACAACAATGAAGAAATACTTTTTACAGTCCACTATTTTATGACAAAAGGGTCTAGATTGCAACCAGTCTGACTGTAATTTACTTCCCGAGAGAAGATTCTGGGAGCATTCTGTGTGAAAACCATTTTATGTTTCTTCCTTCCTCCAAGCCCATTATTGCTCCGTGGAACCAAGTACTCTATTCTGTAACTTATGCCATACTAATTACGTGAACTAAGTTGATTATAAATGTATATAATACATATGTTTGATGTACTTTTTTTTAAACTAAAACACGAAACACAAAATATACATAGCATTTGCTTTGTGTACCGAAACACAGAAAGACATTATTCTCTGTCAAAAGGATTTTATGTTCGAAGGTCCCAGCTCTGCAGAAAAACTAATAAAGTATTATACTCATTTTTATAGTCAACTCAGTAGGAACACTCCCAGCACGTGTGAGTCTTTGCAGATTTAAGACTGATGTAGCTAAAACTGTAAATGTTATATAAAAATACATTCACCTGTAATTACACTGCAATTTCTAATAATTTTTTTCCTAAATAACCTCTTTCAAATAAAACCTTGATCAACCACCCCCAAGATTCTCTGCGTAATCCACATCCCAACATTATTCCTTAGTGTCGTGAGGGAACAGGGACGGAATTAGTGCGGAAACGTGCACGCCAGCATATAACACCACTGTCTGAGGGGGACTGAATATATTACCACCAGTCGTTCAGTCACAGTTCAAAAGAAGTCAGCCCCAAACTCATTAATTAAAGAATTCAGCTGCACTCACTAGAGAGGATTTTGAGAGAGAACCAAAGAGCGACTACAGAATGGCTGTTGCTTTGCAATACGCCAGAGATATTCTTGGATTTATTTTGTAGAGTTAAATCTTTGCTGAACTTAAAAAGCTATTAAACAGAAAAGCTATCTGACTGAACAGGTTTTTAAATGGCAAAACAGTTCATTTCTAGGGAAATATGTTCTTATTAATTTACAAACATTTCACAGCCTTGTATCTACATTAGTTTAGAATTTTACTTGCAGTGTATGTTACATTTTCAACCTATTCATTACTTTATGGATTTTTACAGGGATGCCTTCCAATGAACCGCAGCATAGAACAGACAGACACCCAGAGATGGTGCTGGGACTCAGGTAGCCCCGTGAATTAATACCGGGGTGTTACTCTCCTCAATTGGGACGCTGTTAACATTACTGCATCCAGCCCTTTCTTCTCCTCTGTGCTGAGGTGCATCCGTGCACACCGGAGTGCTCACTGCCTTACTCCTCCAGCCCTGGGGCAGTAATGTGGCCAGTCGCACCAGTGGAAGAGCAGGGAGGCGATCAGTGGCCGCCCAGTTTCCATCTTACCAATCCCCATGACCTTCGTCATTTCAGCTAAGAGAAACAGTTTTGAGTCCACAGAGATCTAGACCAGTGAATTGTCCTCTTCTATGTCCATTTTCAGCTTTATTCAGTGATGATATTTTAAAAATTTAAGCCAGAACAAAAATCTGTAATACCACAGCTCATCCCTGTCTTGGGATAAAAGCAGAGAAGACACAAAAAGGATAAAAAACTCTGATTCCACATGGGCGTACTGACGCTCCTGTGAAATAAACCAGCTAATCTTAAGTTTTCAAACACAATTTTTTTTCTTCTAAAATACTCACCTGACTTTCCCTTTGGTGTTTCTAAGAACAGTTGCAGCAAAATTTTGCGTAACACCAACCAGACTAATGCCATCAACTTCCACAATTTGGTCGTTCACTTGGATCCTTTCAGGGAAAAACCAGAAATATATTAATAATTCTTGGTTAATTTTCAGCAAAATTTAGCACATAAGAGATCTTTTTAGTTTGATATTAAATAAAGACTTTAAATAAAAACTCAGTCATAAAATGATTGAGGTAAATATGAAAAATGCATCATTCCTTGCACGCAGACATCTCATAAATCCAGCTTCAAAGTTACTATTACAATTATTAGCATCAATCATCCAGTCACTTTCCTTGCATATAAATACAGCAACACAAACTCTCGAATTCGTCATATGAGTTAAATTAAAGAAGATACTTGAACAGTTCTTCTATCATTCTTTCCTAAGCCAAACTTGAAAAACAGCATAAGACATAGCTCTGGTATTTCAGGCTAATGGGAAAAAAATGCAATATTTAACTAAAACAACCTGCTCATCTGTGGAGAAAAAGAGCTTGTGCTCCAGTCTTAATTGTGACCTACTCTCTTAAAATATTTCATCTAACTTGCTCCAAAAAGCTGAATTTCCAGTGTAAGTGTGATCCTGCTGCACACAATAAGACGACCTCAGGCTGTTTTAATGAGGACTCCCTCTTTGAAACCAAACACCCATTTACAGTCGATACACTGTTCGATGCAGGAAAAGTTGGGCGGAATAAAAAACACGCTGCTTTTATCTGAAGCAAGCACTGCTATGAAATCCCTAGAGCAGGCATTGGACTCATCTGGATTACAAATGCTTGGAACTAGGGCTACTATACTAAAATGTCCTCTAGAAATGCACAAACTCCTACAGTTTCAAAAATTTTAAAAAAAAACCAAACACATTCAGAACTAGTCAAAGGGAGCAATTTTCAAGTATTTACATGGATTCTACTGATACAAACAATACAGCTTACGAAGGAACCAAGAAACTGCTATGAAAATTATATGAAAATACCTAAAATAAGGTATTTAACAGGATATCTTAGTGATAAGACTTCTTTTCAAAGAACAACAGAGGCTTCAAAAGAGGGCTGAAGCATTTTGACTTGGAGCACTGATTTCTCTGTCAAATCCGAGGCAATGTTTTGTAGTTCTAGAGTGTTCAAGCAGTATCTTCAGTTCTTTGGACTCCACTGATGAGTAAGAAATACAAGATTTATTCTTTGGCAGCCTCACACCACAGAATGTCCCTGTGTTCTGGGCAGGATCTCCCTTCTGTATATAAGAAACCCTGAAAGAATGATCTTCACAACAGCCTATAAACTCATGCCTTGAAAATCATAGCAGGCATTTTAATCTCAGAATTTTATTTCAATTTACACTGAGGCATTTAATAAATACACCAATTGTGTTAATATTTATTGTATTTAGATACTGTAAAAATTAATTATTTTTTTTTCACTTTAGCAAACATGAGGTGCAGTCAGATGGCCACAGGAGTTCCAAGAAAAGAAGTTTAAGTTGGTGCCCATTGAGTGGGAAGCTGTCAGCCTCTTGGCTGAAAGTTAAATAGTGGAAGAACGGATTCCTTTTTGACGGCAGTTACCTACAACACTTTACACACTTTGCTATGCAGTGGCCTCGCAGTGTTCATACGGATACGGAGTTAGAGTATTTCAGGTGATGAAACATCATGTTAGAGAACTGTTGCCTGCAACTGCATAAGTTGCTCTGTCTTGATCTACTGCAGTTGAGTCTGATTCCATTTGTCCTTCAGGCATATTTTGTATCTCCTTCTTCTTAGTTTGTAGAACTCCTAAATTCATTTCCAACTCTTAATTTTACGGCCATTGTTCTCCAAACTTCCTCTCTTTCTATACATACATATATTTTAATTATATATAAACATACATACGTATCAAATAACATACAATTAACATAATTGTTATTCAAATTATATAATTACATGTAATTAAAAAAGAAGTTTCCTGTCTTTTGCCATGTACATTCTATACTCTCACAGCCATATTCTCCTGGCTGCCTTCCTCTTCCTCGGGCGTCCCCCCTCCAGCCCCACTCCCACCGCAGCTCTGTACCTGTAGCTTAGCCCTATCCCCCCAGACCAGCCACCCCAGGTGCCACTAGGAGCTCTAGGCTTCCTCTGTCTCTCAAATCTAATTTCAAACATGAACCAAAGATTAGGCTCACGGTGGCAACACATGAATGACAGAGGTTTAACTACTTTTATCATTAATGAAATTGGTACTTCTTCTAACAATTATTTTCTAATGGTCATGACTTCAATCTTTGCCTATGCGAAGCAGCACTTCAATGAAGTAGCAACTACAGAAGTGAACCAAGTAAAGTTGAATGAATTACTTGCATAATTACTGATCTATATGATGAACTGAAAAATTTAACCTGTGCAAAGACAATGTTTAGAGTATTTTTCAAGTTAAGAACTGTGTAATGTTTCAAAACTGTTGTTCTCAATGTTACCTAAATACTTTAAAATGTGAATGACTCATCACCAAAATAACTGGAAAGAAGCAGCTACGAATTCATCCAGGCAAAGATTTTATTTTTCAAATTGTCTAATGATTGATTTCCTATTTTACGCACTATTAATAATCTCTTTTATTACTTATAAACATGCTTGCCTCTGGGTTCATCTCAAAGCAGCCTCCTAGGCTAGATACTGCCACACAACGCCTTTAGATATGACAACTGAGCACTGTTTGTTTGCATCAACATGAATCAAGCCAGAGGTGCTCAATCACCGAGAAACCTCTTTGTATAGATTTTGGGTTCCATGGGAAGCAAATACTTTATATCACGATTCGATGGGTCTTTCAATAAAAGATGGGAGTTATCCGACAGATATTGCAATGTTTTAAATTGCAGTTTCAGAAGAGCCTGCTTGAAGACGGCTATGCGGTTGTTCAGAATATCCAATGCAAGAGCTGAAATAGGGTTTTATTTTCTGTTAGGAGACTTTGTTTTGCTATCAGTGTTAATGATTAATTAGGCTTTTGACAAAGAAGAAGTTAACAGGACCCTTTACAGTTGATGCACTTTATTACAGAACCGACTGCTGCTGACTGAGAGGATTAGATGTCCCTTTCCCAAGTGAATGATCAGTCAGGCTCTCAAAGAGAAAATCAGAGGGCTATTTCTCAGCTGACTGAACATTCAGCCAGTTGAAAACCAACACAAATATTAGAATGGTCAAAGAAAGGTATTATTTTTTCTCAGCTGACAAGCTCCTTTCAGATGCCATCTAGGGAAATGAAAGAAAAGACTTGGGATTGTACATTAACTTCTGTAGCCCACTCAAATTAGAGGAACGGAAAACACAGATCATCAGAGAGCAGTTGTGAGTGAGTCTGATTTTCAACCAGAGAATTTCACACAGAATGCCAGTCGTGAGCTTAATGCTTTCTGGCTGAGCTCAAGCATGCCTTTCAGAAAAACATTCATTTAAATTTAAAGTACTGGATGAAGTCATGACATCTTGAGGTGTCAGCTTCTTCACTCCCCTTTGTAATTTTTAAGCCTGTGATAAATCATACTTGGCCTTCACCTGGTATCTTATGCCCAAGATCTGTAATCTGGAAGACAGTATACTTCAGTAGTTTCAGAGCAATGTTATTAAATTTTGCAATCCCCTGCCATGTAGAGCCTTCTGATGTAATTTGTGTGGGGTTTCCACAGCAGAACAACCTTTTGCCTGGCTGAAAAGCTATAGCTGCTCATCAATACAGAAGAGGTCACTGCAATACGTTTTTTAGAAGACAGTATCAACTTTTTAGTTTATTCTTACTCTATTTACCTGTGTTTGGTATTATTTATAACTAATATAACAAATCACTAATGGTTAAAAATAGAAGTGAAGACTGCATATAAGTAAACTTACTTGTTAATGTATCAGATAAGTAATATTTTATTCGCACGCAAATTTACAAAGGGTAGGCCCTGGGACAAAACGAGATATTATATGGGTTGGGAGATTTTTAAGAATACTTTTCATTATTAAATTATTACATAGTAAAGTGTTTTTCTAACTTTTATGAGAAACATTGCTCTGATTGTGGCAGCTATTGTGTAATACACAGGTGACTCTGTCATATATGATAGGAAATAAAGTATGCTCAAAAGGAATTCTTTAACCTGCACATACCAAGTAAGCAATGCCAGAAGCCACCAGGTTTTATATGAGCATCATATAAGACTACAAACACCAATTCATTTCTTTAGTGGGCAAGATTTATGGTACAGCTTCCAATTGATTAACATACTTTCAGGGCTGTAGAAGTGAAAACTGAACTCTGGAGCAGAAAACTGTGCATAATAAGAAATACAAAGAAACAGCCTATGTTAGTAAACTTGAGAGGAGGTGTATTTAGTAAGAGTTTAAGCATTCAGATGTACTTATTATTTTCCTAATCAAATGCCAAGCAGAACTCTTTTTCATAAGTACTCATTGTTTAAAGCTGGTCTGAAGCCAAAAGAACATGTGGGAGCTCAACACATTTAAAATACAAACTACCTTCAAAAGTGATGCACAATTTGGAATCTCCAGCTTTACTCACGCTAAAGCATCTGCGTTTTCAGGTAGTCATGAATACACAACTTTGGAAAACCTGTTCTCCTTAAACAGTTTAAACTCAATACACTACGCTGGTGTCTTCTCGTAACCACATCAGGTATTTGGACCTTACCCAAGGAAGTCTCCGAATTCTACAGCTTTGGGTTATCATGACATACATTAAGCAAACAATTCTTTCCCATGAAAATCATAATTCATAGTAACTATTGCTCGGAAAATTTCCAAAGACTGAGTCTAGTTTACCTGCCATCTCTTTCTGCTGCCCCACCTTCTGTTACTGTTTTGACAAATATTCCCAGTTTTTCAAGGCCTGCATCTGCTCCAACTCCCATTCCAATAATGCTTATGCCAAGTCCATCTTCATCTGTGAAAAAGGAAAGTGAAAGCAGAAGCTTCTTAGTTTGATTTATATAGTTACTTGGTATGTAAACATTTATGCTTTGGTTCCTCTTGGTTTTCCATGTCAGTAACATTAATAGCCTTTTGCTTCCTTTTAAAACTTTATTATTCTACCATTTTAATTACACACAAAAAATATCACCTTCACCCCCACGAGAAGCTCAGAACAACAATCAAGATTTTTTACTCTTCCAGTGGAGAATGAAAGTGCATCAAAACACTGTGTAAAATCATATGTTAATGGAGCGACTCAAAACAATTCCCTTAGGGAAACAAAGAACTGCATGTTTCTGAACTGCTGCTTTAATTCCTTATTAAACAATTCTTGAAATCCAAAAATCCAAGGTGACTACAACAGATTCATGGAAGTTCAAGACAAGCTCTGTAGACATGTGTAAACTTCCTCAGACTTGTAGCTCAGTGTCACAGGAACTGGAAACGGCACACAGAGTCCATACCTTTCTCTAGTTCAACTGGGAAGAGCTCCAGCTTTTCCACACGCTTCTCGAGTTCATATTCAGCTGATGCAGCCACTGGGTCAACTTCATCATTTCTCCTGTCATAGTCTTCATTGGAATATGTATTGAAAACCTGTGGAAACAGACCAAAAATCACTCAACTACCTACTCCAAAAAGACTTCCAACTTACGAAAATAGCTACTGCTTTCATCCTGTGATGGTGTTGCAGAGTTTGAAAAGGCTTTTAAAAGACAAGTTTCTCCTGTTCATGCAAACTTCAGGTTTTAAAATTCGTGCTTTTTCATTCAAGTAAAGCACAAACATAGCTGCAAAAGTCAACTGAGTATGAAGGACTGATTTTTATTGTTTGTGATTATAAATGCAGAAGGTGATCTCGAATGACTACAAGTCAATATTTAAATTCAAAATTCAACTTAAATTCAGCTCATTAAGAATGCATTATTAGTAAAGATTCACGGACAGGAAAAAGCAAAATACATTGAAATGGCGATCTGCATACAGTCTCTGTTTCAGTGTTTCCTCCTAACGAAGTTACAGTTATCCATTCATCTAACCAACAAGTTTGAGTGCATCCTCAGCAAGTTTGTCCACAATACCAAGCTGTGCAGTGTGGTTGACAGGCCAGAGGGATGAGATGTCATCCAGAGGGACCTGGATGAGCTAGAGAGGTGGGCCCAAGCAAACCTTATGAAGTTCAACAAGGCCAAGTGCAAGGTCCTGCATGTGGGTCAGGGAATCACGAACACAAATACAGGCTGGGTGGGGAATGGCTTGAGAGCAGCCCTGAGGAGAAGGACTTGGGGGTGATGGTTGATGAGAAGCTCAAGATGACCCAGCAATGTGTGCTCGCAGCCCAGAAAGCCAACCGCATCCTGGGCTGCATCAAAAGAAGTGTGGCCATCAGGATGAGGGAGAAGATTCTGCCCCTCTACTCTGCTCTGGTGAGACCCCACCTGGAGTACTGTGTGCAGCTCTGGAGTCCTCAGCGCAAGAAGGACATAGACCTGTTGGAGTGAGTCCAGAGGAGGGCCATGAAGATGATCAGAGAGCTGGAGCACCTATGCTATGAAGACAGGCTAAGAGAGTTGGGGTTGTTCAGCCTGGAGAAGAGAAGGCTCCAGGGGGACCTTATAGCCCCTCCAGTACCTAAAGGATGCCAAGAGGAGAGATGGGGAGGGACTCTTTATCAGGAAGTATAGGGATAGGATGAGGGGTAACGGTTTCAAACTGAAAGAGGGAAGATTTAGATTAGATATTAGGAAGAAATGCTTTACTATGAGGGTGGTGAGACAGTGGAACAGGTTGCCCAGGGAAGTTGTGGATGCCCCATCCCTGGGAGTGTTCAAGGCCAGGCTGGATGGGGCTTTGAGCAGCCTGGTCTAGTGGGAGGTGTCCCTGCCCATGGCAGGGCAGGTGGAACTAGATGATCTTTAAGGTCCCTTCCAGCCTAAACCATTCTATGATTCTATGATTCTATGAACTAAAGCTAGACCTGAAGATTACTAATCTACATTTACGCCGCCTATGAATACCATTAGAGATTATGCTCCATATTACATATTAACTCTTTAGGAGAGCAATATACACAGCTATGGGTATTTTCTAAACTAACCAGGTTAAGAGCAGGAATTTAACACTGACTGCATTAACCTGATTATATCATTTACGCTACGTTCTACTTTCAACATGAACATGGCCTTCAGTCAGAGATTATTTAGACTTTTAAGGACTTCAAACAGTTAGGAAAAGCATATTTTTGTATTTTAGAGGTCAGAGTTTTCCAGCCTAATTCACTTAACTGTCACATTTGGCAGTAATGAAAGAATACGCATTATTAGTAGTAATTATTTTATTGAACTTCAGTCCCAGGCATATATCATGTTCGTTGCTTCAAATAAAGGAAAACAATTTCCCATCCATATATATCCTCTTCCTCTTTTACAGAAACCCTACAGAAGATACAATTATATAGCCATGTTTTTATCACTGTTTCTCTTCCAACATAAAACATTGCACCATGCTCCGTAGCGACACGTATTTTCAGGTCTCAAGAAGCCTGCTCTCCTTGCATGGAGGCTCCTTAACAACTTCTCCGGGAGTAAGCATGCCAGCTTGCTGCCCACTGCAATGCCAGGAACTTGGCTCATTTCCACCTGAGGTTTCACCTGCCCAAAAAGCTATTAGTTGGATTAGATTAGAAATTAGATTAATTTTTTTAAAAACAGTAAATGAAATTGCAATACAAAAATACTATTCAATACTATCGTAAGTACAGTAACTGTGTTATGGCTACCACAAAGCTACTGCAAAAAACCCCCCAGCTTTATATAAAGTAGTGGTTGAAACAGAAAAGATGTTATTCACTCTATGGAAATTTTAAGTCCTGTATTTTACATCAATGTGAAACACTTAATAAACTGCCTCTTCGAAGAAGACTGAGATGATAAACGCTTTACAAGAACCCACAAACCTATCTCACATTGATTTTTAGTGATATTGATGCAAGAAAAAGGCTGTTTTAACTAAATCATGTTCCTTAGAAGCCTTCATAAATATATCCAAAAGCTAAGCAAAATAAGTCTTAAATGCTGTCCGATGCTGCTGAACACTTTATGCTGCTTTAGTACGTATAAGATTGGAGAAAAGACACTGACACAGAAATAAGCATAAGGAAATGTAACAATTTACTTGGTCTAAAATAACCTGCAAAATCTATGTGCAAGTTTTGGCCAGGCAACCCACAAATGGAGAAACAAATGGTTGCCAAATAGCCAGTCCCTTCAAAATGTAAGTGATACCTTCAGCTCCTTCCCTAAGCTTCTGTTTGCGGATGCAATAACTGCATCTGCATCTAGTATTTTGTAAAGGCCTTGAACGATGTATTAATTTCTGCTCCTACTGTTAACCCCATTGGGTGTTTGAGCTCCTAGTTGAAACGGAAAACATGTAGGGTGTCCATACCAGCTCAACAGCCTGACAGAGGCGTTCTGGAAAGTCTTTTGTTACTCGATGTCTTTCAACCAGACCTTTTTTACACAAGATGAAGCTTTCTTCCTGTTATGTACCGCTGTCTGCTGCTTCTCAAAACACTTGAAGACAGAAGAATCATGAACATGGTTTTCTACATAGGCCATATCAAGCTAGAAAAAAAACTTTGGTTCTAACGATGCTAGCCTGAGTGTAGTGAAAAAGCAGCAGGTATGGGACAGAAGGCCACCCCATTTATCTTTTGATTCAGATGTACACTTTGCAGCAACCATCTCTACCTTGACACAGGAATGATCATACCAGCCAGAAGAGCCCACTCAACAGCAATGAAAAGCCCTGCTGCAGGCTGGTGGGCAACCTCCCCTGGCAGCTTGCCTTCTCTGGGGTTTGCTGTCAAAGGAGATGATGCCCGCTAAGGGTTCCATATCCAAACCCAACCTCATTCATGCCGACACAAACCAAAATAAGGATCGGTCAGTAGACTGAACCCAGCTAAAACACTACTGAGCTAAGGTCTGACTACAAGTCTTTGTTTCTGAAATGCAGCAGTCACGCAAGCAGGTACAGGTTAAAAACAACAGCTGTGAATTTAGCTTGGATTGTCTCATTTGTCAACATGACTAGAGAGACCTGTGCTTTAAATATGGAACAGAGATGGATGTGACGAAGGAAAACAGAGATAGAGTCACTAGCAGTTGAAGGATGGTGAGAGGCAGATAAATACTGCTTGCTGAAGACAAAGAATAGATGAGGGTGAGGTATAGGGAAAAATTATGTCACAAAATGAGTATATTTATTTCTGGATTACTTTTCATCATGTTAACTGGTCCCATTCTTTTCCTTTTGTTCAATGAGTGGCATTAGTATATTCTGGGAGCAGTTTCAAATTTCTTGCAAAATGACTCAATATGCTTCAGGATAATTTTCTTTCAAGGCATCAAATCATATATTGAGTTCTTGTTTGGGACGATCTTTCTTGAACCACATTAGACAGAAGAAATGGCTTCCTGGATCTTGCTTGCTATTTTGGAATATTTAGATTTGCACATGAGAAAGATACTGTTGGTGGTGAATACAGTTATCATTATGTCTCCACATATATCATGCCACTCTTATCTAGTAATCTTACCTAAGCATTCAATCTGAGATTATAGTTTAACTGATATCATCAAAGTAAAACAGTCTGTTTCCTACCGGTTTTCGTACGTTAGTCATATGATCTTGCCCGCTGCCTTCAACATGTGTTTTGACTAGGGGAAGAGGGAAGATATTCTTGTTTGTCATTTACTTCTTTTTGCACAATCACATTTAATGGTTGACTGATTCTATTAAATGAATCTCTGGGTGTTAAAATGAAGAAAAGAAAATTTGTTCTTGGAAATGTTCTTTCTTTGTGTAACAGTCTATCCACCATAGTAACGAACTACTTGCTCAGTACAGTCATGAGAACTGTCACTCAAGATTGTACTTTGCTAAAAATAAAATAAACAGATATAACTTTTTCCTCAAAGTATGCTTAACTTGATTTAAGTAGACCTACTTCACCACCTCTGTTGCTGCTGTGTTTTCTAGAGTGTGCGTGGGATTTCAGACTCATGGAATGCTCCCATTCCCTGTGATTTACCAGATTTGGTTTTGCCATCACACTGGCCAAGTACTACAATAAAGTCTACTGAGCCATTACTTAAAGGAAGCTCTTTTTCAGGAAAATCCAATACATTGTCTTAATCTCTGGTTGTACCTCTCCAAGTAGTTAGAAAAAAATTAAGTTTCCACAGAATTCACATGTGACATTTACTAGGATTTACAACAGCACTTGCAGTCCAGCAACAGCAGAAATAAAAAGCCACCAACACAGCAGTGACAACCCAACGGATACCAATGCTCAATGTGTATGTCAAAACAAACAGACACCGAAGAACTGACGGGCTCACTCCAACACTGCTGTTAAGACAACATACTTCTGTCTTCTCTAAAGTGAAAGAAAAAGGGACATCAGTGATTCATGCAGCATCAAAATAATGACAAACTGTATGATCAAAGAGGCAGGTATTTTCCTGAATGGCAGCCCCAGGGAAATCATACGTACACATACATGACTACTTGCTTCTCTTTCAGAGAGCAGTGACAGAGCAGTGTCTAGAAAAGACATGTTGCTAACTATAAAAATATGTTGTAGACTCTAATTCAGAAAAAAAATCACACATTTGGGTTCTAATACTTCATTTTATGAATGAGACCAGAAAGATGGAAACTGATTATTCTCGGAAAAAGGAAAAGTTTTAGAAGTTGGGAGCATTTTCTCATAGCTCTCAACTACCAAGAATCTTCACAGAATTTTGCCGTCAGTAACCAATGACAACTCTTTTTTTTTTCTTTTTTTTTTTTTAAGGCAGTGAGAACGGAGATGAACAATGCAGAATCACATGGGCTATCCTCCCCATGGGCTAGCCAGCTTAGTGCTACATTAACCATGTTATTAGTGTTGCATACTATAAATTCTCTGCAACATAAAACCTGCCTCATCTGATGTGTTTAAGAAAGTCCCAAACATACTGAGTATATGCTGGATATGCCTATACTGCCTTTGCAAGCTGTGCCAAGCAAGAAGACCCGATCCCAGGTTCAGCTGCTGCTGACTGTCTTGCCATCCATGTTTTTTACCCCTCCAATGACTGGTGGCCACCAAAGAGCAAGAACCATGCAAGAACTGCATATTGTTGCAGTAGCTGTTCCACCACACCTTCAGTTACTCAAGTCTAACACATGCATAGTCTTTCTTATGTGCAATTCTTGATTACACCAGGTCATTCCACCTCAGGGGACACAGCCAACGTACGCTGCTGATCACTGTGCAACACCAGTTATGAAACCATGCTTTACACCCACTATTGCTATGCTGTCATAATGCCTGCTCCTCATGCCTCTGTTCAGAAAGCAAAACCAGCACCTAAGATCTGACCCAGCCATCTGGGTGAGACAGATCACCATCATCATCACAGGAAAGCGGTGCTGCAAAGAATGGCACACATACAGTGAACATTTGCCAGCAAGTCATGTCTCTGGCATCCACTCCGGGGAGGGGAGGAGGCATCACAATCACTACTTCACCATAATGATGCCATGGAAGACCAATAAACTACTACTTTTCCCCATAATTTTCTTATGTCTTAAAATTCAGGGTAAAGGTTTTGTAACCCCGTTGTGCTAGAGGCATTGTGAAAGTGATGCTAGGCCAGGGAGTGGTTATTACAACCTGTGCTCCTAACCCCTTCACTGTCATTACTATATGTGCCGCTGGTAGCCACCAACGAGCTGAGCTTGACATCAGTGGTTAATCTTCAGAAGTACTCTCTAGCTGATGCAGAGCTGTCAGTGAGCAGAGGATAACACCTTCCAGCAAAAGAGACTGGTATTGCTTGTGTGAACAGTAAACATTGCTGAAACCTCTCCTCAGACCTGCACAACAACCTATCTACATCCTCTTTTCCTTTCATCACCATTCTTATGCAAGAATAACCAAAGACACCAGAGGCACCTCCTGTGCCATTACGGAGAACTGAGATTTTCAGGCACACTTGCAGGCATAAAAAGCAATGCTATTAGCTTTGGGATGATCCAAAATCCTTCCCTTTTTTCACAGCTACCAAGGCAAGACCAAGGCCACAATTTGGGTTTCCTGGGTCTTGTATGGAGCCATGGCTCCAGAAACAGCAGTCACATACTGTAAAGGGACTAGATGTGGCTTCCCAGAGGAACACCCAACGCTCACTGCTTTAGTGCATGATGCTTCCTTTACTACATATGACAAACTCTATCAGAGTCATAACTGGTCTTCTTGTGTGACATTTTTAAAACTTCAAAAACTTGGAACACCTTTGTTCCACATCTTCTTTGCAGACAGCAGCAGGCTCTGCAACCAAAATGGGTCATCTCCCAGTATATCCTGCTGAGACGCCCTGAGAATGATCAGGTCTTCTGGACATACATCATTACTGTGCAACCATCTAACGCAGGATGGTGAATAATTAAAGAACTACCTTGTAGTTCTATCTTTTTATAACTCATCTCCAGGGTGTGCTGTGCATTCGCTGGAGGAGTCACAGAGGACACTCTCATGTGAAGGGAACAAAACTTGGCACAGACAGTGTCCATATTTGGGGAGCGTCGACCTTAGCGCACAAATTCTGATCTCTCCTATCACCCATTTTCTTCTCTAAGTGAATTAGCTTGTTTGTCCTGCAGTGAAACTGGGAGAAAACAAAAATGTGCAAACGCCAAAGGGAACTAATCCACCTGACTCTACGGATGCATCCTTTGGCAACCTTAATTACAATGACAGTAATAAAAATTTCCTTTGTCTCGTTCTACCACATGCACCCTGTTGACTTTGGGAAAAATGAAAACCCAGAGGATGTCTTTAATGGATGGAAATCATAAATATTTTGTATCAGAAGCATTATTATTAATTACAGTAACAGCTGGAATTTCAGACACATTTTGTTGTGATTGTTACCAAGAATCCAAATAAGGAAACAGCGGCTAAGTCCTTTGGACATAGGACATTCAGAAAAACATTACAAGTTGTAGATGACACCTTCAGTACTTTCTCAGTCTTTATGTCTAGAACAGCATGCACAGCACCTCCTTACCCTCTGTGAGGAGAAACTGGTACATTTGTAGGGTATCTACTAATTTCTTTAAAGCAGTTTTACAATCACCTCTTGTTTTGAATATACTAAGCTGGACTGCTGGGCTTCCTCCACTAAGCATGAAAAATTCTCCTGTCGGGACAGGAGTGCACCATAGGAAGAACAAAACATGTTCATGGACGTGACACTGACCTACACTGTTGTATTTGAAGCACAAGCAGTTGTGAGGGTTACTGCTGTGCTGCACCCTGCAAGGGCAGAAGGCAGGCACAGCACTGAGGATAACCTTGTGGCTGTGCTCAAGAAGCTAAATGAGAGAAAAAAGAACACAGTTTGACCATCCACTATCTTCTGCTTGAAAGTGTCTCTACAGTATAGCTTCAGGGAGGAGAGGAAGCTCTGACATCATCTGAAATAGGTGACTTCTTTTCTAAAGAGTCTCTTCTCCGTGATGTGGCCGCTCTGTCACAATCAAAGGCAGTGAGTCAGTGAGGAGGAGCCACCACAGGCTTCCTCCAGCTTTCCTGGCTTCGTGCTCCCCTACAGCCTGCGTGGGCATCAGCTGTCACTAACGCTTCAGCAGGGAAGCACCAAGGAGACAGATCTTCCCAAGAAGCAATCGCAGGGATGAGACACAGATGGGAATTAGACAGCTGCGATACTGAAAGAAACCGATTGTCTAACACCAAAACCAAGCCTGGGGTTTCCCTCAGAAAGCACGGTAGGAGAAAGATCTGACTTAAGCAGCCTGAAACTCCAGCAAAAAGAACTGCAAAGCAGATTCCAGTTTCTGAAATCCTAAAAGTATCTGGGCCCTAGGCTTCTCCATCCCACAGAGACCACATCTGATGTACGACAGAGAGCCAGGAGCGACAGCTGTCATGCACAACCAAACTGTTCAATTTGTTGACACAAACTGGGAAGTATTCTCTCTAGATACTCTTGGTTCAGGTAACTAGCACACACTATCAAGTCTTGTGTCTCTTGGCACAGTCATAAAGAGCATGTCCAGTAAAAAAACACAATGTCACTGCCCTGCAGCAGCACCAACACATCTCAGCTTGCATCCATACAGCTCCGTCCACTACAGCATGTCCTGCACCTGGCCTGTCCACCCGGAGAAGCACCAACTAATGCTAACCCCAAACCATGCCATAGTTGCACTGCCTGGTGGGACACGTGCATTAAAATGCACGGACTAATCATATGCATTCGTTAGGCCTGTGACATGAGTGTGGTTTTGCTTCCCAGTATGAGCAGTTAAACAACCAAAAAGCTCATTTCACTGAAACTAGTATCTTAAATTTTATACAGTGCAGTTTCAGGCCTGAACACAGAACTGAAATTGCTTTGGTGGTAGTGATGGATCATCTCCTGGTATCAACAATGAGAGGACATACCTGTTCACTCTCTTTGACCTCTCCACTGCAACCACTACTGTTACATCAGCAGGTACTACTGCGTCCGCTCAGAGGGGCTGCAGGGACTGGAAGTAACCCAGCTAAAATGCTCAAGTCCTTCCAAGAAGGATGCACCAACATACGGAAGTACATCAAACTCCTCTTCCATTACAAATCCCACACCTGAGCATTTTAAATGCTATGTAGGTCAACACTGACATATTGGTATAAAAACGTGCCCTTCTTGGCACCTTAAATCAAGTAGAAGGCCAAATTTTCAGATTTCTCTTCTCTGTCATCTCAAATTTTCTGTGTACAAATAGGATTTTTACCCTGTCTTTGTGCTACTTGTCTCAGGTTCAGGTGTGACTTCTTTAAAACACCTGTTTTCATTAAGTAATTCCCTAGAATCAGTGAAGTTATTTACCCTATCATTTATTATTTATTCAGTTTGTACTTGTTTTATTGCTGATGTACTGGTTTTGTTACAATTTATGTCACTACTTGTCTACGTAGCAGAAAAATATAAAATCACTGTTGCTGGAAATGAGACACGTTCCCCATGGGAAAACTTCATGTTGTTACTCTTAAGACAGGTCTGACAAGTAGAAATAAGCCCTGGTATTGAAGAGTAAAACCAAAGCTAACACAGATCTGCTCTTACAGAGTAATTTCTTAGAACATAAAAAATTTTCCTGATCATTATTTGGCTAATATTGTGTCAATAAAGATGAATGTTATATGACAAAGAAGACTAAGATCTCCTGAAAATACTAAGTTTTCATATTAATGCTATCTAAAACCTTCCTCCTTGAAGGTAAGTTAAATTTTCACTTCAATAAGTAACGTAGAAGACAAGTAAAAATTTTTATAGTAGTAAGTAATATGCTCTCAGCTGAAAACATCCTATATTGCCTATGCTACTCTAAGAAGGATCAATGAGGAGATAAAAAATGCTCTTTCCTAGGGTTAGTCTTCCTCGCTCTTTACAAAGGGACTCTTTCCCTTTGGAAAATAGCCATATGGGAAAAAAAATTCCAGCAGTTCCATTCCAGTGTAGTGTTAAGGGATATGGTGTACGGGAGAACTTTGTAGAGTGGAGATGATGGTTGGACTCAATGACCCCAAGGGTCTTTTCCAACCTAAATGATTCTATGATTCTAAGTCTTACAAAAAGCAGATGAGTTCCAAGAAACTCCTGTTCTCCAGACACTCCAGACACGAGCTCTCGTTTGACTCAGTGAGCCAGAAAAGCTGCTGCCTCCTTCACAGGGAGGAACAGATTCCCCCTCTGACTTCACCTGTGCTTTTCTAATGAGTGTATTTTTCAAAGCCTCTGCCTCCTTCCTCCATAACAGCACCTATCACTGACCCAGTCTGAGGCTACCCCGACACTGATCACCTCCAGTCATCTGCTAATTACACTCAAAGCCATTGCCAAGCAACGCTCCTCTTCCAGAGACTTTGAAACATGAGATCTCTGCAAAGCAATGAGTGCTGGGACAATACTTCAATAAAACATTTAACAAAACCAAACCATCTGAGGTGTAGCCTGCTCCACCACTCCTGCCAACTACAGTTCAAAACCAGGCAGAGAGAGAGGGTGTCCTGCCGTTTAAGAATGAGTTACTTCAAGTGCTTTCAGTGAAAGCAAACTCCTGCTGAAAGGGAATTTCTTGTGGCTGTAACTTTGACTAAAATAAACTTTGCAGTGGCAGAATGTGAACTTTCCCATGCTGTATCCATTTAGGGTGGATTTAGAGTCCAAAGCCTGGTGCAAACAAGTGGGACCATAGCCCTGCACCACCGTCTCTTCATACTTTTTAAGGGACTTCAGAACAAGACCAGTTCCTTTGAAAACAAATTAATACTTATACACTGAAGAAGCCATACAAAATGCAATGCTGGTCTCATAAACACTGAGGACTCTTCATTGTACAGTACCTAGTGTCCTTGCTCATGATCTTGATCTAGCACACAGAGAAAAAATGAAAAGTGGCGACTGAACTTGTCTCCACTTTTGGAGGGTGTGGAGGCCATGAGTCCTTGTAGACTGAGCTTGGCCTTCACAGCAGCAATCCTACTCACGTGAAACTTCAGGAACATCATGTCATGAGGAACACAGATGACATGAATCGCTTCTTTCTTTTCTACGCAGGCAACAAATCATGGCCTCTAGGTTGTTGAGGGCAAATATGCCTTTAAACCAATCCTGGAAAAACTTCAGCTATTTTCCCATGGCAACCCTAAAAACTCAATGAGTTCACTCATTGGCAAATACCAAGTTTCTTCAACACAAAAATTTTTAGAATATTTCTCTGTTCTTTTTTTATTAAACTCATTTTCCATGCTTTCAGCGTGCAGCCCTTTCTAGAGTATCGGAACATTAGACTTACCTTTTGCTGGAAGGCAATCCAAGTAACTCAACTTGCTTATCCTGAAAAGGCCACCCTGGTCAGACTTAAAAAGATTCACTGGTATTGAAATGTGTCTCACATGGAATTTACAAGTTGCACAGCTATTAGGGTTGTTGCGTCTCAGTTTTGGTTTTGTAAGAAAGTAAAACAGCATGGTGCACTGAAACCTGGAGTGGACAAAGGTATCTGGATAGTCTCATCTGAATATCCTTGCTTTTTTGCATATAGTGACTGGTTACAATTCCGTGAGGTTTTTTTCCTTTCTGTCCTCCTCAGTATTTTTTTTTTTGTCATAACCATTATTACAAATGGGAAATTCCAATACTGTCCTGTTTTTCTCTTACATTAATGGTACACACTCAATGATTTTCACTGAATTCTGTTTGATGAGTTTTGCAGACCTGGGTCTAAATCTTCTTGTGCATGAAAGAAGAGCAGCAGAGCCCAAACCCTCAGCCAGGAGCAGACAGCCTGGAGGAAAGTGGTAAGCGCTTGTGCCCCATTGTAGGGTAGAAGCCATGGGACGAATAGTGAGGTGACACCACTGTGTCGTACTGATCATGTATGAATCCTGAGGAGACTTTTTAAGTTTTGTGTACTTCACAGGTACAGTTCGTATGTAATTCATTCCTTTGCCCTGACCTTGCCCTTTTTAAGCTCTACTTTGTATTACTGGAAGTTACTGACAAAAATTTACTTCACAATTGTTTAAATCTTCTGCTGTCTATTTTTGGTCAGTAATCCACAATTTAGAAATAGAAAACAAAAATCATGAAAAAAAGACACCTACAACCCTTGTATTTTTCACTACGGTAGCTTGACAATTGCAGGGAAAAGAGCCAAGAGCCAAGCCCTACTGGACTGCATTCCCATAAAGCTCAGGGCTCCTCAGAAAGTCTCTCTTGCCAGTCTTCTTTTACAGATCCTGGACAGATTAGAGATGGAGGTACAGCAATTTAACACCTTCCTGCCTACAGCAGTGCAGTACTGATGTTTAAACCTGAATGGCTTTGGCTGCACTCCTGTTACAGGGCGAAGTAAAAACATTTGCCTACACCTTAGGAGTGTCTCCATCCAGCAGAACGAAGAAGCGGTTGCAACATGAGCACATCGATAGCCACGTTATACAAAAAACTATAAAAATATCAACAAGAATATTTAAGAAGGAAATTCATTTCCAATCTGTATCACTCTTTTGGCAAGCCCCTCAATTGCCAAGGTAACAAACCAGCATGCTCAAGAACTCACTGTATCTTCGAACATGAAAAAAAGCATGCAAACGAGAATGTCTATAGTCAGCCCAGTTTGACAAATTAATTATAGTAACAGTACAGCCTCGAGTGTGGACCTTTGGTGTTTAAACAAGTTTAAATGGATAGGAGAGCACCAAGCAAAGTTGCGATTTCTATCCCTAGACATTTTTTCCTGAATCTGCTGCAGTATTTCTCCCAGATCCTTGCATCGCTGCCAATTTACATCATAACTGAGGGTGCTATTTTTCTTCCGCCTTCAAGAGTGTGACACATGAGCTGGCCAAGAGTAAACGCTGCTTCTGGTAGCAATTAGTACAGACTGCCATACAGTAGCAATGTCACCATGAATCAACACTTCAGCTTTTCTTCTTCCAGCAATCTCTTGCTCCCTCAGCCTAGAAGTCAAGATATCCAAACACAGAGTAAAAATGCCACAAACCTTCTCAAACAACTGAAACAAAATATTGACTATTCATAAAACATTCTCACTTCTTTTTAAAATAAATATCAGCAGAGACAAATTATGCAACCTGTACATTCTCTGAAAGTAAGTCTACAAAAGTAAAATTTCACAAGCAATTTCTTTTATCCATTTACAGATGTCAGAACTGTTAAGAAAATAATTTAAAAAAGGGCACAAAAAGTGATCATAGGCATTAATTTAGAAGATTTGCTGAATGAATTATACAGAAATAATTCATCCAATTCATTTTATTGTGAACTTAGGACATATTTTATAAACAGAACAAAATTTAATAAAATGGCTTTATACATATAAATATATATATATTAAAAATGTACTATAGATAGTACATATTTCTATCTGTCCTTTTACTTAAAGCAGAGAAGAGAGCAGAGGTGGAAGAAAAGAGTTAGGTGGAAACAGTCTGACTTGGTGTCCAATTTTCTCAATATCACGTCATCAATACAAATCTTATTCTCCTTTTTTGAGGTGCAAAGTTGCAACTACTCCGAAGGTTTTTACGACTCTCATACACCTTGTCTCATTCCGAGCAGCTACTGCATTCGGTACTAAGCGGCAATCTTAACGACACTGCTGCAGAAGCAGGAACGAGCGAGTGAGCCAGAGAGAAGGATCTCCAGTGCCAGAAACCAGGCGGCTTTACAAGCCCTGCCTCGCACCACGGCACAATGAACAATGCGCCTCCACGCCACACCATAGTGGGAGCCTTTCTGAATCTCTACAGCTGTCTCACCACCACCTTTCACAATAACTAAGTTCATATAAAAACCTTAAATGAAGAAATGTTTGGATTTTTTTTTTGAGAAATTCTTAATTGATGAATTCTTTTACTGAGGTTGGATTACTAAATAAGGATAGTCCCACTGTCTAAGATGACTGTGGGAAGTTCTGTTATATTCTATTAAGAAATGTTCTATTAAGAAAAACTCAGACGTGTTAAACCCTTCCTTTGCAGAGTGTCAGTGCACCTACTATTCATTACTTAAGTATATGGCTTAGGAGCTGAAGCGCAGCTTAAGTATGCCACTAGATATTAGACAGCCCTTCAACCGGCCTTCTGTACAGAGTAAACATAATCCCCCAATTTAAGGTGGCACACGTTATAGAGGGGTATTTATTTAGTTTCTAGTACAAGCAGGTATTTTTCTACATTGACTAAAATGCTTGTGTTTCTAAGAAATCTCAAGCCTTTGGTAGCCTATTGCTAACATTCACTTTAACATCACTGGGCAATGATATAAAAGAGACCAATTAATGAGGTGTTGCATTAATTTGGTAGGAGCGTTGCACCCATTCCCACCAAAACCCAGCTGTTCAGCCTGGTAATGCCATCTCCTGTGTATAAAAATGGACGAACAGGCAGAGGGTAAGAGGATTAACGGAAAAGCTTCTGTAATACAGCAAAAGGTTTGCTGTATTTTGTAAACATCTTTCAAACAGAAAGTGCAATGCAGCATTCTCAGCGCCAGATCACTACTCAATTACTTCATATTGTAGACTTACCAATCCCTTAATTGCACCTGCAGGCAGAATTCATTTTGGCTGACTGCATTTTTTCTAATGATAGTTTCACATTCGCACTGTTTAGCACAATGAATCGTATCCTAGTAAGACGTAAAACTGCCTAGAGTAAGCAAAAGAATGTTTATCCATTAAGCATTCATATCGAGTGTATTACATTACAGTTAATCACAGCAATGCTTCAAAAATCAGACAGTCTGTACTTCCAGAGGAATTTAGTCTCCCTAATGCCTCCTAGTATTATATGTGGGGTAACAGAGACTCTAACACACGCCAAGAACAGGGGTTCCCTGGTCTGACTGCGTAGCTGGTTCAAACGGAGCAGCTCTAAGTGCAATTTAAAATATGGTATTAACAAAGCAAGAAACAGAAGGTTACAAATGTGTACACACAGTATATCCGAATGAATAGACAAAGAGAAAGAAGGATCATGGGGATAAGCCGGTATTAATGAATAATGCTAGCTCGGGATGAGACTACAGCAGTAATGCCACAAAGTGGGGATTCAAGATAAATACATTTAAAGTGACTCAATTCAACACTATTTTTGGACATTTTTCAACTTCAACGTTTGCTACGACATCAGGCACAAAGTCTGATATTACTCCCTTGAAATCAATAGCAAAATTGACTTCATCAACCCCAAGAGGAAGAGGTGGTAGTTTATTTTATGATTGTTTTTCACTGTACCCTTTATATTGTAGAGAAACTAAATGAGCATAGAAACTGCAATGAGTTATGCTCGCGTGAAGTATTTACACAATTCCACTCTTTGTGCCCAGATTTAATGCATAAATTCAGATTTTATAGACATTTCCTACATACCGATCTGTGACAGATTTGAAATTCTGAAGAACCAAATGCAAAGTGCGGCACCCAGTGCTGTCCATCCTAAGAAGGCGTTTGTGGGGCTCCACGGAGCCCAGGCTGTTGGCCCTGCAGCTTTCAGTACGAGTGCCCCCACTGTTTCACTTGGCTTCCCATGTCTGTGACACCGGGTGCCAAAGACACTGAGGTAAAGCTCAGTGACGCTGCTTGCAGGGCTGTTATTGATGTGCCTCAGAAAAGCAATGCAGAAGACTTTTGTTGGCCCCATTGATACCATCTCCTTATGTTGAAGAGTGAATATGAACATTCTCCACTGACACCTGATGGGACAGGACAGTCCTGACTCCTGTTTTACTCCTGGCATTCAACACGCAGGAATACAACTTAGGAAAGCTACAGGAGCAAAATGAAGAGTGGGAAAATACATCCTTTTTGCTCACTCTCTCTCCTAGAAAGAAAATGGTTTTCAGCCTGGCTGCTGTAGGAAATGGGGAGGATGCACTTGTGCATGAACATTTTGTTGGTTTGGTTTTTGTTTTCTTCAGGAGTTTTGCTGTATTTTTTTCCCCTTAGCAACATCTTGCTTTACTGTTCTTGGGTTGACCAAGCATCCCCCTGTGCATGTCCTTCATAGTCCCAGCATGCGTGGCTACATTTGGGCAGAGCAGCAAGTGGGGCACCATGTCCGTACACATCCATTACTGGAAATGAAGACAGACATGGGGTTAAATGTGAGCCTACCACTGTCCCTGCCACACACCAGCAGCCAAGGTGGCCATGGAAGCAGACGTATGGCCAACAAACTCCTGGACCTTTATGAGTTGAGTGAGTTGCTGACTTGAGTCCTCTGAGCTTTCTGTCTTCCAGACGCAACTTCTTGACCTCCTTCAGACAGAAATAACTGAAGCTCTAGACAAATATTCCACCTTTGTGAATGAAACTAAAATACGAGGCTTAACTTTCTGTCCAGATTTGCCCAAGTGGAGGATGAGAAAGAGCTGTTTATCATGTGCAGAGAGGGAGAACAGTAAAAGCTACAGAAGCACCTCTCTATACGTTGTGTCAATGTAGTGAAGAGACCAGGGACATCTACAAGAGTGTGTTCAGTTCTCCCACCAGCTGGAGGGTGCAGCACACAGCTGGCATTGCTGCCACTCACAGACACTGTATTCTGGTTACCAACAGCTGCGCTTTTCTTTTAAAAGTAAAACAGGCACCATTTAGCAGAAGCTGGACATACTCCAGATAACAAAACGGGTATGATCTGTGTATGACAGGCTATAAACCCAATACAGTAAGCCTTTCAATAATCTTAGCAGGATTTTAATGGTTACCCCAGTCTAATATAATGAATAAAGAGAACATACCCAAGTATCTCTAAAATATCCTGACATCTAAATATTTTTAAGTTAGCTAGTGTTCATCATCTAAAAGAGATCAGGCAAGGCTGTGACTCTTGCCTAAACTAGGAGCTGTGAATGAACAACCAGAGGAAGACGGCAAACTAATCTTACAAAACTTTGCTAGAATACATTTACACATATAACCTTAGCTATTTTTAAGAAGCCCTAGGTTTAAAAAAAAAGTACACATCCAAGTTTTTAGAAACATATCTTCTAAAATACCTTTTTTTGCAATTTTTTTAGAAGCACACCTTCTAAAATAATTGTGTTTTCAAGAACACCCATCGATGCTGAAAGGCTTCTTTTTTGGGGAGTTACTATTATTCTTAATCAACCCTCTGTAGATCAAACATAGGGAAAAACAGAAAACAATTTGAAGCAATCTTTGCAAGTCCTTCTTTAGTATTACGAATAAAAGTTAGTACTAGCTCAAGAAAATTACAAGTGTTAGCCTTAACATTCACTGGGAAAACTGCACGACAGAAAATTGGTACAAAGCATATGTTACTCCTGCCTGCTTTCTACCCTTAAAAAAAGAATAGTGAATAAAACCACTGTCTCGGATGAGGGAGTTAGTCAGATACAGGTAGTGTGGGAAAATAAATATATGGTTGGACATCAAAACAGTCAAGCTGGTAAAACTTTAATCTTGAAAACTTTAATTTTAACCTTACTGTTATTGATTGAACACTGAGATTCTAAAAAAAAAACTTGACAGAAGAGCACCTTTTGCTTGCAAATAAAATATTTGGAAAATAGCACAAAATGACAATTTTAAAAAGCCTTTTCTATTGTACTAGTAAACTGAATAACCACAAACACAGTTCTGTCTGTAAGTCAGCTCAAGTTTTAGCTTTCAATTCCTTGCAGTAAAGTAAGAATAGAAGCCACAGTGTTTAAAAGGATGCTATCAACCGTTTTAGTCTTGAAGGGAAGAAATGTTTTCACGGATTACTCCAGAGTAAAACCAATAAAAGTGCATGCCAGAAGGTAAAGATTTATCCAAACATATTTATTGCTCAAAACCAACAGGATTAGCCGCAGACATAAAGCAGCTGCATGAACGTGTTCTTGCTGCTTGAGCACAGGAGTCCATCCACCCTTGGATGGCAGAGGAGCCACACACAGGTCCTGCAGGTAGCCTTCCTGGGTCTGGACCAAACAACACACAGTTTTGACAGAAGGATTCTGCAAATATAAAATGGGTTCCCTCCACTTTTTTCCAAAGAAAAAGCAAAATCTTGCCTCTTGAGAATTGAAAAACCTCCAGAAGCATGAGCACCCCCGCTGCAAAGAGCAGGCAGTCACCATAAAAAAGGAAAGCAGAGCACAAAATACTGGAGGAGAAAAAGGCAGTCAAGTTTTAAATTGCAACTGCAACACTAGACAGAGTAGGGTGTTTATCATTTTACTTAACTTTCCAATGACATTTTAATCCAAATGGCTAAATGGTTTTGCTGCTACACAGGACATCAACAGGAGGTGGTTGTCACAGAAAATGATGCAGAGAACTGGTAATCTTACAACAGTTAAAAACTGTCTGACAGTACTTTGAATTAAAAGCAACTTGAACATATCATGCATGTTTTTGCTTATTTGTCCTGAAAGTTACGAGACATAGCTTCAACTCAAGTTTTAAAAATCATTTTATCTGATCAGGCAGGCCTCATAAAAGCACTATTAAAGTAATCTTACTTTACCTACCTTTAGGTTGAAAGCCTGTCTGCCTTGCCAAAAGGGCAACTGTCATAATCTGCCTTAAATTCAAGCTTTCAAGTGGTGAATATACAGTCTTCCATGCCCTAAGCTTAATTTTATTTCTGATAAATGTCATAATGTAACTCAATATAAAAGTACATTAAAAATACAAACTGTAATGATTATGCCTTTATGTTATTACTGCTGGCTAGCACGAGGCAGATTTATGGAAAAGTCATCATGTCTCTGTTTAGGAAAGAACTTGTATTTTTTTAACCCAGCAGACTCTTCTGAGCTTTTTCCAAGATAGGCGCTTGAAAACCACACACACAAAATAGGTTCCATCACACACACACAAAATGAATTCTAGATGCAAGATACTCAAGCTTTGTCCTTGTTCTACCAAAGCTTTAACTGTCTTATGGCTTGTATTGATGTCTGCCAAAACAGACCAGGACAAAAATCCTTCCACTGAGTAGTAAGAACAATTCAGAGACTGTCACTTTGCCTTTGAAAAAATGCTGGATAAACTAGGGAGCTTATGTAGGGAACGAGAAATTAGTCAGCAAGAGACTACTGCTACCTGATAATCACCTACATGAAAATCCCTCTGTGCGCAATGCAAGATAATTGAATCC
Source organism: Chroicocephalus ridibundus (assembly GCF_963924245.1). NCBI lineage: Eukaryota > Metazoa > Chordata > Aves > Charadriiformes > Laridae > Chroicocephalus > Chroicocephalus ridibundus. The sequence continues at coordinate 27,652,518 of NC_086285.1, read as the reverse complement.
AGGTTAACCCTCCCTCATAGAAGCTACCTCAGACTCTTGTCCTTCTGTACTACCGTAAGAGCCTGCCGCTGCCAGCTACAATAAAATAAATCCTCTGCCTACCGTCTCCATGGCATGTCATTAATGTGTAAAATCCTTAATGCAGGCTGCCGAACAGACCACCTGTAACTGAGCGATGGAAACACCCCTGCTCTATGGCTGAAGCCCCTCATGAGGTTCATTAAACCTTGAGGATCCCACGATACAAACCCAACAGCTCGCATCCAATGACAAAGCCCCCTCAAGTAAAACCAACATGGTGAGTGTAACGCACCCAGGACAGTCACTGCGTACGGTCCTGAACCGATGGAAACAATGGGGAAGACTGGAAAAAGCTCTTCTCAAATAATGGCTATGAAAATACCCAGTATGATACTGGGTAGTAAAAGCGAGCAACAATTTCACAGTACAACTCTTGTCTTTGCTACTTTCTAATCTATTATTACTAATAAGGTAAAATAAAACACACACCAAGTTATGATGAAAGACAGAAACCTCAAATCTGGCAGCTTGCAGGTATTGACTAACAAAGTATGAGAAATACCAGCATTCTGCATGGATTCAGTCTCGTTTGTCTGTATTCAATAAGGTCTTAAATTATGTTTATTAAAAAAAAAAAAAAGAAAATTCAATCTGCTCCAGAGCAAAATGGGGTTTTTTGGAATGGTCTCATAAGCACTGAAAACCCTACAACATGACTTCACAGTTTTGAACATCTTTTTTGACTGCAGTTTGGGTCTTCAGGTGGGACGAGGTCTCCCAGCAGTTAGGGATGTGCTTTTGTGAAACGCCCAGTAAACCATCACAACCCTGCCTGGCCACGCCACAAATTCCAGTGAGGAGAGATCCGGCATGTCTACCAAACAACCATCCGGGTTACCAGCTAACAGCAAGACTGAAGGTAGACGGTTCATACAGGGTACACCTTGCTCAGTACCAGAAAAAAGTAAAGATCGCAGCCGCAGAAGTCGGTTTTGGCCAGAGGGGATGCAGCGGCTCAATTCGCTGCATGAGGCTTACAGCCTGAAAGCCAAAATCACAACTTCAAAAGAAGAACAGCAGCAGTGGGGGTTGATGAGATTTAGAAGTACTTCTAAGAGAAATGGAGTAGGAGAAAAATAATACATGTCCAGCTTACTTAATTAAATCTGGCAGATGAAACCGCTGAGCGTTATCTAAGAGCAAAATGAGTAAAAGACACAGAAATGCAAAGTTATCAATGGTGATTTGTATGCTAGGTCAAAGTTGTATAACTCAAATAAAAGAAAGTAGTTTTAGAAAAGAAATATATGAAGTTTTTTCCAAAACAGACGTTATATTAGCCATTACTTAAAATCCAGTCAAGGTGCTACAGGCTATCTTACCCCTGGAAAGGAATTCACTGGTAACGCAAGGAGCAAGGAACAGCCCTGGTTTAACTAGGGCACAGCTCAAGAGCATACAAAGCCCCAGGACTCCTCTTCTACTCGCCTGAGGACCCACTGCACCCCGTGCTGAGGGACAGGGCTGGCCGGCTGTGAGCAGGAGGAGGAAAGCAATGCTCCCCAGAAAGCTCCTCTCAACCTCTCCCGCAGGCAGGAAACGAGCTGCCGGCGCCGACCGCCGGCAGAGCAGGAGGGAACACTTCACCCCCCGAACAACCAAGGAACAACATCAACCATACGCTTCTGGGAAACTTTTAACATAAGGGAAAGAAATCCATTTTATTTATCCAAGTAAACATCAAAAGGTTAATGCTATTATCCAAGGAGCTCTGTCAACCTGAAATATTCTCACATTTTACGACTGTCAAAGTTTTACATTGTGCAAGAGGAGTATTTAAAAAACGACGTTAGGCATGCAGCGCAATACAAGTAATCCATTACTCTTACTGTGGCTGAAACAAATTTTGTTTGTGCTTAGAACGGGCTGGTGAATGTCACTACATTGGAAAGCTAGACCTCAAAAGGCAGGCAGGCATAAGGGTCCATCCCGCTTTGCTATCGTTTTGGTTGCATGACCTATGAAGAACAGCTGCAGCACTAAAGCAGCTGCAGGTTATACTGTAATCATATGCATTTGTAATTAAATGATCAGCATCAATTTCTAACTTAAAAGTTACAGGTATTCGTTTATTTTCCTACAGGATGAAAGAAATACAGATGAAAAATTTATCATATCCCTTCTGGTCCTCTGTCTCAAACTGAATTGATCAGGTCAGAATTTTACTGTATTTCACTACGTTGCATTGCATAAATATCTTCAAAATATTAAAAAAACCCAGCAGATTGACCATATAACGTCACATTTTTTCTTCAAACTCTTTGCAGGATTTAACTGGTATGTATGTAGAAGCATCTTCATATGGGGATACAATGACTGTCGTAAAGGATGCAGCCTAAAACAAAGTATTAAACTCAATGTCGACATTGGAATATTAAATTATTTTAAGCGCCCAAAATTCACTTTTCAACAGACATATTTTAAGGCAAATTTGTGAAACAAGTGAAAAGAGTAAGTTGAGAACAGACCAAACATTGCATTTTTACCCTTGAATCCTGATACAGCCAATAAACTGAAAAAGTAGATGCTCACCAGTTCTACAGAACTTCTGCAGCAAAATGACACAGGTATAAATTCATGTCAGATTAAGTCTTTGAGTTTGTGTATTTGACAATACGTACCTCCATTTAAATTTTTATTAATAAAGAGGTTCATTTTCATATATATTATTGTATTATATTATTACAACCTAATAACTGTTAGAATAGTAATTATTATACATAATATATGTTATTAGTGTGCATGTTTTCATTATATTATCAGTAAGCAGATACTGTGAGAGCCATTCCAATTACATCACTATTTCCCATTTGGACAAGGGCTGAACTCTAGGAAAAATATATACACAGAATACATTAATTTTCTTCTATTGAAAGAAATGTGGTCCCATCATATTTCTTTTTATTACTGCTTCTCACCCTCCTCCTCCACCCAGTAAGAGACGAGCCAAACTATATCACCAGTCAACCTAACAAACAGTAGGCATCACTGGCGTATTTTCTTGATACTATAAGGTCTGGGGAATGGAGAAGAGAAGGCTCCAGGGTGACCTTATTGTGGCCTTTCAATATACAAAGGGGGCTTATAAGAAAGATGGAGGGAGACTTTCAACCAGCGCCTTTAATGAAAGGACAAAGGGCAGCGGTTTTAAACTAAAAGAAGGTAGATTTATAGTGGACACAAGGAAGACATTTTTTACAATGAGAGTGGTTGACCAGAGAAGTTGTGGATGCCCCATGACTGGAAGTGTTCAACGTCAGGTTCGATGGGGCTTTGAGCAACCTAATTTAGTGAAAGATGTTCCCGCACGCAGCAGAGGGGTTGGATGTGGTGATCTTTAATGGTCACTTCCAACCCAAACCATTCTGTGATTCTATGAGTTTGAAGGCTGTGGAGCAGATGAAAGCAGAATTTCAGGAAGAAAACATACCAGCTCCTGTCATTTAGGGCACATTTAAGTATTTAGCTATTTATGATTTCTATCATGCAAAAAAAAGGGGGAGGTTAGTGCTGGTGCCTCACCCGATGTCTGATTATCCGCTGCTGCTGGCCAAGGGTAGGAGACAGCTTTTGGCAGAAGGGCAATGCTGCCTGGTGGCAGGGCTAGACAGTTACAGAACAGACAGACCCTCTTCCAGCTTCACCCACGGACATCTACTGACAGACCAACAGGATGCTTCAATACCTAATTGGGACTACTTAATCCTGCTTAAAACCAACTTGTATGGGTAGACGGGGCAGTTTGTTTCATTTGTTTTTACGGATCCCTAAGTGACACAACTGCGGCGCACTGTTTCTGGCTAACGAAGCCCACCTCTGAGCTGCGCTGGGACAGCAGAGACCAGCCCGTCCTACTGCCGGGGCTCAGCCTTTCCTCCTTCCAGCCCTGCAGCAAAGAAATCCATCTGGAATCTAACCCTGCTGCTACACTTTAGATGCTGGTTTGTATCAGCTGTTGACACCAATATCTTTCCATTTTGGAAGAAGCATGCCATCATCTCAGCAGGAATGCCCTGAGCTCAATGACCCCCGTGCTGCACGGAAAGTTAACCAGGCAGGCTGGCGGACATGCATATCCCAACAACCTAATTTTTCTCTATCATACCTGCTTGCTAGTTCTACTGTGAATTTAAATGAAAATAAATGACATGTGATGGCATATTTTCCTAAGAAGGAAAAGCACACCAGTATTTCTCCGTAAGAACATGACTTTTTAAAGCCTATGATGTGGCTGCTGGTCAAACAGTCCAGTAGAAAAAGGAATTACATCTTTGCCTCTGTAAAATGAAGGCATACCTTTAGTGATTTAAACATCAATGTTTTAAAAGATTCCTTTCTTTCTACAAATTATTTTCAGGAAAAAAGAAAAAACATTATTTCAAACTGAGCGCTTGGTAACCTTCTTCGCCCTGCAAGGTCATGACTGAGGACTGAAATATGTGAAAGGATATCCGAAAGCCTCAGAAAGAATGTAATATTGTCATTATAAATATATAAGGATATAGTTGATATAAGCTCATCCTTGATAAAAACAAATTTAATGCCGGGCACCCCTGCTACGGAAGTATTCACCCATTTCTCCAAATCACTCTAAAGAAAAGTAGGCAGCCTGAAATGCAAAGTGTTGGTGAGGTGTCCAGGAAGGAGAGACAATTAGAAGTAAAAGGCAAAAGAATTAATTACCAGAAATGGCCAAAATCCAAATTTAAATTAAAAGCAAATTGTCGGTGGTGCCTACTTAAGTAAAAACATGTATAGGTATCTGGAATCAATATACCTCTGTTGAGAGAAAGCTGACAAACTGGCAGTTATCAAAGAGCTCCAGGCTTTGCGGGAGAGGCCCAGGGTCACCTCCAGAGGGTCTCGTCAGAGCCCTGATCAGAATGGAGATGGACAAACACAGATTAGTTGAAATGGATAAAACAGGCAAGAATTCATAGATCTGAAATCTCCATTTGTTGCCTTTTTGCTGCTTCTCAATTCATTTTGCTTACCGTGCAAAAAGTACAAAACCAACTGAAACAAAATGAATGAGACTTTTCATATAGCTAACCTAGACAAATCTTTGTTAAGGAAACAAAGCGAATGGAGAAGAAACAATAGACGGGGGAGACGGGATACTACCAAGCAACTGGTTTAAAAAAACCCCTGTTGAGCCCATGTGGATTTTCCACCAGGGCAATCCCAGGCTCTCCTCTTCTTTGTACATATGAAATTTAAATGAGAATCAGATATTTGACTGGACATCACCGAATCACCGCTATTTACAGCCCTTGGGGCTCTCAATAGCTGAGTAAAATATAGAAACTAGTCCCAATACAGTGATGAGTGTGTAAGGAGAGATTCAGACTATCGTTTTTTTCCACATCCAAACTACTCTTGTACTAATGCAAGCACACTAAAACAAGCTCAATCCCCTGAAAACCCATTAACATCATGGCAACTTTAAAAGCACTCAGAGCTGCTTTCCAAACGAGTCACAGAGAAATCTCCAATTCATTTCAACACAATCAATACCAGGCCAATACCCAGTGACTGAAAATGCCAACTACTCTAGCATAAAAAACTGCTTCCATTCAGGAATCACAGGTATACACAGAATTGGAAAATTCTGACGCTCCTCCAAAGGTTCCTCAGCTGTTAAGACATCAGGATAACTACGCCAAAGGGTCCAGTTAAGGCATAGCTCTAACTCTTTTTAGGGAATGTCTCCCCTGAAGTATAATGAGGCTTTGCTGGCTCGTGAACTTCCCAATTGCCAATATATGAAATGCAAAGAAAAGGTAACAGGCAACTGATGCCCAGGGAAGGCAAGAATGTTGACATGCAAATAGGAGTGGTACAAAGATCTCGACAAACTTCTTTTCGTTCTGTCTTGCTACCGGACCCAAACACGCAAAGGGACCATGACAAATAACATACTCCCAAAACTACCAGCAATTTCTAATCCACAATTAGTTTCTGTATTTTTAACAGAAAGAGCAATTAAACAAGGCTATGCCTCTGTTCATTCACTTTGTCAATAAACAAGAGGGAAAAGTTACTCTTTATTAAAGAACCATGTGATTTCCTCATCTGGAGTCTGACACAAGAACATTTCCTTGCTTTTTCTTAACTCTTCCCTCTTAAACATTTAAGCACAAGTTAATATTCATTTTATGCACTTCAGAACAGATGCTATTTCTGTTCTTCAGTTATCCAGATAATCTCTTAATTAAATATCTGCACATAGCACCCTGAGAACTGGATTTATATTTTAATCACATATACCTCTACTTTTTCATTTTGCTTTTACTTACTCTGGCGTGTGGGAATATTGCACATGGCTGTAAAAAATCCTCCATGGTTAAATTCTGTAATGCAGACTTCTGAAACCAACCAAAGAATGACCTAAATATGAACAGCACTGATTCTCAAAAACAATGAAATGCAAAGCTGTTTTACAAGGTCATCATTTAAGTCACCCTGCTTGTATATTTTATATATATTCTATATGTATTTACATATTACAGGTGAAACAAACTTAATTTCTCAACTATTTAAACAGTATTATTCTCACAGTCATAAGTGACACTCATTCCCAAATGTGGCTCAGAGAGCAAAAGCTTAAATGCTGACCAGCAAACAACCCTCATATTCTGAGCCCCGCACTCCCACTCTTTATTCAAGAACTTTTAGAGAACATGCACAACCCTCATGGGCAAGGCAATCCTTCAGCTAAAAAGCATCATGTATCTGCAGAGCAAACTGAACACTGAGATGATCTCTATTACACAAGCATTCTCCAAAATATATTTCCAGTACCATACTGCTACGTTTTTTCTCTACTTCACTTTTAAGGAAAACATTTTTTCAAGTCATAATTACACATTTATACATGATAGAAAAATAACCTCAACATTTCCTGTTACGGATAGGAGATTTATTTAACCTTCGTGTGGGAAAACAATTTAGAGTTCTAGTATGCAGCCCTCAATGTGCTTCTCTAGAGTAAAACATTAGATAAACCTCACACAGCACAATTTGATTGAAGAAAAAAGGGCTGCAGGATTAAGTTAAAGTTGTACTGTTTGTATCCTTTACTAAGGCATTATTAGCTAATCCGATTATTTCCTAATGCACTGATTGGTTTATTTGGTATGTTAAAAATGCCAAATCACCTTTAGTCACCAGAGAGGGTCCTACGGTGACTGTGTAACTGTTGCATGGCACTGATCAATTTTTGACTGTGATTTTCTGCTCAGCAGTTAGCTCTCTTAGGTTATAATCCACGAGGCAGCATATTTATTAAGCGGATGAAGGAAAACAACATTCATCATGTTAAATTTAAAGAATAACCTTCCCCCTCGACAAATGAACTTTTGTAATAAAACGCATACTGAACCTATGTAAATATAATATAGGTTTATTGTATTAATCTCTAGAATAGTTCAATATTTTATATACATTTATTTTTGTGCTTTGATTTAGATTTTATATATTTATGTATTTTTTATAAACACTTAACATTTGTATATTGGTATTTACTATTCATATATTAGATGTATTCTTAATGAATATTTAAATATGTCATATATAAAATATAACTTTCAAAATGAAGGAAAACTTGGATAAAATACTAATAAATCAGTAACGTCTCTAAAATAAAAATCACTGTACTCCTCCTCAGTGGATTTTCTGGGGTTTTGGTTTTTGTTTGTGGGTGGTTTTTGTTCGTTTTTTTTTTTACTTAGAAAGTGATCACTTGAAGTTTCCCAGAATGTCCAAAGAGATTCCAAGATGGAAAAGAATGATCCCCCCCCAAAACCAGCAAGGTGCCCTCCCAGCAGGCCAGAGGCCACCAGCCGTACTGAAAGGACCTCGGCTGGTGTCACCCAGTGCCCCGTCCCTCCTACGTGTGGGATTATGTCCGAACCACGCGATGGCTGACAGCAGGGGAGGGCAGACCTCGCCACCATCTTCAGCTGCCTTATAGGGGAGATTAAAGAGGGATTGGAGCTCCTAAGGGAGAGGACGAGAGGCCACAGACACAAGCCTGCACGTGGGAAATGTTTTTTAGAAGTAAGGAAAGATTTCTCCCCATGGGGATGCTCAAACGTAGGAACAGGGTGTCCAGAAGGACTGTGGAGTCTCCCTGGCTATGGGGAGATGTAAAACTGGAATGGGCAGAGCCCTGGGCAAATTGGCCTGCCTCCACCTGCTCCGAGCTGGGGGCTGGATAAGAGGATGTCCTTGCGTCCCTTTCCAGCTCAACTGCTCTGTGACACTACTCTGTGCTTATGTGGATGGGCACAGGAAAATTCTGTATCAATGCATCAGGTAATCGGCATTTAGTCGCACAGTGGTGGTCAAGATTGAGATAAATCCTCAAATGAGAATTTTAAAACCTTTTTCTGAAGTGTTTCCTAAGACTGAAGTGCTACCTCCCATAATGTCTCTCCATGGCCTTGTCTCTACAACTTCTTTCCTGCTTCCGAAATCAGGCTGACAAAGTCCAAGGCAGAGCTCGATTCTCTGCCCTGCTTCCTCAAAATACATGTCATTTTGGCCCCTGCTCTGCCATGTTGGTTACTCCCTAACTTGGTTATTTTCAACCCCCTAGTGCCGGCCTTCTCTGTTACAGATTTGCTGGCAACCAGACAGATTTAGATATAGACAGATTTAGAGATATACGTACTTTAATTGTGAGGGAAACAAGGCAACCAGACTGTAAATATCATACCGGTACAACTGGTAAAACAATTTTGTACCTTCAACACTGGAAGTTCTTTTATAAGTAGAAAGTTTCAAGGAAGGGAAAAGTTGCATTTTCTGCATAGTACAGCATAATTCTCCCCAAAAATTTCTCATGAAAGTAAATGTCATTATTACTTCTCATTTAAGAAACTACATACTTATTCATGTATCTTATTTTCTCTTCCCATTACTGTGTGCCAACTACTATGCACGGTTCTTGTGTTCAATGGTAAAGAGTATGTCCTAAAGCCACTAAAAATGCATACCTATCAACAGCATTTAATGCTGTGATGAGTAGAACTCATCAACTAGTGTAGGATTTTCCTATTTGACCCACTTTTCCACTTGTGAGCTCTCTTGGACAATCCTATACTGTGAAATTATCGTTTTAATGTAATACATTGATGGATTCCTAACCACAAAAATGCTATCCCTTAGCTGTTTTTAAATGGCATTCTGTAAGACACAAGTAGTTCCTGAAATACAAGAGTAAAGCACAACTCTTCAACATCATGCATCAGGAAACCTGAACTCTGTCTTAGAAAAGATTTTATGATTTCTTTCTTAAATATCTGAAGTCTGTACAAAAATTCAGCTCCCTGTCTCTAAGTTCAAGGTGACAGAAATGGGACTACTGATAAAAAAAACAATCATCCATTAATTTTGCTTTTGTATTGTTCTTTTTGCTGGAAATTCTATTTAAGAAAGCAGTATTTGGACTACATTTTTAATTTTTGCATAGATATTGCTGGAATGAAAATATACTAATTTTAGAGAGTGGTGTAATGATTTAAATTAATCCAAAAATGACAATGAAAAAAAGGGAGGGGAAGAGTCTTGTATTTAAAAAAAACCCAACCCATTAGGGCTTCATGCAAAGAACACTTAACATTACTGTCCAAATCAGAAGACTTACTAGATTAGCACTAGAAAAATTTGTATTTCTGTCCTAAAGGTTACTCTGATCTAATCAGACACATAATAAACAGAAGCCTATCTTTAGTCCGAAGTGAACCCTGTGTTCAGTGAAAGGCTACGATATATCAGGAAAGGCTTAACCTAGTCTCCCCCGACCTGTTGAGTACCTAAGTGGCTTAGCAACTTAGCGCTTCCCACAAGCGCAGTATTAAATATCGTGTCTGTATGCAGTTCTCATTGCACTTCCTTATACACAGGAATCTAAAGATTGCTAATGATCTGTAATCCAGCTAAAAACAGAAAGAAGTGGATAATCTCTTTGGGAGGTATTCTCCCAAACGTTAACAGATGACTAGACTGCAAGAATATTAAGACTGAAAGCTCAATGACAGTAAGTGACTAAAGGTATTGACTGTCTGCTTTGCCTTCTTTTCTTAAACACAGGGCGGTTTCACATTGCTTATAATTAATTAGCACTATTTCTTCATGACAATGTCAAGCTACAGATCAACTTTTGCCAACAAATGGAAAGAAGGAGTTTCTCACATTTGTTCTTGGACTTTACGTATAGAAATGACAAAGGACGAGAATTCAGGGCACTCTTAATTACACAGTGCAGGTATTCTCTCACTCCTCCCTTCTCCCTAGCTGTCTGGGAGAGCAGGGATATGTGAGGTTGTGGGTGATGGCAGTATTCTCTCTTACCCTTCTGCAGCCTCCTAATCTGCATTTTACATTATCACTGCTCACAGAAACACCGTGCCTTCTCAAATGTCATCACAGCTGGCTACTACCATCCCAGCTGATGTCAGAGACGCTGGAGAGTCGGGGGTGGGTCAAGTGTTTCACATAAAATTTTAAGCTGTTTCCAAAAGCATTTATTTTGCATCATCATTGATGCACTTGCTCCGAGAAGTACAGAAGAAAAACATGAGCTTTAATTCGTTTCAGTGTTTTATTCAGAAGATGGTTCAGAAGGAACGCAAAATGTTAGCAATACCCCGTTCCGAGTGAGTAAGATATTCACAGTGGACAGAGGGATAAACAATGAGAGGCATTTTCCCTGAGAAGTAGAAAGGAAAGTGAAAACTATAAAATAAAAATTGGGACTTTGAATCAAGGTACAGAATAAAACACTGTATGGCATTTTTAAAAATAGATTGATTGAGAGTCTCGTGTTGGTAACGTAGAGATTTCTCCTGAAGGATACTTGCATCTTGCAGACAGACCTCTCTGCTTAAAACATCTAGAAAAGCCCAAAGGCATCTTTTTCAACCCGCCCAACATTTGCAGAGATTTCATTAGGAAAGTCCTTTGTGCCGCACACACCAGTGAAGTGCCCATCCACATTCCCACGCGGGTCCCCCGAGCCCCTCATCAGGGAGCTCCTGCTCCCTCCATCGTTACCGCTGTTTCACCCCCTGCTTCTCCCAGCAAAACCTCCCCTCCGGCACAACCTGCAGAAGCGACTCCTTTCAAGACGCACCAGGAGCGCACAAAGCAACAGGCTCTTAAAAAAAAAAAACAAGTCCTCACACTGTATCTGTCAATTCTCCCATTTACAGTGTTCCTAGCTATTTTTTGCCAAGCTATAAAAAGTAGCTATTTCAAATAACTTCTTGTAGAAAGAAGGAGCAAGTCAAAGTTTATTGTCTGCCTAAAGTTAATTTCAGAAGAATAAACCAAACCTCTCTCATTTTGGAAAGAATTATCTACCGTCCTAATGCAGATACTAAGCAACATAAAACCCCTAGATTACGGTTAATTACAGCTGCTACTCTGGAGCTTGTGACCGCCCGTCCCAGACGCATCACTAAACCAGAGTGCAGTGGAAGCCCTTGGGCCGTAATTAAGATTCTGATCCACTAGTGGAAGTTTCATATTTTATTCAAACTTCTCTAGACTTACGATGGTATTCTCTTCTTGCCAAAGCAATAAGGGAAGAACAGAAGCAGATCCGTAACCCCGCAATGAGCTTCCCGCTGCACCACAGTTATGCCTGGTCTCAGCAATCGGCCTCACAGCGATTTGTACCCGGCGGTTCGAATGCCGACTGCCGGTGCCAGATCTCCTGAGGAACCACCAGAACAGCCCACCCCCAACGAAAAGATGTGACAGCAGTAAGTCACACCACCTCTGTTTTTAAAAACTCCTGCCTACCCTAAAATCTGGACGCGTTCATGGCTACCTGACTCGTGGCTAGTGCCGGCTTGCTGTTTAAACCCCGGCTGAAGGTGCAGCCAGCAAGGCCGGTGCTGCGTTCCTACACCATCACCAGCTGGGAGACAGAAGACAGAGAGGGGAAGAGGTCTGTGAGGTCTCTCTCCTGTCTAAACACAAGGCTGCCAGGAAAGGATGCAGACACACCCAGTGATGGGACAAAGGACCTTTGGGTTAAGAACAGCATCAGCTCATTTGCACCTCACAGGTTGATACATGAACTCCCCTTCTTCAACACAACTCTCAAAAAGCTTTCTTTGTATCCTTCTCTATCCATACCCTTCATACCCTTTTCTGGGCCAGACTCATGGAGCCCATTCCCTCTCCCTGTCTCCCAGCTCTCCAAAACCACTGCAAATGTAGGCTGGTGACCTGATGGCACACTCACACTAGAGCTGGTACTCACAAAAGGGCTGAGATTTCAGGCTGTATCTATATTAGTATGTAAGTAACCCTAGCAATTTAACAGTATGGATGGCTGCATGCCAGTTCTGGCACCTATAGCCATCCCTGCTCAGTTTCATAGGCTAGATAGAGCTTTGCAGAGAAATGTTCCTGCAGATGTCAAGTATGCTGCAGTCGTTTAAAGGGAACAAAGAGAACCGTACTTACGACTTGTTCTAATAAAAAGGTATGGGTCAGACAAAAATTCAAATCAAATACAATTAACTTTCATAAAAGCTAGCACTATAAGATAGAACAAGAGCTGAACACATGCAGAATGAAGAGGTGCCATAAAACCTACCCTTGAACTGAATATTACCAATAAACTAAAGCCGACTTCCAGTACATTATTATATGCTTCGATGTCTCTAAAACCTTTTCACCCTCTACAATAGTCCACTGTAATTGTCACATGGTAATCAGATCTGTTGAGTATGCAGGAACTCGCTCCGTTTCAAAATGTTATGGTGCTTACAAAGGATTTTATTCATTAGACAGATTAATAGCTGTTCTTTGAACTCTCTCTCCATCACACAAGTCTGTGCTGAGTGCCAGACCAGTGCTGCCTGGAGGACAGCAGAGAAGGGCTTCAGAAACTCGCCCGAGAGAAGACAAGCAAGCTTACATGAAAAATTGTACTGGGAATTGTAACTGAAAATAAATTCTACAGCAAACATGATTCCCTTAATTATTAAAATAGACAAACCATAAAAATAAATTCCCAGTAATAATACAAGAGGAATCTGATGATGATCTTATTCCCCCTCCGTTTCCCCCACTTCAGAATCAGATCATTCTGGTTTTCAAGTGTATCTTTAGGAAACTTCTTAGGTACCATGAGAAAAATATCAGAGAAGACTCTGCCACAGACAAGTACATAAATATCTCCTTGCATTACATCAATATAAGCTAAGCACAGGTAATCTGCAAGAAAGCAAGCAAGGGCATACTTAAACCATGTTCGTCATGTTGCTTTTTGGAAAGGGTTGTTAATGTAGGTTCCTTGTACAGATGTGAAATAGTTATTGATAAAAATAACACAGAAATGCTTTGTTGTTTTTATGTTTATAAATGTTTTATTTGCAAAACTTCTTAAATGACATTTTAAAATCACATTTAAAACCTACTGGAGGAAGCAAATATAACACATTTTCATTTGTTCAAGTATAGTTTATATTCTGTTGTTCAAGTATATTTTTATATTCTTATGTTCATATTGCTATGAAAGAGTATGAAACAGAGCTTAGAGGCTGTAGATAACTATCCCTCATTGCGAGAAGACTAAAGCGCCTACACTCTTTGAAATCTGAATTGTTATATGTATATTTAAATAATTCAAGAAAATGACACTATTTAGAATTTCCCTGAGGTTCTTAAGATGTCAAATTCATTTATTCTAAATTCAAACCCAAATAAATGATCACTAGTATTAGAACAAGCTTGAGAAATGTCATCCTAAGGCTCCTAAGGCTGTATTTTCCCAGGGATGCTTTAACACCTGAAAATGGTAGCATGCTACAGGATTCATTTTTTTTCTCCCCTTCCTGTATCTGTGGTATTGTTACTTTGATTTTGCTTCAAGAAATAACACTTAGGGAAGCCTGGGACTCCTGGTTTATATGAAACAGTACAGTTTCCAGTCTTGAAAGATGAAAAGATAACAACACCCCAAAAAGAAAAATTACTGTACACCAGTGGCTTCCAATTTAGTGGAATGCCATCTTAGAATACCATCTGGGGTTTTATTCAATTAACCTTTCCTAGAGTTCCCATTAAAGACAACGAAACAGATACCCTGTACATCACCCTGGCAGAACATCACTGACTGACACCCGCACAGCCATGATCAAGTCTTGGCTCAGTACTTACCACAGGAGCTACCATCTAAATGATGAATTCATCTGAAATGAATACAGTCATAACTAAGTACGGGCAGAAATAAAACATCTAGTTGTTTTGTAATGGAACGGCGTATGACAAAATAAAAGCATCACGGCACCAACAAATATGTAAATGAATTTGAAAGCAAAACCGCAAGCCTAACATTGCAAAGCTCGTACCGGAGGTTTGTATTTCCTCATCATTTCTGTGACGATCTTGCTAGACCCATTTACATAGTTTGTGCCAGGACAAGAAAAAAGTAGTTGCTAATTGCAACAAAAAGTGAAAAAAAATGAATAAGGACTTCTAAGATGTTTTGTCCAAATGCAAGGATCGTTCCTGGCAGCGCAAAGGGAGAGCAGTCTGAGGTGCTACGCTGCTGTGTCAGGCTGACCACGAGCTCTTCTGTAATTGTTTGAACATCTGGGATGCAAAGAAGAGCCTGCACGGTCTCATTTCCTCTTCTTAAGGGACAATAGCAAGCTCTGCACATAAGAATTAACACTCAAAGTCCGGAAGTAAACAGCAATCAAGGTATTTTAAATGGATAAATCACATCACAATCAAATCCATGACAACCACCAGTTATGACTTCCAAAATAATTAGAGGACTGAGCAACAAAAATAAGGGCATTGCTTTTACTTTATACAACCTGTACATAAAACAACAGCAAAACTTTACTGGAAATTTCCCTTATGCATTACTGTTCCTTTCACGCAGGAGGAAGCCTCTCCTCACTAACTGCCAGGGAGCCCAGAGCTCTCGCTGCTCCTGGGCAGGGAGGCTGAGGAAGGAGAAAAGCTGCTGGCCGCAGGAGGCAGAAACACTCCTTATGAGAGAGAATTTGGGAAGACTGAGACAGACAAAACACCTGTAAAGTACATTTTCTCCCCCGGTAAGAATTCAATTCGGCTTCCGTTCCAAGTCAATGGGAGACTTCCCAGTAACGGAAAGGTTGCTTAACTTCTGCTTTTTGTTTTTAATCTGTTTATCTAAATTAGATCCTGACTTTAGAATGTTTTTCTCCCTTGAGTATGGTGAAGTAAAGGAAGTCCATTGATTCCTCTTCAAGCCTAGTAATAGATAATACATGTCAGAGATGTAGTGAAAGATAGTTTGCTATTTAAAAAATATACAATTAAAAGGAATCCTCTCTCACGTACAGAACCACTAAACCTTGCAAACAGTATTTTAGAATCATAGAATCGTAGAACGGTTTGGGTTGGAAGGGACGTTAAAGATCACCTAGTTCCAACCCCCTGCCATGAGCAGGGACACCTCGCACTAGACCAGGCTGCTCAAAGCCCCATCCAGCCTGGCCTTGGACACTTCCAGGGATGGGGCATCCACAGCTTCTCTGGGCAACCTGTTCCAGTGCCTCACCACCCTCACAGTAAAGAGTTTCTTCCTAATATCTAATCTAAATCTTCCCTCTTTCAGTTTGAAACCGTTACCCCTCGTCCTATCCCTACACTTCCTGATAAAGAGTCCCTCCCCATCTCTCTTGTAGGTCTCCTTTAGGTGTTGGAAGGCTGCTATAAGGTCCCCCTGGAGCCTTCTCTTCTCCAGGCTGAACAACCCCAACTCTCTCAGCCTGTCCTCATGGTATAGCTGTTCCCGCCCTCTGATCAATTTTCCTGATATATACATTAACTGCACTTCATTGAGAATTTCACTTAATTTTTTGTTTCAAAACAACCAGAGTGGTATTCTGTAAACTAGAAATCATGTCACAGACTGGGAGGATCCTGCCAGTCTCTCAGAACAGTGTAAGTAGGACCACATTTACGCAAAATAATAACAATTTAACCAAGAAAACTGAAGTCTTTCCATTGTTTCACCTTATGCTCCATCCTCTCCTCACCCCTTTCCCACAGTCCAGTTTTTCACTGCCTTTTCTCTTTAAATGCTTTTCTCCACCCTGAAGCAACAGACCAAATGATGTGTTTTAGCAAACTTCTAGCAGTGACATTTGGTGCAATGGAAGAAGACGAGGGAGAGAGGCTCCCCTGCAGTGACGCTGCTGGGGAACACGCCTGGATGCTGAACCGCCACTGCCATCCTACGGATGGACCTGGGCTACAGTTCCTTGAATGTTGGCCAGACTTACCCATATCCCAGTGGGTAGCAATTGGTTTTAAATCAAAGGTCTGCATAAATGTGTTGTTTAATCTTAGCAGCAGCAACAAAGCATAACGTTGACAGAAAAAGATTTTGCTGGTGTCTGTCTTAACAAAAGGGGGTAACCCCGACCACCCTCTCCACTCCAGTGAGTCAATGAAACTACCATGAAGGGCCTTCCACAATCAATAATACCTTAACTCAGGAAAAGGGCTATTTTTGTTTCATCAAAGTTGCTTTACTGTCTCTAATTTTCCACCAGCAGTTCAGTATCTCGGCAGAGTGCTCCAGCTTATCAAAATCTGATGACTCTCCTGAACATCATAATCCTCAAGTAGCTGAGAAATGCCCTAGCTCTAGTCACCGTTTCCCCTACCTACTCTTCTTCCAAATTCTGTGTTGTTTAAAGCCAGTATAGTCACGCAGTAAACATCCCACTAACCAGGCTGACAGACACGTTAAAATGTCTAGAAGCAGCCCACGTTTGTATTACTGCCAGTGCCGCAAAACTGCTGAAGGGTCAGCTGGCTGAGGCTACACGCCCCACATTTTCTTTCCTTCTATTGTCAGCCTTTAAAAAAAATCACAAAACCAGAAATACATGCCAGAGAAGGATAAGGGATGTAACTCGTCTTTCAAGGTAGATAAAAAAAGCACAAGGAAGTATAACACACAACAGAAGGAAGCCAAGCAGCAAAGACACCTCGAAATCTTTAACAATGAACTGCACTTCTATTTAAGGTGACAATAAGACAACCAAGCCATCAGGTATCAACTTAGATGCAGAAAGTGAAAGACTGAGACATTACTGCCAAAACAAAATATGCCACTAAACCTTTGGCAGGAAGGCAAATGGAATCTATAAACAGGAGTAATTATACTAACAAGCAACTTACACACAATAAATACTGAATAAAGACAAATAATAATTAATTCTTTGTGACAGCTGTCACTAGATTATAGCAATCACATTAGCATTGTAGATACTCAAAAGTGAAGCTACAAAAAGAGCCACCAAAATAGCCTTTATTTTTCAAATGTTTTAATTAACATACCAGATTTGGGTGCCGCTTAAGTCCATTCCTAAATTAATTACAATTCTGAGCTGTGTGTACTTCAGCGCAGGCAAATCTCAGACCTCTCATTATGTCAATGAAACAATTGAAAGCTAATTTAGAAAATCAATTTCCAGTACAAAATAGGTTTAGCCATTTTGGGGAGTTTACGTGCCATACAATGTACCTTCAAGATCTTATATATCTGGCTTTGGCTATGCACATGAGCTCTGTATTTTCCCAAGCAGACAGGGTTCTTTTTTCCTAATTTGAAAAAGATTAAATGAATTTCACTCATATGTGATTGTTCTTCCTTAACACACACAAAAAAGGAATGTGCCGTGACCTCTGCTGCTGTTCTGGCACGGCATTTTTTACAAGCTAATTGCCATACAATACACTGAAACGTCACGTTCTGAAGTTTAAGCGTCTTACTGATTAGTCAAACTTCATCGCAAAAGCAACTGGGAAAACACCGTGACAATTTACTAACGGCAATCATGTCTCTATCAAAAAGAAACCATTTTCTTATGCTTCCTGCACATCCTGTATTTGGCTTCTGCTCTGATGTTTGTGAAAAGTGGAAGTTATTGCAGAAAAGCAAACGAACACAGGACTCTCCATATAGATACAAGAGATACACTCAACATTCCTCTTCCCTAACTTTGTTTAATCTATAGGTCTCATGGAAAGGCTAGAAAGAAAACCATTAAAGCCACATCCATCTTCCGAGGCAAAAGGGGCTTGGTTAGATAGAAGGCAATTCTACAGAGGAATTACCTTAACAGCTTCAGTTATATTAACATCTCTTCTACCTTTTGGGGACTTAACACAAAAATGTAAAGCTACAGAAGGATATTAGGAAGAAAGCACCTACAGAAAGAAATCCACAGAAAGGTCTTGAGGGAATGAATTCTAGCACAGCTTTCAAAATTGCTGTTTTATTTTCATGGGAACAAGCTTGAAGTTTGCTAGCTTTGCTTTTAACTCAGGATATTTTCCTTCATTTCTGTAGTATTCTGGGTTTTTTTCTTTCCTGTCTGCTTGTGCTTTAAATAGCATTTGGTGGCCTGGAAAGATACCGAGTCAGATTTCCTGAAAAGGGACTGTGATTTTAATATTGGCAGCATCTGATCCTGTGTGTTTCCGGCAGATAGAGCAGAAACACCACCTGATTTCTCAAGCTGTAATCTGGATGTTAAGAACCATCCAAAAGCTCGAGAGATCAGGAATTTGCTTCTTCATGCCAGGTAAACTGATCTCTAAGTGTCTGTAGTAACTTAACTTTTTTTTTTTTTTTTTTTTGCCAGGTTACTTTTTATCCAGATGAGTCCTGTGGCTCAGATCCGCGCTGTGAGGTACCGGCACACAGCTGCAGCCCAACAAAGATGGACTGAAACCACTGCCAGAGTGGAGGGAGGGAAAGGAGAAGCTCCTTCTGACCACACCAGCTGCACAGCATCCACAAAAGCAACCCAAGCACTGCTTCCAAAGCTCCAGGCTGCCACGGGGAAGACTTATTTCCATTAAAAGAATCGCTTTTTCTGGAATACTTACCGAAGTCTTACACAACACTCCATCAGTTGCGTTATCTGCTTCAGAGACTGTAGCGGTGTGGGCTACAGCATTCTTGGAGAACCAGGGAAAAAGCTTTTTATAGCACAGACTAAAACTTAGGGGCCAAGCTGCGGCAGGGACTACAGTCATGAGCCAACGCAGTGCCTGATTTCTGAAAAACACTGGCAATGATAACATGGAGATGATGGATTTATCCAAACCCTTGTGTAAACAGGATTTAGAGGAACAATGTTAAATTGACTTATGTCACTTGATACAATCAGCACCATCCAAAATCTAAATCAGGACAGAACACCGCAGCACTGAGTGAAATTACTGAGTTCACGCACAGGTTATTCCCCTCACCTTTAGTCAAAATATCAATCCCTTGGGAAGGCATTAACTACCTTGCCTCTTGAACCCGGCTGCTTAAGAACAACTGAGTATCCGACTTTCTTGGATTTCAAAAATTCCAGTTGTGAACCAGTGTGACAACTATTTTTGACAGCTGAAGTTGCACCTAAGGTTGCTGAGGTGGTTTTGGATGTTAGTGTGGTAGGACCAGAGAAAGAGAGACCCTTGTGAAAACCGCTTTGCTTTCCTTCTGCTGCTGTCTTCCCTCGCTCGTTTTCATCTGCATTACTTGTATTGGCTGCAATCCTCCACCACTCATCCCCGCTGAAGTCCTCACGCCTCTTCTCTTTTGCCCTACATTTTCCTGTTCCCCTTATATGACATTACAGGGGAAGAGTGTTCACACCATGTAATTTCAGGTGGGACTGAGAGGGGGAAAGGGCTGCATGGAGTACCAGGTGGCTACACCGCAGGCAGGAGTTCCTACCAAGATGAGGGATTTCTAGATAGACACAGACACGCTCCTGTTTCTTCCACAGGGCAAGAGGAAATCCAACTATTCAGTCAATAATTCAAACAAGGATAAAGCATACATCACTGCTTATGACCACAGCAAGAAAGAAAGGAGAAATTTTCTACTCAGAATGAATATAAGCCCAAACAAACCACCCCTCTTTTTTTTAGGGGAATATAAAAAAAGTAAAAGATCTGATCAACAAATATGCTCCTCCAAGACTCACTGTTCTGTATAAGTGATCTGTCAGAAATTTATTTAGAAAAAGCTGAAAGGCTGCTTCAAAGTCTTAATTACGAAGCAGTCACACGAAAGAACAGTTCATATTCAGCTGAGTCCATAACAAGCCACTGAGACTCTTCCAAACCATCGTCAAAGCACCCTGGAAGAGTTTACCTGGACTCTTGGAGTACTAATTTAAAGGCAATTACTCTTTCCTACTTGTTTCCCTCTCAGAACATGCTAAGCAAGCAGTGGAGGACCTCACACTTTGACCTTAGAATAAATTTTTTGCAGTGTGGCATTTGCTCCAAAGATTTAGCTAAATCTTAAGAAATATATTACCTTATTTTTAGTTAAAAAGAATTTTCATCTGTTCATTTGTAACAGGTCTGAATTGAAATCCATTTAATGTCTGATTCTACTGTGTTTCAACCAGGCCTTTATAGATTTCTTGATCTCAGCGTCTTTTTTAAGATTCCAGGAACTCAAAACCTGATGAACCAATTTCTGTTGGTTTTCCACCTTGACACACTGTATTAAAAACTGCAGCTTGAAGCAAATTCTCACAGCTGAATTAATAGCTCCTGGACAGAGCTTAAAATGGAAAAATCTGACATGAACTACAGCATATATATATCAAGGTTAAGTCCTAACAGCATCTGAGCCTTTCAGCAAGGTTTTGCTCACATGAGTGGTTTGACCGTATTCTCAATGTCCAGTGATTTCCAAACCCTGTTTGGCCTGCATGTGCTAGTTTTAGACTGTTACCATCACATGGAAGCCGTACTTAAACTAACATCACCATTCCTCTTACCACCAGTAATATGCTTCTGATACTTTAAAAGGCAAATTTGCTCGGAATTAAAAATAAGAGAGAAAAAGCACATTGCTTCACACACAGCTGTTTTTGCCTTCATTAACAATCAAAGACCAGTTTCTCGCAACGCAAAACATGGGATTTACATTTCAAAACACAAATATCTTAAATAAAAGTGTAAAATATTTTCCTCCATATGATTAGCCTTTCGCCTGTTTTAAAAATTATGAAAATTAACAGAAATAGAGCGAAAAGGAACATCCTTCTCTGTTCACTCTCCCCACAAAAAGTGATAAAAACCCCTGCCTTGTGGTAAATATAATTATTTGTGTGGAGCATACAGCACGCGTTTAATTTAAGCAAGATCACATTATTTAAGCATTAATAGCTTTTTTCTCCATGCGCTCCCATGCAAAGTCATTAAGGACAGAACGGTCAGGAGCTTTTTATATGGTATTCATCATGGCTGAATACCATAAAGAGCAGTAAATATTGAGGCTTGAGTTTAATGCAGAGAATTCTGTAAGAGCTATACAGAGATTCTGGAAAGGTCCTGTTACCAGTTTTTCCACGTGTTTTAAAGCATAAGCTGCATACAGTTCTCTAATAGCAGACATATTTGCACAAAGGATGCCATCACAAATTGTTCTCTCATTTAAATCTCACCTAATGCTTCAATAAATTTATGTATATACAGTTATTCTACGGTGCCTTCCAGGTATCTATGTCTAATACACAACTATGTGTGTGCATGGGCATGTACATATTTCCTATGCTTCATTTCTCAATGTACGTCTCAGTGTTCCAATTAAGTTTTTCCAACATTACAGTGGAAAACTCCTATTGTCTCATGCAATATTCTTTCAAATGGTCGGAAAAAGTTATTTAGTTTTCTTTTCTCCTAAACATGTAATAATTATTTCTTGAAATTTACTATTCTTCAAAATTCCTGGAAGCCTTCCAGCAACAAACTCCTCTTCCCTCTCTTTTCAATGGCTGCGTTATTCCTTTCCTTTGATGCTAATTTCTCTAACGCAGGCTCTTTGCGTTCGTTTCTCCATCTTCAAATAAAATATATCAGGGACTAGAACAAATGTAAAATCTTCTCATAGAGAAGATTTTCACATGTACGTTTGCTTGATCCCAGCACCACCCAGTGCCAGGGCTCTCGGATGCTGGCCAGGAGCATCCCCCGATCAACCTCCCTTCGGCCCTGGGCACATCCATGGGTGCTTAGGGCACCCAACACTGCCTCCCAACATGGAAGATCTCCCTCAAGGTTTTCTTTTTTGGCAGAAGGTTTAGAAGAGCGTTACATACTTCATTTTAGTCTTTATTTCGAAAAATGTCAGTGAAGGAGTTTCTTCTGCTTCCCGCTGTGCCATCCAGAACATTCAAGGTATTTTTCCTTTTAAAACAATTAATATATCAAGATCAAGATAATAGTATGTCATTACAGTGTCTACCAGAAGCTATTAAGAAACAGTCAAATAGCAAAAGCCAGGGAAATAAATCTGATTCATATCAAGAGTCACTCTAAGTATTCTAAAATAGACTGGGTGTATTTCTGAAGAAATTTATAAGTTTAGAATTTTTCCTCCTTTTGATATACATTTTGAAGAACTCATCCAAAAATTTTCCAGAGAAAGAGCAGAAGATGCCAACCTTTCATTTTGAAAAAAAAAGAGCAACTTTGGACAAAAATAGGTAGACAGATTTTTAGCTTTTTCAAATATTAGAAGAGAAATACTCTAAAAGAAAAGGGTGTGTTTCTCAAATGGTTAAAGAAGACTGCAGACCTCATTTAATTTATCTGAATTATCACTTACAAAAAGGGCTGTAAAACCTTAAAAATAATTAATAGCTGCACTCTACTCTAAGATTATTCTTGAATTCTATGTAGCACTTGTCTTCTTTTTTTTTCACCTCCTGAAGGCCATGGTGACCCAAGCTAGCCAAAGCTTTCTGGTCATTGTTTGCAAATGCCTCTTTTTCTTTAATTGAAAGTTTGATTCAGGGCTAACTTCTTTGTTTTAAAACATTTTTTAATAATATCTCTACAGCTACTATAAGGCAGTTATGAAGAAAAAAAATGTAGTAAAACTTTGTTGTGGTTTTGCTGTTTTTCTCAGCAAACTCCATGAGGAACTTCTGATAACAAATTCTTCATCTCTCGAAAATGATATTCCATGATAAATAATCTTTCTTCACAACTTAATACATATTTAACAAATTAACAAAATGCAACAACCTCCCCAAATTCCTTCTGCAGAGGGATGAAGCTGAAGCTTGGGTGATGCTTCCAGACAAGCCTGACGAAGATCCGCTGAAACTCGCAGGCTGCTACCAAGAGGATGCCGTTGTTCTCTTTCCCTCGGGGCTGTGTATTTCTCACTGTTTCCTTTGCATTCAAACTGGCAACTGTGCAATCGTGGGGTCAGATATCAACAGTTCAGACAGCAGTATGACTTTTTAAGGGGATAAATTACACTATTTGACAGTCAGCTCACTTTGAAGGTCCTGATCTATTGCAGTTTAAGTTGAACCAGTTTTAGCATCGCGAGTTACTTCCTCCTGCTAAGCTGTAAGAATGAGATAGCAACTTTGGAGCTGGACATACTGAATATACTTCTCCTTTCCTTAGTTACTCTTTCCATGTTTTCCAGAAGTTCTCTCTTGGAGGCCCGCCTACTTTAACACCTCTAGGAGACAAGGGAGCAAGTGCAAGTAGCTTGTCTACTACCGTTTCTGGCAAACGGCAGTTGCTGACAGTAACATCAAGGGTTGTCACCAACCTGTCTTAAAACTTGTGTATCTCAAGTCTAGGAGGGGTTCAAGACAGAAAACACAGCCTTACAGCTCTTGCATGCAACTTTTATCAAGATTCTGACAACAACGCAGTCCCAAATAAAACAAAGAAATGAAAAAGCTGTTAGACCCATGTGGCAGTTCAAATATGAAGCAAAAAGCATTTGGTGCTCTAAGATAATATGTGGAAAAATTATTCCAAGGAATTAGCAAGATGTCCAGAAAGAATGATACCTCCAGTAAAACAGAAACCTTACTGTCAAATAAACGCCTTCTATTAGAATGGCTCTAAATTGCAAATAACCTGAAGACATCCAAAGAGATATGTGTACAAGAGTCTTAACGAAACATTTTAAATTAAGTTCTCAAGACAAACTCAAGAATATTGTAGAAGTTTACTTTTATTCTGCTCTTTCTGGCAGTATGTGGGAGCCGAATTCAGGCAACTTGACCAGAATATACTACTGGCAGCAGTGGTAGATGCACCCACTTTCTATTAACATAAATCTGTGATATCTGTCCTGCGACTGGAAAAAAAATTGCTTTTGTCAACTGCACATTGGAGCTATGAGAGCAGGCATTTTACATGGTATGTGACAGATACTAAATAATCATTATGGGCACACACAATCTGAGGCAATATAGTTGCTTCTCACAGCGTTTCCTCCAGGAAGATGTGGATTACACTTTTTTTTATAGCAACCATTAATTTAATGAACTTTTGCTCCATCTTACCCTTGAGACAAGGCTGAAAGAGCAGCAAGCTGCAGTTACACACTCCACTCCTCAAAGTCTCTGTAACAAAGCAATTGTTTTGAATTCCTTGAAACAACCAAATCACGATACATTTTAGAGCCATTATTTTATTTATGTATAGTCCTAATTCAATAATTGTTCATTATTCTATGGACACAGCTTGCGAGCATGCTTGCCTAATGAGACAAAAGTACCATTAAATGGGGTGTATAGTAGCAAGCAGGTTCAGTAACCATCATTATAGACTCCTCTTCTGTAATACCTAATAAAATGTTTATAATGGCCACAGTAAATGAATTTATCTTGCACAAGCTCAAGGGTATCTGCATCTCACTATCAACAGAGTAGCCAGTCTGAAGTTTAATAAAACAATTGCAGTTTTTGACATATACAGAGAAGAAGAGAGAATCTGAGCTAAAACACATCAAAAGCAAACTAAAACCAGATGAATATTCCAAAATACGAAGCCTTAATAAGACACTTTCTAAAATAATGCCATTTGTTTAAAAAAAAAACCTCCCTCAAAATTCTGATCTATTTTAAGACCTTACATTTAAATATACATGGATTTTTTAAAATTGTATTCTTCCCTTTTGTTTTAGATTTTAAAAGTATCTTTAGCACCACAGTCATTACAGGTAAAGGGAGGGGTGTGAAAAAACTTTCCTGCGTGCCAGTGGTACTATGCCAGTTTTGTACTGCTGCCTATTTCAGATCCCAATTATTACCAGTGGTCGTAAAAAGGACTTTTCTCTATGTAGATCAGAAAAGCTTTTACTTCTATTCTGCTTCATCTTATGAGTTTGGTACCTACCGCTTTGTACTGAAAAAGACATCCACATAGTACATTCTGGTTTATATGAATTTGTAAATATTCAAAACATAACTGCATGAATAAGAGATTACTACAGCTTTAATAAACATTTTTCCTTCTATAAAAGCCTAATACTGAAACTGTATTCCCCTCTGCCATTTGAGACTTTATATTCAGTGAATTCCTGCTTTCCTAAATTACATTTTCTCATGATACAAGTACATAACTTCACTGTGTAGGCTGCAAATCTGGTGGGAAAAAAACCGTTTTTTAGAAATGTCGAGTACTATCCGATTATCATTTTGTGGCAAGTTTTCCGCCTACATTAAAGCCCACAGATAGTAGAAGTCAAAAGGAGCTGTGTTACACACCAGCTTGGCTCCGGAGGGAATGTAATTACTGCTTTTGTACTGAATTTAGTGGCTTTTTTTTTTAACCACTTTACATTTCCAAAACTGAACCCGGAAACAACTGTATGTTAAACTATTTGTGCTATATTAAAATAGATGTTTCACAGCAGCCATGTTTTACATTTTCCCAGTTACTCTGGATTCTGAATATTCCTAACTGCTCTACAAATGTAATTCTATTTTTGGTTGCAGATTAGTGCTTGAAGATATCTGAAGAACTCTTTTTTTTTTTTTTACATCAAATACCATAAGTCCCTGAAATAAAATGTACATGTTTCAAAATACAAAAGTTCCCAGTCATGCTGCTGAGTTCAAAGTCGGTATGAACCTGCCCCTCAGGACTTTATTTTTAGGGGATCTGGGCTAAAGCACCTCCGTGAGAGCGAGCTTCAGGGTAGATTCTTGCTTTGACTTCTATTATACAATGCGTTCTCTCACAAATAGCAGTTTTTTCTTCAAGGCAATTATACATGTTTTAAAAAGAAACCCTTATATAAGCCTTTCACAACTGACGAAAGAGTAATTAACTTGCATAATTGTTACTTGTGACCTGTAGTTTCAGTAATGCAGCTCAGCAGGCCTTAAAATGGTCAGGCACAGGCTGTTATATGGTATTCGCCAGGAAAGGATGCTATCACAGAGTTTCACCCTCCTTTTTATGCATCCACATCCCCGTCACTGCAGTAAACAGAGGGCAGATGTAAGCAGAGACGACCTTCAAGAACAGATCTCAGATATCAATTTTATTTCCATAAATTTTATTCCTGCCCTCAAGACAGAACATTTCTCCACAGTATTATGGTTGGCTGAGCAGAGCAAGAGGAAATGTGAATTAAAAATTCCATTAGAGTGACATATGTAGTACTCCATACAAGTAATGAGATATAAGAATTTTCATAAGATGTATGCCTAAACAAGCATCAAGAGAGGTTAAAAATAAAGAGTTAAAGTTACACATTAATCCTAGATATAGAATTGAAAATCTGAATGCAAAAACGTGATGTTTGACATAAAATCGAAAAAAGAAAATCCATGTGAAATCCTTTCGGCAAAAATTCTTGTCCCATTATTTCAAAACTGACAGCTGTTCAGCATTTCAGTTTATGACTCAGAAATGCTTAGAGGGAAAAGCAGCGGTGATGCTGTACTAGCCATATTACCTCCCCTCCACTGCACCTTCCAGCAGGAAGAAAGTCTAATACGTTGGACCAATTGCATTGGCATCAACTTGGTGCCTAACCTCACGTTTCACAATTCCACATTCAATACTCTCCTTTTGTTCCTTCTCTTTTCAGCGTTTAAAATTTGTTTTATTTCAAGTGACATCTAGATTTATTATTTAAATACCAAAGAAATGACATTTGCAGATGTATGCTCTTCCTCAGCAGCTCTTCTGTACAATTAATTATTGAAAATGTAGTAAGCAAATCAGAACAACCTGGATGTTACCTGCCTACCTACCTTCCTCAGAGAAAGGTGCAGATCCGTCTCCATTACCGAAACTCTCTTTTTGATAACTAAAGCCACTACCTTAAAACTCACGCAGGCACGTTATGGCAACACCAGGCAGGATTACAAAACAGCGCTATTCCCTTGCATGTTACTGTATGGCGATGCTCAATCGACATTGCTTTGCATTGACAGAGTCAACCTGCCCAAGGAGCTCATCCCTATAATTGCCCCAGTGCACAGTTACCTGGTTCAAATGGTCCTCATAGACACATGGCCTCCGAGTGGTACAACTCACCAAGAAATCCAGGGCTGCCTTGAATTTGAGCTTCTCTCACCTCTATGCACCACCATATTAAAATATGGCATCTTAAATGGAGGTTCTTTATACTCACTTCTGCTGAGTGTAAGACCAACGTTAAAATCCCTCTGCGCTGCATCAGTCTGAGCAGACAGAGCCACAGACACAGCAAGGGAGACAGTGACAATGTCACAATGGGGAACCCTGAAGTAAACAATTATGGCCCCTGGTGCTGGCCCTGGGCTTTCATCTTCCCCTGTCCTCCACGTCCCCCTTGGTTATTCCGTGCCCGGAACCCACCCCCCATCCCAACCCCAATTCTCTCAGTGAAGCTGGTTCAGAATCAAACTAAAATGGAGAAAATGAATGCATAAAAACCCCCCACTTCAAATATAGGACTGTATTTTCAAAAGCAGCCTGCCATTTTTGGAGCAACAGCTTTTAAGTCCTCCGCTTGAGACATCTTGAGTGCTATTTCCATGAAAGCTGAACGTTTCCAGCTCCCATGGAAATTAGCAAATGAGGTGGGTGCTCAACATCTCGGCAAGCCACAGCAGTGATTTTGCAGAGGAGAAATGTTAAAACTGAATCACTTACAATTAGGAGGTGCTATCCAATTTTAGAAACCATGTAAAACAAATAAGGTCTTGGAATTAAAATAAAAAAAAGAAAGATAAACTAGCTCAAAAGAAAATGTAGTAAGAAAAGCAGCATTTGGAAATGCATTTAATTCCTGCATTCCCAGACTCTTGATTTTTCATAGCCTTGGGGATGTGCCAGCATGTTAAAAAGATGAAAGATAACATTCTTCCAAAGAGGTCACTCAGACAACATGCTACTAACCGTCAACAAAATAGTAATTACAACAGCTTTATGTTCATTTGAGAACATTTTCGATTCATAGAGCTCCTTAAAAGATTGTTAGATATTTTATTATGGTGACACTTCCACATTGTGTGCACTTTGTACTATAGAAAAGATCTATTTTAACACACCGAAAGACTCCACTAGAACTGGGTATTTAGGTCATTTATGTTACTGCAGTGAAGCGTCAGTTATTTCATCTGATACTCCTAGCCGTTTTGTAATTTGCCAAGAGTAATGTTTTCCGTCAGTAAACTCTGGCAAGTCAATAAACGCAGGCTTGATTTGACTTGAACTGGCATCAAGGTTAGAAATGGAGAGGGCGAATGTGAATCTGCACTGTGAAAGTAAATGCCCTGTTTCGTGGACAGTTAGCCACGCTTCCTTGCTCCTTCTCCTCACCTCGCTTCCAGGGTCATCTCTTAATAGATGTAAGGAAAGGAACACGTAAAGGAATTTATACTTGTCGAGGAAAATATCTATTTAATGAATGCTACAAAGTGAATTATGAAGCAACATAAGCAGAATATGCTGGAGAATTAGTAAAAGGTTTAAAGGAACAGGAGTCACCACCGAGGTGAATTCTGAATAGACGCAGAAAGGCAACAAACGTTTGGTTTTACAGGCACAGAGCATAAACCACAATTGCCTCTTTCTCCCCAGTGGGGCAGCTTGATCCCTGTGAGTTTCTGGGCACCCTGGTCTTCCCCAGTTCTGCCTACTGGAGCTCGCGGATGGTTGCCCAAAACCTGTTAACAATATTGCTCGTAAGTACGCAAAAGGAATAAAAACCTCTAAGTGCCTTCAGACCTGGGGGGAAAAAAAAGGATGAAGAGGTCACTGATTTCAAGATGAGCAGGATTCAGACAGTGCTGGACGGACTAGGAACAATTAATCTTTCTTTACCCCTGTGGTGTGAGCACTCAAAGGTACAGAGAGTTTTGGCAAAGAGGTGAGGGCTCCAACATTCAGCATCTTTTGCAATCTTTTGGTAATAACAGCAAATAAAACCAAACCCAGGAGCTTGCAGATCTAATCCCCTAGATGTCTATAAGTAGGCAGAACTATAATATTTATTTTAAAAGTCGGTGAATTGTGTCTTGTGTAATTTAAGCATCAACAACTAAATTTGCCTGTGTCTGTTTTTTTTTGAGGTACAATTTAATGTGCCAAACCACAAACCGTATCCATGTAGGACACAAGTCTAGAACAATTAAAAAACCATAAAAGAAGTAACAGCATACAGAGTTATAACTGCAATAGTCGGCCTACAAAGTCTTCATTTTCACTACCCTCTGGACTAGATGGTGTGTAGATGGCTACTATTCTGCTTCTTGTTTCTTCTGTCCATATCAAAAGAATGGCATCATCACAATCTGCCTGTGCTTTCGGTCACCCTCAGCTAGCGATCAGACCAATCTATACTGGCATTTCAGTTAGCAAAATTACTCCAAAGCCCTTTCATTAATGGACAACTAAATAACGATTTCTCTCAGGTAGCAATACTTCTTGTCATTTCCCAAGAGCCCGGCATCCACGTACTGATAGGGGAAAACAATGATACATCCTGAACGGTAACAGTGTTGACAGTAGCACAGTAATAGCCTTCAAATTGCTTTCTTTTGAACAAGACAAACAAAAGGAATCCATTTACTCAGACCTTTCACGAACTCCACATTTTGAAACTTCAAGTCAAAATAAGGGGCACAGATGCTGTGATCAAAGAGCAGCTGCTTGCTTAATCCATCAGGAAAAAGATCCAAACAAAAGCTTAAACGAGCAAAATGACAAGAATCCAAATGTTGAGGTAGAATTTTCATTCACTGAAAAGGAGAGCGTGCCTTTCAAATAACTGCAGAGAGGTAAAATAATACACAGACATTATGACGGTTATGAATTCCCAGCTTCAAAATATTTCATTGACAAAGCCGTTAGAATGTACTATATAGCAACTGTAGTGTCTTCCTGGTGATTCGAGCTACTTTCACTTCACTGCTGCTACAGAAACTGTCAGATTGTTTGGGTTATAGAATTGGGAGAGTGTAATTTTTATTAAATGGCTTGTGCATCTAATTAGTTACTTAATACAACCAATGGTGCATGCAGCCATGTGGAACAGGTCTTATTTACTGAATTTAATGAGATAATTTGTTAGGAAAAGTTACTGTGAAATGCCTGAACGAAGAACGAACTAAAATTACAGTGTGAGAAACCCAGGTCATGATCAGCTCAAGACAGACAGTATTAAGTATTAACCAGACAAATTGAGGACTCTCCCCAGGCAAGCATGTGAATTCAAGAGCTGGGCTTATTGCTAAAGACTATTTTTGGCCCCAGAAAAACAGAAAAAAAAATAATACTTGTAGCAATGAGAAGTTTGTATTTGAATTGCTGCAACTACAGTTACATCAGTAAGAACACGACACACTCCACTTGTACAGGGTCATTTCTGCCAGCTCTGTTCATCCTTTTATGTTGTCAGTGCAATGTAAAGTACCTGTCAAATATTGAAAGAATCACAGAATTGTAGATACATAGAATCATAGAATGGTTTAGATTGGAAGGGACCTTAAAGATCATCCAGTTTGAACCAGGGAACCCAACAGAGACACCTCCCACTAGACCAGGTTGCTCAAAGCCCCATCCAGCCTGGCCTTGAACACCCCCAGGGATGGGGCATCCACAGCATCTCTGGGCAACCAGTGCCCCACCACCCTCACAGTAAAGCATTTCTTCCTAATATCTAATCTAAATCTCCCGTCTCCCAGTTTGAAGCCATTACCCCTTGTCCTATTACATGCCTTTGTAAAAAGCCCCTCTCCAGTTTTCCTGTAGGCCCCCTTCAGATACTGAAAGGTCACTATAAGGTCTCCCTGGAGCTTTCTCTTCTCCAGGCTGAACAACCCCAACTCTCTCAGCCTGTCCTCACAGGAGAGGTGCTCCAGCCCTCTGATCATCTCTGTGGCCCTCCTCTGGACCTGGTCCAAAAGGTTCATGTCCTTCTTATGTTGGGGGTACAGAGCTGGACACACTACTCCAGGTGGGGTTTCACCACAGTAGAGTAGAGGGGCAGAATCACCTCCCTTGCCCTACTGGCCTTGCTTCTTTTGATGAAGCCCAGGATACGCTTGGCTTTCTGGGCTGTAAGCACACATTGCCAGATCATTCTAAGCTTCTTATCAACCAGCACCCCCAAGTCCCTCTCCTCAGGGCTGCTCGCAATCCAAGAATTCAACCCAAACTGATGTTTTAAAAACTCTTGAATCTTACAAAATTGGCACCAGAATAGGAAAGAAACCTAAATGGTGGGAGGCACAAGTCTCTTAATCCACAGGCACAATGAACACAGAAGAGCAGGAGTCATGGAGATGATTTGAGGAAGACGTCCTTAAATTAAAAGGCATTGGAGGCAATGAACACTGATACATGGCAAGTTGATGTACTCTGCACAGTTAGAGTTTCAGAAGTTATATTCAAAACTACAGGCAAGGATGCGCCACCAAGAAGGTCTCCCAAAAGAAACCAGTCTTAGTTTGTGCTAGACATTCCTGAAGTCAAAATAGCATGTCCAGCGTAAGTTCAGTTTAACCATAATACAGTAACAGAGGTTAACAAACAACATTTTTAACTGGTAGACAGCGTTTGGATTTTGAGCACTGGGAAACAGAAGGAATATCAAAATTTCCTTAGCAAAATGTAGCTAAAAAATATTGATTTTCACCTACATATACGAATTCAAATGAAAAATTAAAAAACATAATGTGCAATTTAATATTCCTTGGCAGAAGATCTCCTATGAGACTTGGTCTTCCCACTTCCTGACTCACCACAACCAAACTAGGAATCACTTGGCAGCGGTGAATTATTATACATATAGTCCAGCTGTGTAGCTTAAGCCATGAGGGAGGAGGAAGACATGAAGCACCTAACTGCAGCTCCCTTGGGACACTGAAAAGGATGATTTAATGCCAAAGTGATTGAAAAATTTTTTTAGCTGGAACTAATAGAACATTCTGATATTTTAAAACAAGACTGAATGTTTCAATGTCTCCTGGACAGTTGTTTTCAGCTATACGCTGATTTCATCAAAACTAAGTAACTGCAGATTACTTTTTGTGGGGGAGAAGTAGTTTCCATTTTCCAAAGAAAGCAAATACTATTGGCCTAAAAATTTATCACTTCATAAGAAATATAATTAGGCCCAGTTCACAGTGCAAAACTATGAATTCTTTGATACACAGTGACTAGTTGTGTTTACGTCATCATCTAAAAGCAGATTAGCATACTGCAAAAAATGAGCTGCCAAAGTGATTCGTCCTTCTAAGATTAATACTCTGTCATTTTAAAACTAGCACTGATTAAGTTTATCAAAAAGCAAAGGTGGATTTTGTCAGAAGAAATCTGTCGTGCACCAGAAGACATGGTTCAAGAAACACAATCTGGACACTTTACAAACCTACCATCAATTTACAGACCATTCCAGACTGCCGCTAGATTGATCATATTATTACTTGGCATGAACGGTCTTACCTTGGGAAGTATTATGGCTTTTACTGTTCGATATGCAGAATCAGTAGCTTTTTGCAGCACACACAGGCAAAAAAAGGATTTATACTGAATTTGCTTTATATTTTCATGTATCTCATTTTTCCATTTTCTTCCAATGCCTGTGCTACCTACAGTGAGTGGAAACCTGTGCTTGACCTTAGAGCCACCTATAATTAAAAAAGTCATTATCCCGCTCTACTCAGTGCTTGTCAGGCCACACCTGGAATACTGTGTTCAGTTTTGGTCCCCACTATGCAAAAAAGATGTGGACAGGCTGGAGAGGGTCCAGAGAAGGGCCACAAAGATGATCAAAGGGCTGGGAAGCCTGGCATATGAGGAAAGGCTGACAAAACCGGGTTTGTTCAACCTTGAGAAAAGAAGGCTTAGGGGAGACCTTGTCACCATGTTCCAGTATTTCAAGGGTGGCTACAAAGAAGATGGAGACTCCCTTTTTACAAGGAGTCACATGGAAAAGATGAGGGGCAACAGGTACAAGTTACTACTGGTGAGATTCCAATTGGACACAAGAGGAAAATTTTTCACAATGAGAACAATCAGCCACTGGAATAATCTCCCCAGGGAAGTGGCGGATTCCCCAACATTGGACACTTTTAAGATTCAGCTGGACAGGGTGCTGGGCCATCTTGGCTAGACTGTGCTTTTGCCAAGAAAGGTTGGACCAGATGATCCTTGTGACACATAAGGATCCTCTGAAGCACACTAAAATCATTCCTCTTGAAGCACGCTAAAATCATTTTAACTTACTGAAGACTGAAGAAGTGAAAAGCTTGTGAAATACTTGAGAGAAAACTCAACTCCTCCTAAATTATTAACGCTAATTAAACACTAAATTTACTTTTTTTTGTTGCATCTTCTCAAATGCTGTTTCTAAATTTTAGAATGTACATCTATATATTACCTGTTCAACTACTTTGCTGTTTTACTGAAATAAAAACAATGAATGGTTCCAATTACCCTAAAGTTCTGAAGTTGTGCGGAAATACACCATGAAATACTATACGTAATAATCCCACTGCTCTGATTGCTCCGACAAGCAATTGGCATTTAGTGGAGTACAGCAGAACATGATTTCCATTTCCTTGTGCATATCTGAAATAATTAATGAGATGGTCATATACTAAAAGACACTTGTCCAATAACAAACTAGGAATTTACTAGCTAGGGTCCGAAAATGAGAAAAGATAAACTATCTTTTCAACACAACCGTGATATAAGACCCAAAACCTAAAGCTCAGAGTCATTAATGACATAATTTGAAAAAGTCCACGTTAATTTTGAGTTCTTAGGTGTCCAGTTATTGAATCTAATAACACCGGAGAAAGGAGGTATTTCTACAATATGCGATTTTATTTTAGTCACAAATGCTATTAAAAACAGAGCCCTGGTGCATCTGAATTTTGGCTTACAGAATAGTATGAACTATTAAGTAACAACAGAGTCTATTTCAGATGACCTGTCACAATGCAGTTCAGTTTTCTTTAATTTTCAGTATTTTAATAGCTAAGGTCAACTTCACAGTCAATGTAGAGAAGAAACAGGCACATTTGCAAACTAATTTGTGTACCTGTTTCAGACATCTCCCTTATGATGATATTAATTACGCTGACGATACTGACTAGGCTGTCATTGACCATAAACTTTAAGATGACTACCTCACATCAGCTTTTACCTACTTTTCTACTATATCTGCTCTTAGTGAGGTAACACTCACGTAGATTGTTTAACAATCTGGCGGGGTTTTTTCTGTACTTCAGAATACAAAACTAGGTGGCTTAGAACCACCTCAAACAAAAACCTCTACTCATAAGTATGTGAAAACTATGAAATATCAATGAAGAAGAAAAATTTCCTTCCCTCTTTACTAACAGGGTTTCTTTTTCTCATGATTCAGGCTTGTCTGTGACCTGGAGCGACTGTGAATCAGCTGTTCACGACGGAAAGCTGGCTCACGATGTATTTGCCTGGAAACGCCCATGGGGAAGAATGCAGCAAAGGCAGGCAAGGTGCCTAGCTGTCCACTGAAGTATTTAGCCCTGTACTTTGAGGCAGCATCTACTGGTGCAATCACATCAGAAACCTCAGGTTCCATGTTTCTCAGTTCAATTTAATTAATTCCTCTGACAGAAAGCAGGATAGCTCTACTGTAGGGTTTTTTTTTCCTAGAGAATGAGCTTTGCTACGCAAACAGAACTATACTTGATATCAGTGGCATTTTACAGCTGACAAGTTTGTCAGTTCTAACACGTTCGAAAAATCCATAGCTCTTGTGTGATAAACCTGCCAAAATGAAGTGGAAAAGCATGCTTCTGCAAGTATTAATTTCTTCTGTCACTGGCTCAATCCAGCACATAGAGAAAAGCTAAGACATTTCATTTAGGACATTGTAACATGAACAGAAATCAGGAGGTCCTCTCTAATTATGACCAAACCCTGCTCCTGTGGGTTACTTTATAATCTCTTTAATGAATTTACTGAAGTCTGCTTTAATACTATTTCTATGAATTTTTACCCCAGTATGAAGACTGAAGGCACACTGGTCTGGTATTAACAACTGTCCTCTACTTTCCATCCTAAATTCAGTCATGGCTCTCTTGGATCCCATTATTGTCAGCTCTGTCCACTCGTTCATTCCAGTGCAAAGTCAAGTTTTTTAAATGCAAGACATTGGAACTGTAAACAGTCGAACAGGGCAGGTCTTCCCAGTGCTTCACTACCTGTACTAGAAACATCTCGCTGCATCTCTCTAAATACACACTGGCTTTGTACACGGCTACACAGCCTCAACAGCCTAATTGTGCTAGTCCTACGATAAACAGTGAATCCAGGCATTTCCTCCTTTCTCCTGAATTTCCAGGAGGTCTCAGTCATAAACCCAAAAGTGCTTGACTTCATTGCCCATCTGACTGACTGTAATCTCATGTCTGTTACACCAGTCTTCAAGGTCAACTGGTTCTTCTTTTTCTACATTGTTTGGAGAAATTTTACATCATCAACT
The DNA here is from genome assembly GCF_963924245.1 of Chroicocephalus ridibundus. Lineage (NCBI taxonomy): Eukaryota > Metazoa > Chordata > Aves > Charadriiformes > Laridae > Chroicocephalus > Chroicocephalus ridibundus. The sequence goes on along the minus strand of NC_086285.1, from coordinate 27,616,631 downwards.
ATCTCCACAGTTGCTTTTTTGGTCAGCATCACTAACAAAAATATTCTTCAGCTCTTGAGAATGTCTATCCAGTAATTTCTCACTATCCTGACTGCTCTGCTTTCAGCCTACTCAATGATGTGACCTGTTTGCCCAATTTGCTACCTAACTTACATTATTACAGCACTGGAAGGGAAAAAAAAAGCTGTAATCGATTTAGACTGAAGTTACAGAAATGCTCCAAACAAGTTTTACAGATTCACAGAATGGCTGATGTTGGTAGGGACCTCTAGAGGTAATCTGGTCCAATGCCCCTGCTCAAGCAGGACCACGTAGAACCAGTTGCCCAGAACCATGTTCAGATGGCTTTTGAACATCTCCAAGGACAAAGACTTCACAATCTCGCTGGGTAACCTGTTCTGGTGCTCAGTGACCCTCAAAGTAAAACAGGTTTTCCTTATGTACAGACAAATGGCATATTGCTGGCTTACGTTCACTTTGGTGTTCTCCATGACCCACAGGTCATCTTCTGCAAAGCTGCTTTCCAGCCAGGGGGTTGTTCCTCCCTGGGTGCAGGACTTTGCACTTTTCCTTGTTGAGCTTCATGTGGTTCCTGTCCACCCACTTCTCCTGTTGAGGTCCCTCTGGATGGCAGCACGACCCTCTGGCATATCAGTCACTCCTCCCAGACTTGTGTCATCAGCAAATGCACTGAGGGTACACTCTGCCCCAACATCCAGATCATAAATGAAGATGTTGAACAGAACCGGGCTCAGTATTGACCCTTGGGGTATACCGCTAGTTACTGTTTTCCAATTAGACTTTGTGCCTCTGAGATCAACCATTCAGCCAGTTTTCATCCCACCTCACTGTCTGCTCATCCAGCCCACACTTCATCAGCATCTCTGTGAAGATGTCATGGGAGACAATGCTGAAAGCCTTAATGAAATCAAGACAGACAATATCCACTGCTCTCCCCTCATCCACCAGGCCAGTCATTTCATCGTAGGTGGTATCAGGTTGGCCAAGCATGACTTTCCTTTGTGAATCTACGCTAACTACTCCTGATGACCTCCTTATTTATTTTAAATGCTTTTAAAACATTGGCAAATATCACATCTGTAATCAGCACTTTAGTAGATAAAAATTAACATAGTTAAATCTGCTTTAGTGTAAATTTGCACCAACTGAGAATCTATCATTTAAGTTTATAGCATATTTTCTCTTGATAGCAGGCATCCTGGTTTTTTTTCCAAGTAACAAAGAAGTACAAGTCATGCAATTCACACACTTACTTTCTCCCACAGGAATGGGGAAAAATAAGAAGTGATTCATCACAATATATTCTATACAGACTTTCCATCTACATTTTAATTTTTCAAGAGATTTTCTATGAACTCTAACAAAATTCCCTCTTAAATCCTATCCCCAAATCTTTGGTCTCTAATTATTAGAATCTTAGTGGGTAACCGTAAGTAGCCTAATCAAACAAGAAAAACTGCATTTCTTTCCAGCTAAGTATATAAATCCTGCTCTCTAATGTTTTTCCTCCCAATTAAGCAGTTTGTAAACTTCATAAAGATTTGGGGAAAAAAAATCCTATTAAAAATTCTAGAAACTCTTTGACTCTACATAGATTTTCAGGATGCAACTTTGTTACCTGAATTCTGCAATGAACGTATCTAACAATGTATGAAAGCCCTGATCACTCTCAGGAAATGCTTCAATGACCTGAATGTGTCAAAAAGAGGGAGAAGCAGATGACCACACTGAAAAAAAAAGTGAACAAAAAAATAGCAGATCAACTATTTATTGTATCACTGCAAATAAAATATTTTTACCACAATTCAGCATGTGCTTAAGATTGATGAATTACTTTTAAAAAATTCGTTTGTGTCACACAGTGCATGATTTTGCTATATAAACTGTCAAAAAGCATCATTTCAAATACACTGGAAGACAACAGCAGATAGTTCTGCTTAGAAAGCCTGACACCACAATGAAGTCTGGTGGAAGACGGAACTCTCTCTTATCAATAGCTTAATTTTCAGGAAAGGTCTCCAGAAATAACGGATAAATAAGTTTACATTGAAAATAAAATTTTCTGATTTTTGGAATAACGTTATTCAACTTCCACATTCCAGATAAAACCTGAAAAAAATATCTTAATAAATCTTGGTATCATTAGAATAAACTAGTAGAAGATAATGAGAAACATCAGTGTTTCTATGTTGTGTCTGCAAAACCAGAGACAACTCTGAGTGGTCATTTGTTATGGCAGTTAAAAAACAAAATTGTAATAGCGTGGAGATGAACACACGTACACAGTGAAAACTAAAGGAAAAGCTAAAGGGAAAAAAAATGTATCTTTTTATTCCTTTTTCTTTTTTCTGTCTCATTGAAAACAAGAAAAATTCTGCTTTCAGGATAGCCCGTTCCAAGGAAGGCTGGACTGATGTGGATAACAAAGCAGAGGCACAGCCCGTCGCCCTCCTCACCCGCGCCGGGGCGGGAGCTTTATGTGTTCAACTCCCCTTTGCGACACCGTGCAAGAGCCATGCCACAACTGTACAAGACATTTCTGAACTACCATTATGCAGTTAAATCCTGCTGCTACACTGAGTCAACAGCTGCATAATGCAGCCTCAGCCATTAGCAAACAGCTTTGTGTCTCTCTGGTTTTTTTTAATTTTTATATTTGCAAGCGGTGGGTCATAAGAAATATTTGCCTCTTTTTCAAAATATACCATAAGGTTAAATCTTTAAGTCATGTTTTCAAGGATTAAAATGAAAAATGAGAAAAACATTTTAATTGAACCTAAAACCCCCTCCGAAATTCTGATACTTCTGAAACAATGAGATTAACATTCTTCCATTAAGACAGGAGAAAGCTTTCTTCAAATTGATTTGCAAGCAGCACATATTATTTCATCAGTTCAGAGATTAGATGTGCGGGTAAACTGGTTTCCAAGGTAACTGGACTAACCATGAGGAAATCATCAGGGTGATAAGTAAAAAAATTTAGAAGGCATCACATGGAAATAGAAGTTGCTGAACTGTAGCTATTCAGACAAGACTAAGATTTACCTATTTTACACACAGTAGAACAGTATTATTTACAACAGCGTTTCTAATGTTTAAACTGCAAGTTCTTCAACAGTGCCTAAACCCTGAGGTGCGGCCAGGGGAGACAGTACTTCTCCCTGAACGCTGCAAGCACGAGCTGGAGATCAAGTCCTTCAGGGCTCGTGCAGCCCAACCTGCCTCCCCCAAGCTTCTGCTGCACTGCTATCGGGTACGGTAAATCAGGGACATGGGCCACAGCAGGAACAGGAAATCTGGAAAGTATTGAAAACTATGGAGATGGCTGAACTATGATTTTTAGGCCTTCACAGGTCCCCAGTTAAGTTCCACAACAAATACAGCTGAAAATAGGTGAGCTCAACAACACTGAACTTCAGAAGAAAGCTGGAGAGAGGCTTTTTACAAAGGCATGTAGTAAAGGATGAGGGGTACTGGCTTCAAACTGGAAGAGCGTAGATTTAGATTAGATAATTAGGAAGAAATTTTTCACTATGAGGGTGGTGAGGCACTGGAACAGGTTGCCCAGAGAAGCTGTGGATGCCCCATCCCTGGAAGTGTTCAAGGCCAGGCTGGATGGGGCTTTGAGCAGCCTGGTCTAGTGGGCGGTGTCCCTGCCCATGGCAGGGGGTTGGAACTAGATGATCTTTAAGGTCCCTTCCAGCCCGAACCATTCTGTGATTCTACGACTTCTTTTTTAAAAAGGTTTCAGAGCTTTAGGCAATGCCATCCCTAGAAATGAAGACAACAACACAGCAAAACATTTTTCTTATTTAACTGTTTAATTCATATGTGCAGACTTAAGTATCACTAAATACAGTACTTGACATTTGCAATATTTATTTGGATGCCATGATTCAGCAAATGTTTAAATTGACTGTGCAAACTGGAAGGCGCAAGTGTTTCAGCCACAGAGAAACCCATCATTTGGAGCAAATTAAAACATAACAGAGAAATAAAAATAGCTGGCCTTAGATAGCGCCTTCTAGGTGGTGTTCGTTTTCTCCTCTTGCACAGATTGCACAACATGTATCAGTTTGCAATATCAATCCACACTGCAGTTAGAATTCAAGGCAAAAAAATGAACAATATACATTTGCAGACAATGTTTTTAACTGAAGGCAGTCTGAAAAAAAAGATTATTTTTTATGCAAAACAGGAAAGTTCCTCCCAGTCTGCTGCCACCAGTAGCACAGGGAGGAGAGGACCATTTTCTCCTGCAGAGGTGGAAGAGGGTTTTTCTGGAAAACGTGATGAGTTGCTGCCAAGCATCTGCAGTTTCCCAGATGGGGCAGAAACGCTGACATGCAGCCAGGGCCCAAGGCCGCAACACAGGAGGCACGTGAGGGACAAAGTCTGTCTTTGTGTCAGGGCCTAGATTGGGTAGTTCATTTTATTTATTTTAAATACATCACCATGGCATATTATATGCAGTGGAGTCACTTTTCTTAGTCTATACTGTGGGAAACTATGTTAGTTTTCTTTTCCAGTGCTCCAAATAGCATTTCTGAAAGCTTCTGAAAAGACCTGGGAGAAAAAAGACCAGCTCATAATATCTGAAATACTTCTCAGAGCTCAATCCCGTAAGCTGCTTCCCAACTAGAAACACCATCACCTACTGCAAAAATTCAGGAGGCTTCTGTAAGAATATAAACTGAAAGAGCTTTGCACAGCTTTTGCACTCGGTGCAAACAGTCCTAAATCACATTAAATTCTCCTATGCTGTTACATGCTTCTGGTGTACTAATTTTTTAATTTGCAGTACCAGAAAAAAGTTCAGCAAGATAACCCCACATAACAGCAAAAATATCTTGTGCAGATTCAAACACAAAATAATCCACATGACATGAATCTGAAAACTAAGAACACAATAAGGAATACGTTTTCTTAAGATATCCACAGAGAGAGGGGAAAAAAAAAAAAAAACCACACACCACCAAACCTGAAACTTTCAGCTTAGCTAAAAAGAATTCATTGCCCTAGGGGGAAGTGTTAATTTGCATCTCGCTAACAGCAGGATTCTAGTGTCCTTCTACATCTGCCCACAATTCAGCAAAACAGAAACGAAAAATCAAATCAAAGTTTGTGGCACACAGTAGTACAAAAAAACCCCTAGGTCTTATCATTCTGTAAGATACTCAAAAGACTGGAGGTCCAGAGAGCTTCTCAACAGGATGGAGTAACTTTGTCAGCTTAACATCTCTGCATCAAGCTTCCCAGCACCTTCAGTGGTAGGTTAGCACAGGAAGAGTCATTGTACTTGCTGTGTAAACATGCTTTAAACCACCACAGGAAAAACAAAAAAAAAGGCCACCATCTGTAAAAGACATAAAACAATATACAGCTGCCTCTACAGAATGACATAAAGATGAACCAGCCATCCCCTACAACTGCAAGAGAAAAATCTCTGACTCTTCAAACACTGTATCCTGAAAAAAAGCTGACCAGAAGTCTGCACTCGTATCCTCTGGTATATAGAGAACACACATTTATTTAGTTGCACCCAGGGTCCTAGATACTCAATTCAATCATGAAAGGAATTTTGTCTTCAAATTGGAAGCCTTCTAAACTACATCCTTGAATTACCATAAATAAAATTCTGTGAAAGCATCAAATAAGTTCATGTCTCTTGTTGTGAGGAATATATAATTATTAGCAAATTCTATAACCATCCATCAGCAATTAGCATGTGAACAGGCAGGCTTGGTAAGGAGAATTTGCTTGGCTTATTTTATATAACACATAAAATAAGACAAAGCATATGACTGCATTGCAAAGTAAATTAGTCTTTTATTGAACACCAAACAGCTAGAACTAGACTGCTTTTGGTCCCAATCTGTCTTGTTTAATTTTAATTCAGGTACACCTAATTTATACTGCTGCCTGCAGCAGTAGATACACATATTCCCCATGACAGTCCCCCCACTCTTAAATCTCTTTTGTTTCCTCAACATAGCTTGATACCGTTATACAAAGGAAAGGAGTACAGGTTCTGGGAATTGTAATTCATTTCCCACTTCTACTGGCCAAGCATATAATTACATCCATGACAGACAGTATTTTCAAACAAGCATCAAGCCACATTGGAGCGCTGCAGAGAAGAAAGTCAGCGCTATCATAAAAACACTAGGAACTCAAAGCACAGGCTGAAGCCGCTTTCTTTTCCTTCCTCTGTATTATTTTCAGTTTCAGTTCTGCTGACGATATCCTTGACAACAAACCCACTCTCGTCAGCCAGAGTTACACGTGAGGTACAATTCTGTCCATGGTACATTACCCACCTTTTTTTTTAATTTCTGAAACTTGGTTTCACAGTTAGTACAGAGCTATGACAACGCGGTTGGTGTGTTTTGGAGATGTTGATGACCGCACAGTCTCTCAAACCCAAATGGTGAGGGACAGAGCAGCGATGCAGGCAGGAGGCAAGTGCTCCAACACGGGTAGCTGCAGCTTCTGGCTCCTTACCCCAGTTTCACCTGTACCTCATGTACCTCCAGGTCAGTGAGGACACATCATCAAAGGCGAATAATATTTTCCTTCTGAACTGTAATATTACAACATCGATGCATCAGTATCCTAAGATTCCCAAAAAGCAGTTATCTAAATTTTAAAATTTTTATTTTTCCATTAAAATTTCAAGGTGTCAGTTCTGCTCCTCTCTTTTCCATTAATCCCAGTTGCATAATTGAGAATTATTTAATCATCTTCTGACTCTCTCTCTCCCTACTATGTTATCTATTGGGCTTATTTATATTCATTATGCAGACAAAGAGACATTCTAGTCAAAAAGTTAATTCCTCTGTAAGGCCCTGACTGTATATCAAAACCAGGGCAGCTTCAAGACATGAATAAGAAAGCCTATCCTGGTTATGCTGGTTTTAAAATTATCCTAGCGTCTTTATTCATTGATGTTTTATTTATCTTTTTTTTTCCCCCCTTGGGATTATGCTCCACATTCAAATTGCTTTAGAGTAGTAAAGTTAAATGTTAGTCTTTGTCACCTCCCAGCCACTGCTTTCAAATAGCATAATGGGAGAGACAACCTAAAAAAAAGTCAGGTTTCAACTGGTATTGTGCTGAAGAAAACAGGATGGAAAAGCATCCAGAAGAGTCTGGTTTGAGAAACATACACTACTTACTATCACTAGCCAGGGACTACAATCCAGTAAAGTATTTATGGTCTTATCAGTTGCTCAAAGGAAAACACATTTATGTACTGACTCAATTCAAAATCTGGAGCTGAGCACTTAAAACCCCCACAAAATCCGAAGGGAAATTAAGTTGTGTTAGGGGTGGTGCTCCACAAAGTAAGCACAAACTTTGACCACGGCCCTGCCCAGAATCATTAGAATCAATTTACTGAGTACTGCAGTCTCTTTGACTACTTCTTCTTCCAGCTTACAGCCTCATTAAGAGCTGCAACAGATGCCTTCCTTTACTCGGGGCTCAAAGCCTACAACTGCCTCCTGAAGGCAGGCAACTGTCGCATTTGATCAAAAAAATGGGAAAAATCTAACTCTCTTCATGAAAGCCTATCCAGGAGAGGAAGAGATAACAGTGGTGCACCTCATTTAAAAAGCCAAGTGGTTGTAACACTCATCCACTATGTGGGAGTTAAAATTCAATTTTCTTTAAATCAAAGGATCTCTTTTTAAATCGAAGAGCTCCTTATCTATTTCATTTTAACGAGTCTTTTAGCGCATCTCCGATCCCAAAGCTGGGGAACAGTGCCAAAGGGGAACAGTTTAACTATTAAGCTACACAATCGTATTTGCCCTCATGTTCTTTCCAGTGCCAGGACCTATACGTTCTTTCTATATAGACAGTTCTTTTGGTCCCACATTCAACAGGACGAGTGCAAGAACACACAATGTAACCTACAGCTTAATGTTTAGGTAGGTGCTCTCCTAGAAAATGATGAAGGGAGGTCTGAGTCCCTTTCCTAGGCACGTGTTCCAAAACAGGTTATCCTTTCTCCAAGCTCTTTTATTAACTGCATGGACAAGCCCAAGTTTTTTATAAAATTTGGTTATAGATTTGCAACACACCTGAAAAAGCTGCCAGCCTTCATGAGATGATGTACATACGCTCCAAGATCAGTAATTAAGAAACCCTGTTAAGCAGTAGCAAAGGTTTTCTGAGCATCTCTTTGATCAGCTTATAGAGATGTGATCACACAAAGAAGACTTACTGACTAGTAATTAATCTCAACAACTGCTTTCAACTGAAGGCACTACACTCTCTTTCATGAAGCTGGTACCATTTGTTATAAACTGTCATCCAAAGCTGCAAGATTTTTTTTATTTATACGTCAAAAATACCGAAAGTTGGGAACTTTAAGTCATTTGCTTTCTTATCAAAGTAGCTTTGTATTTCTTTGAATTCTACCAGATATTGAAACTGTTTCCTGCAAAGCATCAGTTCATGGTTTTGTTACAAGACGTACCTCAAGTAGGCATTTTCAGACACGATTCTTATAATTGGACAAAGGAACCATCCCACCAGTACTTAGTGTAACTGGACAGCAGACTACATAGTCAGCACACCATTTTAGACACCTTGCAGAACAAGCTGGAATTCCCAGGCCTGTTTTGGGAACACAGTAAGAGCAAAGAGTAAAGGCCAGTACTCCCCACAATTCTCAGATTTTGTTTTTTCATCACAGATAATTTGCTGTAGCTTCCTTTTTTTGGTTTACTCTCTTCTAGCTGATGAGCTGTTTGTCCTGGTTTCAGCTGGGGTAGAGTTAATTTTCTTCCTAGTAGGTGGCATACTGCTGTGATTTGGACTCAGTATAAAAATCATAGAATGATTTAGGTTGAAAGAGAGCTTAAAGATCACCTCGTTCCAACCCCCTGCCATGGGCAGGGACACCTCCCACTAGACCAGGCTGCTCAAAGCCCCATCCAGCCTGGCCTTGAACACTCCCAGGGATAGGGCATCCACAACTTCTCTGGGCAACCTGTTCCACTGTCTCACCACCCTCACAGGGAAAAATTTCTTCCTAATATCTAATCTAAATCTTCCTTCTTCCAGCTCAAAGCCATTACCCCTCGTCCTATTACTACATGCCTTTGTAAAAAGCCCCTCTCCAATTTTCTTATAGGCCCTCTTCAGACACTGGAAGGCTGCTATAAGGTCTCCCCGAAGCCTTCTCTTCCCCAGGCTGAACAACCCCAACCCTCTCAGCCTGTCTTCATAGGAGAGGTGCTCCAGCCCTCTGATCATCTTTGTGGCCTCCTCTGCACCCGCTCCAACAAGCCCACATCTTTCCTGTGCTGAGGGCTCCAGAGCTGGACACAGTACTATAAGTGGGGTCTCATGAGAGCGGAGTAGAGGGGGAGAATGAGCTCCCTTGACCTGCTGGTCACGCTACTTTTGATGCAGCCCAGGATACAGTTGGCCTTCTCGGCTGCAAGCGCACATTATAATAATAATATTGATAACAAATGATGTTTCAGTTGTTGCTAAGCAGTGCTTATACTATGTCAAGGACTTCTCAGCTTCTCCTGCCCTGCCAGTGAGGAGGCTGGAGGTGCACAAGAAGCTGGGAGGGGGCACAGCCAGGACAGCTGACCCAAAGTGTCCAAAGGGCTATTCCATCCCATGTGACAACATGCCCAGCATAAAAACTGGGGGGAGTTGGCCAGGGAGCAACCGCTGCCTGGGGACTGGCTGGCCATAGATTAAGTGGGTGGTGAGCAATTCCATTGTGCGTCATTTGTTTTGTATATATATTATTATTATTACTCCTTCCTTTTACTTCCTAAACTGTCTTTATCTCAAGCCAGGAGTTCTACCTTTTCTTTCCAGATTCTCTCCCCCCCATCCCACTGTGCGGGGGAAATAAGTGAACAGCTGTGTGGTATTTAGCTGCCTGCTGGATTAAACCACAGCACTGTTGAATCTTTCTCTTAAAGCAGACTGGGGACAAAGCTGTACATTTTTTCCTTAACCATGATGTGAAATTAAGAAGTGCCTCTGTAGTGCAGATCAGCGCATCAGTAAGGTGAGACTGTAAAATGCTGCTAAGTCACTGAAGCGGTTCTGCAGACATGTCCACATTAAACTTCCACAGTGCTTTGATAACACCAGAAAAAAAAACCCAAATAGTTGAAAATCCTCTATTCCATCATGTGGATGTTTTCACCTTAGCTAAAAAATACCCTACAATCTCACCGCTAGGCTTGTAGCAGGGGTGGCAAGTGCACTGGCAATTCATGCAGTGGTTCCCCCCTCAGCTTTTAATGGTCGTAATTATCCTTCCATCTTTAAGAAAAACTCCCCTAAGTCATCTCAATTTGACAAGCTTTTTAAGTGCCCCCTTATTTTGCTGTATTACACCGCTCTCAAGCTTTGTACATTTCAAACTTCGCCATTCACATTTGCTCCTCTTGAGTTGACTTGCTGCCACATGCCCATGAGAAAAGGAAGCGCTGCCTGTCAGTTCTGCAGCTCTCCCGATGCCCACTCTCTGCATCGCTGCCAAATGCGGAGTAAGAACAGAAAAACGAGTAACTGTGCGCTTCTTCAGGTCACTGCCATCTCTGTTATCAGAGAGTTCTGATACCTTATTTCCTATTCCTTATGTGGTAACTAAATGGTGCAGAAGAGGACAGGTGACTCAGTGGTGGTGTCACGATGGTTTCCAGCACTGTCATGGGCCAATCTTGTACAGTATAGTTTGCATAGTATACTACAGTATAGTTCAGTTTCATATCCCATCGTGTGCCATCAGAAACTCTCGAATGCAAGCTCAGTGAACTGGATCAGAGCCAGCAGTGTAACTCCTAGAAATCTGCTATCAGTACTACTAAGCTAATTTACTGATCAAGTTCATGACGGCAGCATGACAAAGGGCTAGAAAACGTCAGGGAGTCCCAAAAAGATCTTATTTCTGATGGTAACACTGATGTCTGCACCAAATACATGGATATGGATGTTAGTAGAAACAGCTGATTCAAAGTAAGATATTGTAAATGTAATTTATTCTACAATTGCATTTTTTTCCACTTTAGAAACTTAAATCTGAGGTCTAGAAGGAAGATGAGGGGTAGTCCTCCTTTTCCTCTGCTGCTGGCATTTTTTTCAGACAGTGAGACAAAAGATAAAATTTTGACCTTTGTTTTCAGAGTAAAGTAATTCAAGCCAGTCATTAAAAAACAACTATTATTCAGCAAGTGACCAAGTGATGTTCTATCTTGGAATTCCAGTGCAAATAAAAGACAAAGAATTTGATCTAGTATTTCATGACTATAGTACCACTTTTGTTTAAAAGAGAACAAGAAATACCTTATACCAGACAGACGTCATGCTACGCTTATCCTTAACAGACATTTTTGCTACTTGCTCCTGGCAGGTTTACCTTGCACTGCAAAAATTCTTGCCGCTAAAGCAACCCCCACAGCCCTGGGAGCATTATGTTTATCGTCAAAGAATAAATCACAGAGTTTTTAAGCCAAAAATTTCTCTTTCAAAGCCTTTTGATGAATTACCACCACACGATTTCATTAGTCAAGTATCTGCATGCACAAATAAGTTCGGTTTTTTAATTCTTACTTTTCTAGGTGCACAAGTGTATACTCTAAAAAGGAGTAGTGCCAGATCCACCTATAAGTTGGCCAGGTGAAGCGGATACTCCACGCAACACAGCCCAGAGAAAACGTTTCCTCTCCTGTCAGGTGTCAGGAGAACCACACTGGAACATATGGCACATCTAGATTTTATTGTCTCACAGAATAAAGCTGCAAGTTAGTAAAAGCAAAGTGTGAGATCAGAAAGATCTGTGCAGACAACAAGAACAACCAGAGGATGAAGAGCATTTACAGAGCCTCTACAGATATGAAGCTATACATTTGAAACATTATTTACTTGTTGCAAATAAGAAAATACAATAAGCAAAATAAAACAACCACAGATAACACCGTAAGCAAATAAACTCAGTTTAAGAAAAAAAAAAAAAAAGCACTACAGTAAATTCATTAGTCTTGATTGTTGAACATGGCCTACACAAAACAATGACAAAAATTCATAAACTGACAGTTTAAAAAGAAGCTTCTGTGTGGTTGGGGTTTTTTGCTATTTTATAATGTAATGCAAAATGTCAAGTATGTAGCCCTAGAAAACAAGAACGCTGAAGATAAGAAAAGGAAATTATGTCCTAGGCCATCAACAAAACTAACTGCAGCCTGGCCAGTGTCCAGAATCAATACAGGGGGAAAAAAAAAAAAAAGATGACAACCAGAAACTACGTTTTAAAAAATGGCAGCCAAGAATGCTCAGACAATATCAGGAAGTCAATCGAGGCAAAATGGTGAAGAAAGGGTTCGGTTGCATATTTCGATAACGCTGTGCTGCGGGACCACTGATGCGGTGGGAGGCAGTGAGCTCTTAGAAAAAGGCCACAAACCTGCCCTATGGCTTCTTCGAATCCAAAGTGCTGCCAGCGCAGTGCGACCGTGTACCAGCTGCGTTGGCTTTGGGAAGCTGGGGCAGGACCCAGGCAGGGCAGGGTGCTGGCTGCTCACGGGGCTCCATCGCCCACCTGGGGAAGGAGAAGACCTCCACCGGCTGGGTAAGGAGACCTCCTCCTCCACTCCGCCACCCCCCGGTCGAGACCCCATGGTTCTCATCGCTGGAAGCTAAATCCAGCTTTCTCCAAGCTTAGAAGTGTGTGGTTCTTAATGGCATGGATTAACTACAGGGGTTCTCAAGGGCTTAGAGACAACAAGCAAGCCTCTGGACTAGGAAAAAAAAATAAATAGAAGTTATATATGGGCACAGGAGGACTGTTTTAACAGATTTACTTTTAAGCCAAAAGACTGAAGAACAATTTACTTTATGCTACGCACTGTCTTTCTGTTTTTAATCCATTTACTCAAAGTGCTACTCAGAAAACTTCCCACTAATCTCTCTCATGTTTTATAAATTGCTGTTCGTCATCTTCAGCAATGCACATTGGTCTCTCTTCTGGGTGTTCTTGAGCTTTACAAAATCAGCAAAGTGCCTCTCTCCATCATTACTGGAAGGACTTCTTAGATCAACTAGACAACATTAGCAGCTCAGTACATTTTATGAAGTGAATAATTTTGAGATTGCACTGAAGGTGTACTGCACAGTGTGGAATTATTTGCCAGTTTGACCAGAGCTTTTGAGTATTCAGCTCACACTCCCATTCTAACCAGGGCTCACCCATCTGCAGGACAACAACAGCAATACAGGCTTCGGCTACTGCGATGTGCAAAATACTTAGTGGGCTTTGCCTCTGCTGCAAATTAACACTGCCCCTCAACAGTTTTATTTTTGTACAGGCTGTTTGTAATTTCTCCTCTTAATTATAAGTATTTCCCCATTACTAAACATTTCCTGAAAATCTTTTGGCATTGCTAAATGCTACTTACAAAGATAGGTCAATCTGCTCATACTATAATACAACAAAATATGTAGAAAAGCCCCCCTTTAAAATCCTTTCTTAGATAGTTACTTTGATCGATAGTGGTAGGTCTAAGTTCTCATTAACAGGAAACATTTAAAAAGGTAAATCTGCTCATATTATAATATAACAAAATATGTACAAACCCTCCCCCATTAAAATCCTTTCTTAGATAGTTATTTGATTGACAGTGGTAGGTCTAGGTTCTCATTAACAGGAAACATTAAAAGGCTACTATCAATCCTTAAACTAAACATAACTATCTGCTAGGGGTAATAGATGTACATAAGCATGAGAAAGTCATCCTGCTTGTATCACCAACTAAGGTGACACACTGTTCCCAAATAGCAAAGGTGCCATCAAGTCAACAGATCCGCAGTTCTTCCCTGTGCTTTTCTTGCGAAGTGGCAAAGTGCTGCATCTTCCAGATACCTCATAATTGTTTAAAGTCCAAGAAAATTCAGTATCCTGACTGTGTTCTACAATGAAGCAACATCTGCCTTATTGTACAATATTAAATACTCAGATTTTAATTAACAATTAAATCTAAATTATAGTGGTTGAAAAAGAAGGGATAAAGCTTCATGACAACTCATAAACAACCAGGACTTCCCTACCTAAATGCTTATGTATTTTAGGGGAAGAAAAATGCATTAAAAAGCCTCTACATCCCAGAAATATTTATTTGGCCCCACTCCACTTTAATTATAGGTAACAATTCAAGCTGTATTCAATGAGCTCTTGTTAAAATATTCATATATATTTAAACAAAGTTAACTATAACAGTCAGGGAAAACCTATTGGAGCTTCCGTATCACCTCTCGATTTGCAAAACCATGCATTCTTATAATTTGGTAAGTAATATGAGATCACTTAGTATATTTTATAAATAATAAAATTAAGATAATTCATCTTGGATGTAATTTAGCTGCTTCCTTTGCCAAAGTCCACCATCAGGAAAATATTTTTCTTCTGATTTAAATGAAGCCACAGAACCGTATGATGACTGGTCATCTGGTCCAACTGCCCTGCTCAAGCAGGGCCACCCTGGCCAGTTGCCCAGGACCACATCCAGACAGCTTTTGAGTATCTCCAAGGATGGAGTCCCCAAAACCTATCCACGCAACCTGTTCCAGTGTTCAGTCACCCTCACAGGGAAAAAGTGTTTCCTGATGTTCAGATGGAACCTCCTGTGTTTCAGCTTGTGCCCATTGCCTCTGGTCCCATCACTGGACACCAATGAAAAGAGCCTGGCTCCATCTTCTTTGCACCCTCCCTTCAGGTATTTATATATATTAGTGAGATAATAAGATTCCCCCAGAGCCTTCTCTTCTAGACTAAACAGTCCCAGCTCCCTCATCCTTTCCTCACAGGAGAGATGCTCCAGACCCTTCTTCATCCTGATGGGCCTTCACTGGACTCTCTCCAGTCTCTTGTACCAGGGAGCCCAGAACAGGAACCAGTACTCCAGGTGTGGCCTCACCAGTGCTGACCAGAGGGGAAGGATCACCTGCCTTGACTGGCCTGGCAACACCCCTCCTAACACATCCCAGGATACCATTAGCCTTCCTTCCTACAAGAGCACATTGCTGTCTCATGTTCAGCTTGGTGTCCACCACGACCCCAAATCCTCTTCTGCAAAGCTGCCTTCCAGCTGGGTGGCCCCCAGCACGTACTGGTGCCTGGGGCTTTTCCTCCCCAGCTGCAGGACTTTGCATTTCTCCCTGCTGAACTTCATGAGGTTCCTGTCTGCCCACTTCTCTGTTCAGACAGTTTTCAATCCACCTCACTAACTGCTCATCCAGCCTCTACTTCTTCAGCTTCTCTATGAGGATGTTATGTCAAAAGCCTTACTGAAGTGAATATAGACAAGACCCGTTGCTCCCCCCTTAGCTATCATGCCAGTCATTTCATTGTAGGAGGTCATGAGGTTGGTCAAGCATAACTTCCACTTTTTCATGGTCGAGGCTTACTGATAATGACTGTGTCATGCATTTGTAGTAAGCCACAGTAAGTCTTAGCAGTTATTTTGGATCTACAGCTGTTAAGGTTGGAAACTGCTTTACTGGCCACGCAGAGAGAAGGGGAAAAAGAAAAAAACCCCTTTGTTTAATGGTATTTCCCTCCTCCCACCTTAAATATCAACATGAAAGAAGTGTGCAAAACATCAAGGCGGCAGTTTTCAGTCAATGTGCCAGATTAATAGAGGGGAGAAAACTGAGCAACTGCTTCAGAGAAAAAGGCTGAGCACAGAGGAATAGAGAGCTGCATGGTCTGGTACTCTCATGCTCCCAGACACCATACTGAAACATTCTCATTTGCATTAGTGCACTTTGCCACACTTCTAAATTACCAGCTTTTGCAAGAGTGCTTTAAATCTCTAGATTCATGAGTTCTCTCTGGTTTGCCCTTGTGAAAAAAGACACTGTTAGAATATTCTGAGTATTCTGTTCAAGCAGTCCACACACAATAAAATCTAGTGGACAATCACCGAAGTTGACATTAATGAACAGGTATCTTTGGGCTTCTAAGAAAGCAGAGCTAGCAGGTAAATATTTAAATATGTCAGAATCTACAGAATCTAAATATGTCAGAGTCCATCTTAAAGATGACTGCAAGCTTATAAAGATGTAAAGATGATTAGAAGCTGGATAAAACTTTAGGATTTTTTTTTAATCATAAAAGCCATGATCTAGATGAATTAGACAGGAGATTGATAGTGTGACTTTTAAAAGCCTCTAGAGCTTATTGCTTTTCAACAAAGAACGTGAATAGTAAATTTGAAATCCAGGTATTTTATCAAATAAAAGGCACTAGGTCTACATGCAGCATAGTCTGAATCTTAAAAGATATCCTTTCAATGTGAACCAGCATCTTGTGCCCTTGAGATTACTCTCTGAATACTGAGGCAGATGGAAACTGCAGAGAGGAACATAAAAAGTTACAGATGTGCATAGACTAAGAAGTGCAGCTGCATGTGTAATAACACAAGGCAAACGGGTCTCAGAGATAAATTCTGCATTTACGCCTTCCACTGACTTTATCATATGGAAATATCTGAGTGATCTGACAGGTCTCTTGAATCAATTCTAGTGAGTAAAATTAGCTTCTGCTCTCACTAGAATACCTTCTACATAAAAAAGGACACCACTGAATAACAGCTATCGCTTTGTACCGTTTAACTACAGGAACATCAGGTACTTTTTTTTTTTTTTAATAGATTATTTGTGGCCTGCAAGTTCAACAGCGCTGAAGGAAATTCCAACTCTTAACAGAAATAATAGACACCGTTAGACAATACAGTAGTCTATTAGGAACACGGGAAAAGAGAAGGAAATTGCCTGTGTCATTGCCTGCTATTACAATTCTTTAATCTTAGTTGGAAAACGCTCAATTCCACCTTAAAAGTGGAACGCTGTCCCTTAGCCTTCAGGTGCTTTTTCTTTATGAATATAACAGAGATGCAATTATGCTCTTTTTCAGGCTTTGTCATCCCTCGCTGAGCAAGATAAATTTCTTAAGTTCCCTGTTTTATGATAGAATTAACCAAGAAAAAGACAGATTAAGAGCAGCAAGTTGCTGCAGCTTTCCCTGCAAACTCACTTGCCTTAAGCAGAATCCACCAGGCACATTCTAGATGAAGTCTCCTTAGTGAGTTATAAAATGACACTCACAATTCCCTACCGCTACCAAAATATTTTGCTTCATGTATCTAGAATGCCATTTCCCTTCCTCACAGCTGCATCGCACCGTGGGTTACTGCTGTCATTCTGTGCCAGCGAGTCACAGAGCGGCTTTCTCCTTAGCTGTCATCCCCCACAAATGAGTCACTAGTTTACCGTGAAACTTCTTAGCTCGTAAATCCATCCCCACTACTCAAGTCCTCTCAGTCACCCGCATTTTACTCTAATCCCATGCAATGATAAGGCTTCCCCACTTTCCGTCAAAAGCAAGTGCCATTAGCGTGCTCCAACTTTCCCAGACAGAACTACTGAAATTTTTAACAAGGTCTTGTATCTTATCAAAGGCAGTGGCTAATTTAGCCTGACGTATGCTACCTCTCATAAATCCATTTGCATGTATTCCACTTTTCCATTTGCCTCCCTGCCTTTGATTCTTTTTAAAGTTTTTTTTCTATTGCTTTGCTATAGGGAAAAAAATAATAAAGAGAATAATAATTTTCAAGCTGCCAGAACACCTCTTCTCTACTTTCTGAAAAATAGCTACTGCATGTGCTCTTCTGCAGTTAAATACCATCTCTATTTTGATAGTGTTCTGTTTGTTTTGAAACATTGGCTACAAGACTTTCTAAAATACTTCTTTCACCCAGCCCCCTACAAATTTGAGCACTAAGAACTTCTAGGTTTCATCTTCATTTCACTATAAGAAGTTCCACTCTAAGAGCTTCCACCTGTATACGTTTATTTCCCTCTTAGTACCAATTCCATGTTTGACATGACCAACTGCACCAAAAAAGAATGCAAAATATTAATATAAACCGGGGGTGATAGCTCTACTCGTAACCTCATGCTCACTGCTTAACACCCAACTTCCTTTCCTATTTCATTTTTAATGGATAAATAGCTTTTTACTACTTGGATTATTTTCTTTTACAAGGTCAAACTCAGCTTGACTTCTGGCAAAATCTTATTCGCACTTTAAGACTTCTGAACTCTATGACAGTCTTCATTTTTTAAACAACCACTTTTGCCACTCCTTCCAAGCTCTTGGATGTTCTCTTTGGCTGGCTTTTCTTCTGATTAGGTCTGCAATTATTCCACTTGTGTATTCCGCTTTTTCTCGGGATGCAAATCCTACACACTTTTTCTCATTCTGAATCAAAGAGGTTCCAAGAACCCTACCGTCAGCTCCCTTAGCCCTTTGGTTCAACTTACTTCAAACCATTTCCCTACAGTTTCTTGGTCTGCATTTTTGAAATTCAAAACCTTTAATTGGAAACTCCTTTCAATCTAAACCGCATAAACCTCTGATGCCAATTATTCAATCCAAACTTGGTTTCTACAAACAGCTCTTCCACAATGTCCTCAATGCCTACAAAACCCAGTTTAAAGCAACATTATTTCTTTTTAGCTCAATAACTGTATGTGAACATTGCATCCAGGAATAACTGGCCCCTAGAATTAGTAGTGAAATTATGACCTATACAAGAGTTAAAGTCTCCACAGGATATTGTGGCAGGCAAATAACTTTATTCCATCTACTATATTCCAGTAATTCCATGCATTCTTAATGCAAGAAAACTCTTTTGCATCTGAAATCACTGTTTGTGAAAGACATCCAGTGAAAGTATACAATTCCAACTCAATAATACACTTCATGTACGAGATAATCATGTAGAACAGACTCACCTTTTAATAACCAAAATAGCAACTTGTTCTGGAATGCTTTATCCCTTCACAGTTGTTCTTTATCTAAGACTATCCAGTCTTTGAATCCTTAATATTTTTTTCTCCTCGTTCCTTTCCAGGACAAATATAAAAGGTTCTGCCTTTCACAACATGATCTTTCATAACCCATGTAACTGAATAAAAGATCGGGTCCCACAAACGCTCTACGTATCCTACCACCAGATGAGAGAACTTGGTTTTACATTGTTAACTTTTACAAATAATCAAAGTGAGCATGACAATCCTTGCAGTACAACACATTTTATTACTAATAAAAGTAATTATTATTTTTATCATTACTAATAAAAGTCTGCAGAATTTCCTGTACTTCACAATACCTGAAAAAAGTATGTCATTTTAAGTAGCAGAACACACACGTTTCAAGTTACCCAAGCAACAGCTCAGTATCTCAAACTACTTCACACGTCGAGATTAATGGAATTAATAGCCAACTTGCTGCCCATTTTACAGAATTCAAATACCAGCATAAAGGTGCAGTGATTTCTTCAACATTACAGGAGACAAAGCCTAAGCCTACTTAATATCCAGTTTCATGCTTTAGCCAAAACTACCATTTACTCCCGACGTTGGAAATAAAGCATGGACACAGGAGCAAGGGTGAAGAACTAAACTTAAGGAAAGGAAAATACACTTTCTGTGTATTTCAGAAGGAAGCTACACGTTTCTATTTATCTGTAAGGTTTCTTAATTAACCCTTTCAAAAGTGGATTAATTTCTCAGATTCTTTAACATTTTAGATCTAATATACCCTCAGGATGTCTCTGCAAGTCCTGTCTTCCACATCTGCCTTCAACAAGTGTCCTAACACCCGCTAGGATGACTTTATTTATAGAATCATGGGCTCACTGAGGCTGGAAGTGAGACCTGGGTGTCATCTAAATCCAACTCCGTATTAACTTAAGTAAAACAAAGATAGAAGCACTGCCAAGTTTGGAGCCAGGGACTGTACAGTGCTTGTGGATGGGGAACCTTCACTTATGACTTCTATGATCCAAAATAGTTCAACATTTTAACAACAGGTAAATACCATACTAAATATTGAATCAGGCAAAGAAATACTCTCTTTTTCAACACTAAAACTTTGAAATGTTTCCAACATGCTTCATTTTGATGCTTACCAAAGAATAGTAATATTTTAGAGAGTAAAAATTTTCAAAGTAATTACAGGGTCAGACTGTTTCCCATTCTTTCTTTGCTACTATTTACATTTCGGAATACATTTTAGGGAGAGAAACGAGGAATAACTAAAAGAAAGCCTTGCTCCTTGAATTGATTTTTAATAAGAAAAATCACCATATAGTTCATAAGACATTTCAAAACAGCTGTTAATTACAAATGTTGTTTATATTTTACGCTAAACTAGTCACAGCACTTCTTGTAAAACCTTTTCAAATGCACAGAGAGAGGGAAGCACGAATTCCGATTCCCGAAGACCACTTGAACAAAACACGATCTGGGAAACTGAAATGCTGTAGGGTATAAGGCTGAGTCATGCTGCACGACAAAAGAGAGGAAGAACATACGAGGCAGGGGCACTAGTGATCATAATCCCTTCATATGGAATTAGCTGAAGCATGGAAGAGCCATTTGCTCTATCTCTTCCATTCCTGTTACCCTCTCTCCCACCTACCCTAAAACTCATAGAGGTCCCCTTCACCACCACGGCACCCCACGGAAGCTTTATGGAACCCTGAAAACTGCAGCTGGGGCTAAAGCCCCTCACTGCACCACAAGTTACCTGCTGTCTGCCATACAGTCTGGTCACATCCTACCCAGCCCTCTCCAACCCCTTCACCAGGTAGGGCCAAGTCAGCAGAGCAGAAAGTGGCAAAAGGAGGCTCAGCAGGAGATACCAATTGCTGTTAACAGCTTTAAATGGTTTAACATGTAGCTGGTGCCAGAAATAGGGCACTAACTGAAGATGCAGCCATCGGCTACCAAGAAACCAGATAGTCTGGACTTGGAGAGAGGAGAAGAGGTAAACATTACTCTTCCATTCTAATTCCATCCAGGATGGAGGAAGCACGGATCAAAAGGGACTATGATTTGGGATATCAATACATTTCTATTTGTTAGGGTGTGGAAAGCCATGAGGTACTGAATTTTGCACTACTGGCAAACCTTGTCCAATGAGCCCGCAATGTTTGAGAAGCGGTACATAACCCAACCCTCATGAAACGCTGCAAAACTCAACCAAAGCCCAGTAAATCGCAGAGCTTCTCCTTTTTGTGTAGAAATGTATCCCTGGCTAAAAGCAGGGTATTTTTTTTCCTCATCGTATTCACTTAACTTCTGCACCTCTTACACTTGCCTTGAAGAGTTTCAGTACCATCCCTGAACAGAAACACAATATCTCAACACAAGAACAGGCCAGTGCTGATGAAGGCCTCTATATCGCTGTATAAACACTTGTATCAGCAGCTCTATCAACATGCACATCCCTTGTTCAGCGACACACTCATGCCCACTCCCAGCACTTGGGCCTTTTTAGGCTATTTTTTTATTGAACGGCACCAAGCTGACTTAAGCTCCCACAGACATGCACAACTGCTCATATCCGTGATGCCGCACTCCAAATACCTAGAAACTCTCCAAGCCTGCAGTGGCCCCTGGGCAGCCACCTACTCCTAAAGGGACTTTCAACAGAGATGAGATCAGCAAACATACCCCATAATCCTAGAGCAGAGTAAATGGCCCATGGAGCATGGGATTTGTGATAGAGAAATTACAGACCGTAACAGAGCAGAATTTCCTGCATCCGCTGACTTGAATCCTTCTCTTTATAGCGAGTTTCTCAATAACTGGCCTTTTTTCCTGCTTGGGAGATGAGCAGAATCCAGTCTTCATCAGTTTGATGAGTAAGATTTTATTTATTCATCCTTCTGCCTATGCTTAATACTTCTCATAGTCCACAGCGTTTTCCCTAAAGTGACAGAAAGGATTCCCCTTGGTGGTAACTGAAATGTCTTTGCTCTTCCGTCTCAGTACCCTTCCCACTTCTTACACATCTACCTGAAAAATCCCTTGGAAAAACAGTTCAAAGATGTTCATCCAAACCTATTGAGACCTTCATGTAACAACTTTGTGGCAATAACTACCTACCCATTTCACAGATTACGCATTCAAATGCCAATTTTGTTAATTGTTTCAGAGCTCACCTGTAGGAGGAGAGTAGAGGTACAATACTGTGAAATCAGCCCTAAAGATCTAGAGTTTGGGTTGGATTTGTCACACCACTGTCTAGCAGAGTAGTTAAGTACAAATTGCTTCATTTTAATAAAGACGAATCAGTTTTCAACAGTTCAGAAAATATTCCTACGTTGCTTTTTATTTTCCTCTCAGGATGATGCATGAGAAGACATTAGGAAACTATAAGTGAAACCAGTTATGCCCACAAACACACAAAATTGCCTAGAACAGAACAATTCTCAAACAGCTGCTGTCTATTCAGCTAGCAAGCATCATCCCCACGTAACAGGCGGGTGAAGTGAGTGATGGGGTACATTCATCCGCCAGCACCGTGCGAGGGGACAGAAGACAAGTCCCCTTGCCCTCTCACTGCTCATTGCCACCCACCTACTGGGCAGAAACCACTCTCCAGAGCTGGCTGACCACCTCCCAGCAGCGTGCCGAACTGGCAGAGAGGCAGTGCAGGAGCCCAGAGACTCACAAGCATCTGAGGACCCACCAGGGGATTCTCCAGCTGCCCCTCCCGGGTCCCTTCCAGGGTCCCTGCCCGCGGCGCCGTGGCCGGGCAGTGACCTGATGCTGCTGGCAGCCCGCCTGGGCTTACGCTGCTTGACACTGACGAGGGAATTACGGAGTGCTGCGGAGAAAAGGCAGGAAGGCTCGAGAAGCAGCTTTTAATTTTCCACAACTTTCCCTGTACTTCTTCCCCTTGGTGCAAGCCTTCCACATGGTCGCGCTTCTGCTTCCCACACGACTAACAGATTGCGTGCACTGAAGGCACCCAGGACAAAATGCAACCACATGGGCATCTCACAGACTTCCCAATCTCTCCTACTCTCCTCTGTCTCAGCGCAGCTTTTATTCTGTTTTCTTCCTATCTACAATGAAGATGCTAAAATAATTAAAGCAACAATTCTTCTACTTTGGCTGAGCTTGTTAAGAGTGCTTTATGCTGAAAACCATGACAAATGTACTCTTTTATTATTTACACAAATGACTTTTAGAGTATTTTCCTGATGGACTGTCATTATTACTTGATAATAGTAATCTGAAATGAACATGGCATGAAAATCTTGAGAAGAAAAGAAAAATTTTATAACTAAATAATTGAGAGAATACTCTTACAGCCCATGACAGCATGATTCAGACAGACGACAGCAATATACTAAAGTAATAGTGTCACTGTTAGCTCTTTCATAACAGAAACAGCAGAAAATCCAACCATCTCAAGAATAAAATCAGTGTAATCACTTTCGGAATCCTTATCTGTTGCAACCGTAATAAATATGGTAAAACAAACCTCTGCACATCATTGGTAGATGTTTCAGATGAGGACATCACCTTGTCTGTTAGTACAGCCTGAGGGGGAAGGCAGCGGAGGGGGACAACTTTCATAATCCTTTGGAATAAAAGTTTTCTTTACTTCATCTCCAAAACAATTAAAGAAAACCAGCTAGTTTAATTATGGGAATAATCTAGAGGGAGCACAAACATTGTTAGAATTTTTGGTTCATGATGCAAGCCTGAATAAAATACTAACAAAACAAAACAAAAAATCCATTATCTTGGCTCAGAATCTTTTGTTTCACTGTAAAAAATGGTCTTTTAGAAGCATGAAGAACGCAAGGCCGTTCCCCTCCTTCCACCCCTGCAGAAACAGATGTGAAAACCTGGTTGCTTCATTCAGATTAAATGTTCTTATACAAATCTTACCCTACCTTAAAGCACGGGTGGTGTAAAACACAAAACCGCAGATTTTGCAAATCACGTTACTTTAAGTCTGACAGTGAAGCTCCTGTTTGTTGATTTAATAATTTTCAGTACTTAACTCACACAATGAAAATACAGACAATTACAGACTGTTAATTTAAAAATGTTTAGGTTTCAAGTACTCCACCATATATGGCTCTTTCAAGAGCCATTTCTGGAAAAAAATTACTACAGTTTTGAATTGTCCATTTGAGACCACGTGCATGAAAAGCAACCCAGAAGTAATATACTTTAACTCTGAGACTCAGCAGTAAAAAGCTGGTACAAAAAACCACCCATGACCCATGACTAGTTATTCCTTCCAGAACTGAAAATACTTGATACGCCATTCTTAGCTGTAATTTCAAAGTACTTAAAAACAAACCAAAAAAATCTCTGAAAGAAACGCACCCTTCATTATCTATTTCAGTCAACTGACTTTGGCCTTTCTGTAGCTCTGAGACATACTAGATATACATATATTAATGTTTATTATAAAGTTACTAAAAAGTGAAGATGCTACTAGAAAAGATGATACTAATTCAGATGCAGAGTATTAACAGTCCTCTACTACTGAGACAGAATCACATTGTACTTCACGTCACAGTGTTTAAATACAGGAACTTTAAAAAACATCTGATGAGAGCAGAAGAAAAGCCATCCGATCTAAAGAAGCTGTGATTTCAAATGAAAAAAAGAAGCAGCACAAAGGCCACCAAATACCCACTTCTACATTTCACCACGCGATTATAGTTCAATCATGTAAGTCAAAACATCCATGTTAAAATTCTCAAACTTCACAAACCCAGCTGTCATTCTCAATTTCTGCGAGCTTAGTCAGCCATCAAGTAGTCTAGGAAATGACACACGCTCATCAGGGCTCAACTTCCTTAATTCATTTAAGATTATGCTTGCTGGCTGACTGTAATAAAAATGTGTATCGAAAGATCCTCTGCAATCTTTCCAGAGCCAAGATCAGCTATCAAAATCTACTTCAAATAAAGTTGCACTTGAAAACTAACCAAACCGCAGAAAAAGAATATAGAAACTTTACCTTAATTGGAGCACGGCTAAACTGTATTTTTCTGTTGGCTGGGATTTCATCTTCATCTGGCAATCCATTAATTTCAGAATATTCCATATCAGGTTCGTAACAGTTATTTTCATCACTGTCATCCTGATCATCCTGTTCCGTACCTGTCTCTCCCCAGTCAGAATTATATCTCGATCGTACCCGATACACATTGTAGTCAGAGTGCATGTACACGTGGGAACTCTGAAAATTATTCACATCTTCATGCGCTTCTTTTTCACTTGCCTCATCATAACGGGACTCAGTAGCATCTGAAACAGCATCTGTGGCAAAATCGCCACCTGAAGCTACATTTCTTGGTAATTCTGCAGCTTCGGGTCTATCAAAGATACCCTCTGTATACTCCGACCGTTCCTTTTGTTGCAACAAAAGTTCTGTCTCTGTTTTTGACTTACTCCTAGCACAGCTGTCCACAGATCTTTCGCTGTCGAGCACGTTGACCGAATCCTGTTGACTCGCTGCAGAGCTCTCAACACAATCAGCACTTGCCTCTCTACTCTTCTTTATTTCTTCAGTCATTCTTGAACCTGCCGAAGTGCCCGTGGACGTCTTCTGCCTCAGGGCTGAAGGCATGCTGTTCTGCTGAGAGGTCTCAGCAGACGGCACACCTGAACTCTGTTTGGCTGGCGGAGACCACGTGCTGGTATCTTTCAAAGGGCTGAAACCCTCAAGGTTTGCCACTGGGGAGGAGATACTTGCAACGGGAGACGAGAGGTTTAGTGGATAGTGACCAGTTACAGAGTACTCTTCATTGTTCTCCGACTTTTCTACAACGATTACATTGTGCGAGTCAGTGTTTTCAAAAACTGCGCTGAGCTGACTCACAGTTGGAGAGACGGTCTCTGTCCTTGGGCTAAGACTGTCCAAGGAATCAGTGCTGCCTCTGTGAGACTTAGAGCTGCACCATTCATCTGGAAGCTCATTGGAAACGACTTTCTCTTTCTTTGGGGAATAGCGATTGGAATGTCCCATTTCATGAGCATTTCGCTCAAACATCTTCCGAGTTTCAGTGAACTTGGAATAGGAGGGACCATCATGGATAGTATCAAATCTACTAATCCTTTCTGAGACAGATGATTCCAATTTTACAATCGAACCATCTGCTTTTTCTACAAATTCTTTGGGCCTAATTCGTCTTTGAGGTGATGGAGGACCACCCTTCCCCCTGGTTTTAGGGGTAACTCCAGCACTTTCAGTGGGCTCCATGCCCATCTGCATAAATAAGTTCTTAATCCTATTGACATTTGAGCCATATTTCCTTCCCCTGCTCTGCGAGGCCTCTCCTTCCTCTTTCGTTTTTTGGTCTCCATCTGATTTCGGTTTGTCAAAGGTGCTTTTCAGCGCCTGGAACTCAGTTCTGTAAGCATTCCTGTGAGGAGAGGCACTTCGGAGGGTTGATCTTTCCCCTGAAGACTCCGTTTTCATCATGTTTACTCCAGGAGCGCAGAACTAGCTTACATAGTTTCTGTGGTGCTGCTCTCAGTCGTCTGCCACAGCTGAGATTCTGCTCGAGGAGTGTTTGTCTCAGGGGGCACTGCCCTTCAGCAGGGCCACACTCCACAGAAGATCTGGAGGCAAATATCTAAACACATGAGGTCAATTCTGACAAAGCAGCGCAACCAAGGACTCTCAAGAACAACAGCTGATTTAACCTGCAATAGAAAGGAGGGGTTTCTGAATCATGACAGGTACTTGTACTTCTTTAAATCTAAGCCACAATTTCCATTTACTGTTCATTATATTACCACTGCACAGACACATGAAAACTTGTCATTACAAACTTTTTCAAATCGATTGTTGCCTAATTTGCAACATGTAATACCATTCTATAGCGAAAGAATGGATCGTCACATCTTACCATTCACAATGTATCATGTCACAAACACGCACGCAAAGGGAAGGCAATGTGACAAGAAAAATAACACTACTTTTGTGTTATGGAATTTTTCTAAAAAAAAATATAATAAAAAAAAAAATCACACCTCTGAGTTACTTACATCTAACTATAAAGTAATTCATGCAAACATGATGGTTCTGCTTCCCTGAGGCATTGCAAAGCAACCCTTGCTCTCTCATAGAAGCATAATGGTAGAAATACCATCAAACATCATACGCTTATAGAAAGGCAAAATTACACGGCAGCTCGAGGGAATAAGACAAGCTGCACCCAAAGTTAACATCCTCAGCTGACACGGCAAAGAAAGTGAAACCCAGTGAGAGAAAGTTGCCCCTCGCCACGGCCAGCGGCTTTAGCACCTGCAAGAGCCTGGAGGTGCCCCGGGGGGGCTGCAGGAACGGAGACGGGGCTGGATCCTCTCCCACCCCCCGGCCCGGGGGGCTCGCAGGGGCCGCCGTGCCGGAGCCCCCCAGCCTCGGCGGCCGCCCCCGCCCTCCGCCGCCCCGCGACGGGCAGCGCCGAGAGCCAAACCCCTCTCCCTTCCTCCTGCCCGGCCCTCGCCCCGCCGCGCGGCCGCTCCCGCCCTGACGGGGACGCCTCATTTCGGGTGCTGTGACCCCCGGCCGCTCGTTACCGAGACGGAGAACCGGGAACCCCCCGCCGCCGCGGCGGGAGAGGCGCGCCCGTCCCCGCGCACCCCGCTCCCGCTGCCCGAGCGGGGGACGCCGATGGCCACGGGCGATTGAAGAGGCCACACGGCAGCGGCTGCTCCCGCTCAAGGCGATAAACTTAACCCGGGGGGACAGCGCCAGAGCCCCGCCGGCGGCTCCTCCTCGGGCTCCGCGCCGGCGGGCTGGAGGCGCGGAGCCCCGGGCAGCAGCACCTTGCGGCGGGGCAGAGCCCGGGCGGCCGCCCCCGCGCGGCCGAGCCCTGGGAAACAAAAGCCCGGTGACAGGGCTGCTCCCCCGCCGAGCCCGGCGCCTCTCCCGCCGCGCGCCCACGCCGCCTTACCCCGCCGGAGCGCCGCGGCCGGGCTCCCCCAGCCTCCCGCCTCAGCGCTGCTGCCGCCGCTCCTCCGCCGGCCCGCGGCGGCTCGGCGCCTCTCCGGAGAACGGCCGCTGCCCGCCTGACAGGAGGCAGCAACCGCCGCGGCGCCTCAACGCCATTGCAGGCAACGGCGGCGGCGGCCGGGACACCGACACGGCTCCGCGCGCACACCCGCGGCGGCAGCGCGGGGGAGGAGAGCCGCCGCGCCCCGCCGCAGCCGCGCTCCCGCCCGCCGCCCGCCCCGCCGCCGCGCCGCTGCCGCCGCGCCCCCGCCGCCGGACGCGCCCCGAACGGCCGCCGCCGCCACCCGCCGCGGGGCCGCCCGCCGCCGCCGCCGGCGGGTGACAGGTGCCTCACCTCCTCGTCGAGCCGCAGTGGTTCGCTCCGCCGGGGGAACGGGGCGGGGGGGCGGGCGTGGGAGGCGGCAAGCCGCGCTCCCGCCGCAGTCCGGCGGCGGGCGGTTACCGCCGAGCGGCGGAGGCCGGGCCCGGGCGGCGGGCTCGCCCGCGCCGCCCCACCGCGGTGCCAGCGCCGAGCCCCGCCGGCTCCCCCCGCCCCCTTCCGACCCCCGGGAACGCTCGTTTCCAGCCCGACCCCCGCGGGGGGGAACCGGGACAGTTAGGTACCCGCCTCCCGGCGGGAGGGCGGCGGGCGCGGGTCCCGCAGCCGGGAAACCTGCGGAGCGCGGGCGCGCCAAGAACTCGGTACAGATGGAGATACAGCGTGTGTGTCCCCCCCCGCTATTAAGCCGTTTCCCCCAGTTACGCGAAAGAGCGATGCGCTGGTAACAGCCCCGAGCAAACCGGTGAACGGCTCCGCGGACATCACTCGTCCCGGCAAGGGCCGTCAGGGCCGGGGGATGAGCGCGGATCGCCTTCGGAGCAGCAGCCCGGCCCGCACGCCTCTGCTGTCCCTCGGCCGGGCGAGTGCGCCACAAAAACGTTTGGGGCTTGATGGCAGCGAATAAGGAAAAAGCTTAATTGCGGAACGTGAAATCTCCAGGTAATTTGTAAAATTGGCAATCCGAGAAGGTAATGACTGTTAATCACATAGCAACTCCTCAGTGAAGTTCATTAAACTAATTGCATAAATAGCCAGAAAATGGCCTGGGGAGGTACGTTGCAAATTCTGAAAACTAATTATTATGCATACAGAATCAAGGCAGGAGTGACTGAAAATGAAGACATTAGGTATATAGGTTCACAAACTTAATTCATTAGTTTTAATGAGACTGAAGCATGGGTACTATATTCTAGCCGTTCACAGGTGTCAATCTCTAGTTAATCTAATTTGCACCAAGGGTACGCAGCTCAAAATGTTTGCCTCAATAAAGTTTAAATAACCAGCACATTAATATTGACAGGCAAACAACAAATCTCGTAAAACAGACTTGAAAAGCAGCATTTTGACAAACATGTGCATGAGAGGCAAGGAAGAGAAGCGCGAGCATTGCAGTAGGGATTTTCCCCACCGCCGGCAATAAGCCACTCGTGGCGCTTCCCATGGCCTCCCTCAGGCTCTCACTGCCCTGGGGGCACAGGAGGAGGAAAGGGGGGCTCTGGATGCCCTTAGGGCTACTGGGCATCACCAAGCCAAGGGAGGCCAGCACAGCAGGGAGAAGAGCAGATCGTATGAGGGATGTAACGAGCGAGGATGTAGGCAGCACCTGAGCTTCAAAAGCAGTTGCAGAAATCGCTATTTCTGAGCCCATTTCTCAAAGCAGAAGAAGGAGGCAACAACTGTTCCGCAGCTGCTGGCAGTGAGGAGTCCCATCGGTGATTCCCTGCACAAGGGCCACAACTAACCAGGACATTCCCTATTACATTCTAAACATTGGGTGACACACCAGATCTGTGACCCTGCCTCTGGCAGGGCCTTTCTATCGGCTTGATTTTGTAGACATGAAGCTCTAAGAGCACTTGGAAAGCTGCTTGACTCTTGAAGATAAAAATATGTTAACAGAACTTCAAGTGGCATTGAAGAATAGAGATATAAATCCAAAATTTAAGCATTTTATTTCCTTTGTGAATTTTGGCTAAGCATGCAGAGCGGTGTAAGAGCTTAGCAGGTACCAGATATGTATCTGGAAGAGTTTTATAATTCACAGACACAAGAAAAAAAAGAGACACACACAAACGTTAAACAATCTATGAAACAACTGAAGCAATTTTAAAGAGACTAATTCACATCTAATTATGTGAATGACGAGGAGAAGGCTGAGATACTTAATGCCTTCTTTGCCTCCGTCTTCAATAGTCAGACCAGCTATCCCCAGGGTGTTCCATCTCCTGAGCTGGAAGATAAGGATGGAGAGCAGAACAACCCACCCATAATCCAGGAGGAAGTAGTCAATGATCTGGTTCTGCATGTAGACATACATAAGTCTATGGGGTCGGATGGGATTCATCCAAGAGTATTCAGGGAGCTGGCAGGAGAGCTCACCAAGCCTCTCTCCATCATTTATCAACAGTCTTGGCCAACAGGGCAGGTAGCGGATGACTGGAGGGTGGCTAATGTGACACCCATCTACAAGAAGGGTCGGAAGGAGGATCCGGGGAACTGCAGGCCTGTCAGCCTGACCTCAGTACCAGGAAAGATCATGGAGAGGATCATCTTGAGTGAGCTCTCACGGCAAGTGCAGGGCAGCCAAGGGATCAGGGCCAGCCAGCATGGATTTAGGAAAGGGAGGTCCTGCTTAACCAACCTGATCTCTTTCTATGACCATGTGACCCGCCTTCTGGATGCAGGGAAGGCTGTGGACATTGTCTATCTGGATTTTGATAAGGCCTTTGACACCGTCCCCCATAGCATTCTCCTGGAGAAGCTGGCAAATCATGGCATAGACAAGTGTACTCTTCACTGGGTTAAAAACTGGCTGGATGGCCGTGCCCAGAGAGTTGTGATTAATGGGGTAAAATCCTCTTGGCCGCTGGTCACCAGTGGTGTCCCTCAGGGTTCAGTTTTGGGGCCGGTTTTGTTTAATATCTTTATCAATGATCTGGGTGAAGGGATTGAGTGCACCCTCAGTAAGTTTGCAGATGACACCAAACTAGGTGAGAGTGTTGATCTCCTTGAGGGTAGGAAGGCTCTACAGAGGGACCTGGACAGGCTGGATCGATGGGCCAAGGCCAACTGTATGAGGTTTAATAAGGCCAAGTGCCGGGCCCTGCATTTCGGTCACAACAACCCCAAGCAACGCTACAGGCCTGGGGAAGAGTGGCTGGAAAGCTGCCCAGCAGAAAAGGACCTGGGGGTGCTGGTGGACGGCCAGCTTAACGTGAGCCAGCAGTGTGCCCAGGTGGCCAAGAAGGCCAACAGCATTCTGGCTTGTACCAGGAACAGCGTGGCCAGCAGGAGTAGGGAAGTGACCGAGCCTCTGTGCTCGGCACTGGTGAGGCCTCACCTCGAGCGCTGTGTTCAGTTCTGGGCCCCTCTGTACAAGAGGGACATTGAGGTGCTGGAGCGTGTCCAGAGGAGAGCTACCAGGCTGGTGAGGGGTCTGGAGACCAGGTCACATGAGGAGAGGCTGAGGGAGCTGGGCATGGTTAGCTTGGAGAAGAGGAGGCTGAGGGGAGACCTCATTGCCTTCTACAACTACCTGAAGGAGGTTGGAGAGAGGGGGGTGTTGGCCTCTTCTCCCAGGTGAATAATGACAGGACCAGAGGAAATGGTCTGAAGTTGCGTCAGGGGAGGTTTAGATTAGATATTCGGAAGAATTACTTTACTGAAAGAGTGGTCAGGCCCTGGAACAGCCTGCCCAGGGAGGTGGTGGAGTCACCATCCCTAGAGGTGTTTAAGAAACGTCTAGATGTGGCACTTCAGGGCATGCTCTGAAGGGCAGAGATTGTAGGTTGTTTGGTTGGACTCGATGATCTCAAAGGTCCTTTCCAACCATGAAGATTCTGTGATTCTATGTAAAGATAATTAGGTAAGTATCCACTGCTGTATCTACATAACTAGAGCCACAAGTATTATTAAATCTTTTTTTCTAACAGAAGTTTTGCAGACAACATGGCCACTTCTGACCCATAATATGTATTTTAAACCATGTACCCAAGAAAACATCTGTATTATTTTGTGGCAGAATAGTATAAACTATCTCTATATTACACTTCAGTAGAAAGTAAGGAAACGAGATGACTAACTGATGTTGGTAGAAGCAGCACACAAGAAATCTCGTTTTCCATAATGAGAGAGATAATATATTACATTTATGTTCTCCTTAAATGTTCTGTAAGGAGGCAGCATAGACCTTCAAGCAGACAATACCCATCTTTGATACAGAATCTAATGCAAAATTATTTTAAGTAATTTCACGTTCCTTCGATATCACCTCAGGTTCAGAATAGCCAAGATTTATAGAAACTACTGGCAATTTTGGCTGCTCAGAGACAGTTTGGACCTTATTTAGGGTTTCAACTTCAGTCACCGACATCTAAATTATTCAAATTTACTAATCACTTACAAAAAATTTTCAATCTACGTCCTTATTTACATAGTGCCTATGTCAAAGAATATTATTATCGTCTCTAGGATAATAAATTGTATTCTGTTTCAATCAGTATGTCACTTTTCAAGACAGTGTCTTCATACATGAGCATGGCCACGCAGCCAAGTATAAAAATCAGAATTCTGTGTCCTTTTACATTTTCAGTATTTCCGTGACAATCCATTTGACTAGAAAGTATTTTTAGGCTCCACTAAAGCATGATTGACATTTCTGTTAATTCCTGAGCAACATTAAAATGCTGCACAGCGTACTTAAGGGAAAATAGGAGACCAAGGGCCTCCTTATTATGTTAGTATAAATTCAGTGTAACTTCACTGAAGTTACAGAATTACTCTGCTTCCCAACCAATGGGAATTTAAAACCTGTTCAGCTTAATATTTACATATGATAGAGTATGACTGTCATTTTATTTGCACCAGAGTAGCAACTCCTTTCAAATGATCCTAAATTCACACATATGACAGGGAGAGAGACCCAAGTTGTTTAACCTGACAGCATCACTTTAAATTATACTCAGTATCTTTTAAAACCGGTTTTGATGCTGTCCTCCAACACTGAAAAGAACGGATTTTCTGTTTATTCTAGAGGTGTGAATTATATTTACTTACAAACATGACTATTTGGATGTCACTGATGGGTTGTTTTGAGTCACTTCTGTGCTTCTAAGCCACGCAGGTTTTGAGATAGCGATTTATTTGCGCAGCAGAGCAGCAATGCAAGTTTTTCCACATGGCTCAGGCAGAAGAAGAAAGTCATTCCATCATCTGTCTCCTGTCAGTGGCTTTCAAGTCTTGCAAGATAATATCTGTATGTACATGTACAAATGGAAACTATTTACCTGTTCTGATCTTTGGCTAAGAAAGCCTCTATCTGCTATCCTGCCAAACACAGGCGGGGAGGAGGTTTTTCTTCCTCATACATATCACAGCATAAATAGAATGGAGTTCTATTTTTTAACACTCAGCCATGAACTCTTATTACATAACCCAGTTTAAATAAAAAGATCTTGTCTGAACAAGATACATACACTTTAGCAGGTAAGGAATGTTCAAGTTTGGGTTCCCCTTTATCAGAGTAGCAGGAGACTAAAATAAACAGCAAACAGCTGTAACGATGAGTTGATAACCTTTAGTTTCAACCATTAGCACTTTGCGACTGCAGTAAGTGTAATTCTTTTATACAGGAAGCCATTAATAGTTAAAAATGGGAGCTCATTAATATCACTAATTTGGCAACTTCAGAAGATTGGGCTGTTTTTACATAGAACATGTTGAACTACTTGAAAGCTCAAGAATAGCGTCAAAAAAAAGAGAACTTTGTCCTGAAAGATCTGAAGAAAATCTCTGCTAATGATAACAAAACTGCATGTTCCAGCAGTCTATCAGAAAGGCAAATATTAGCATTATGAAGGCTAAACTCAGACTAGTACTAGCCTTTGCTCAGTTACAGTGAGGAGACTATCATCACATCCATTCTTAAACATTCTGCTTTTAAATTATTCAAGAAATGCACATTTATGGCTAGTTAAAATAGAATTTTCAAAAGGGAAAGATATGAATTATACAGTGCATACAACTACTTACATTGAAATAGTGGTTTTGCCTGTATTAAAAGCTAGAAATCTTGAGAATGGTCAAAAGAGCTGTATTTCACACAGCCTTCTCTCATGGGCCATCAACACTGAACTCTGAATTTATAGCACAACACAGACAACTGTTACCAGCCTAGCTAGAATGATGCCAGCTAGTTGCAGAAAATATATGATCTTGGGGGAAAGGAAAAGACTAAAGGTTTGGTCTGTCAGGAGTTAGCTAAGAATCAAATCCTGGCAAAACTCAAATTTCATGTTAAGCTATTCAGGTGGGGAAATTATTAGGAAACATTCCAGAAACCAGATTAGTTGACAAAATGAGTAAGATATTCCAAGGTAAATGGTACCTGTCACATTCCTTGATTCATCAGGTAAATATTATATGTAGATACATGGTATAGAATACTCTCCAACAACAACGAGAAAGATTCAGACTTGAAAATGTTACTAATTCAACTATTCCAAACCAGAAAAGCAGAAATGAGAGATAGTTGGGAGCCTCATAATAATTTAATAATTAATATTATTTCTTAACGGAAATACTTTCTTATTATAACAAAATTCATTTTCTATTGAGAGGGAGATTTTTCTTGACAGTCAGAATCTGTAATACAGAACATAATGGGGTTTGCCAGTCTGTGCAAAAGCATAATCTCAGAGTATTTCTCGTGCGGTAAATATCCATTATTCCTAAAGAACACCTAGTGATCCAGAGGAAAAGTGGGAGAAGAGGGAGAAGTATACTTGATGCTCAGAGGTTACGAGTGTACTTGATACTGTCAGTATATAACGCACAAGGAAATATGATTACTGAGTTCAGTAATCATGACCTTGCCAAATCAGGTAATGTTTTGGGATGAAGAAGAGAAAGCAGCAAGTTCGGTTTTCACCTTTTCCAGCTGACTGAATATTGGAATTCACTTTGGAGCCTATACTCCCATTCTGGAAACAGCAACAGAGAGAAACAAGAGGCCGGAGTTCACAAAATACAGCACACTACTGCTGCCTTGCAGCATGCAGTCTATTGGCAAGGGGGAACAATGTTTGTCTGGATTGCTCCAGCCTGAAGCTGATGCATATGCCTCTATTTGAGTTCACATCGCGGTAGCCTGTGTCCCAAGCCATCCTGGTAACATGTGGGCTGGTTACGGTTGCATTTGTGGAATTTGCTTCTCCTTTTTCCTTTAAAAATATCTAGGAATTAGAATAAATACAAATGACAAAACAGCTGTTTAGCTCAAAACATTAATCTTTCACTTACAGAATGTAGAACCAAACATAGTTTTCCACACCTTGGTTACCTGCCGTGTACTTTTGATTGCATTTCCCCCTACCTTACGGATACTTCTTGCTAATACACCCTCAGTGAAAACTCTCTCTTAAAGCTAGATTTGTTAGTCAGTTTAATTTAGTGCATAGGAGCACTAAATACTTAATTACTGTGTTCTATATGGCATCAGATAACAAACGTTGGCCAGCTAAAAATATTCAGTTATTTTGGAAAAGCTGTCCTCTTTGCCAAAGCATAGAAACAATATCACTGTGCTGCAGTCACTGTAGAAATACAAGTTACCAGTTAGAGGTGTCTATAAATAAGAGTTCTGTGATAACAATAAAGCACTTGGGTAAAGGGAAAGAGAAAACAAGAAGGGTGACCCCTTCATCACACCATTAAAAAGAAAAATGAGAATGCTGCCATCATATTGAAACACAAAACAGAAGAATTAATGAATCAAAGCACACAAATTTATGATGACACCTTTAAGAAAGGGAAGGAACACTCACCTTAATCAGTGTAGAATTATAGAGGAATAGGATTACATCACTATTTGCATAAACCATAACAAGCAATTGCATGAGGCAGAAGAGATAAGCTTTTGAAGGATCTAGGCCATTGCCCAAGATAAAATTACCCAGGAATAGCTGCTCTAAGGTAGCCAGCTTTGCACAAACAAAACCATCAAGCCACCAGGAAAACTGAGAAAAGAATAATCACAGCTCTACATGCCAAATAACGGCTCTAATATTAAACTTTGAGATGTATAATATAAAAAAAAAAATTAAAATGCAACCGTTGGGGTCAGCAAAGAGAAGCTCTTTGGCTCTCCCTATCGGATGACAGGGGCAATGCCTCGCTTGTGGCAGATGAGTTTCAATGCCTTTTTGAGAAACAATTTAGAAGGGGAAAAAACACTGAATTTTGTTATTGCTCTGAAGAGTTATGTTCCTTTAGCTCTCTCAGTACAAATGAAAAGGTGCATCGTTAGACAAAGGGAACCTCTTGTCATTTCACTGTTAAGTCAGTGGCTAAATCCAAGAGTGAGACCAATGACAAAAGGACTTTGCTTCTTTAACAAAAATGCAGTTGACAGGCTGAGTAGGTGCAAACAAGCAAGAACACAAGATAGCTGGAAAATGAAAACATCCATTATTTGGAAGCTCCACTTCCTGTCCTTCAAGAAAAGGGCTGCATTCTGGAAAGCTGCATTACGTTACGATGACTCTGGTGTGATAGAAGTGACCCCTCCCTAGAACTTGAGAAGCTGTAACTTACATCAGCAAGTGTTGGTACAGCCCTGCACAATGGGTTTAGGCAATGGATCCTTGGTTCTTCAGAAGTTTCTGTCTAAACCAGAGGCAAACAAGACAAGGAAAGGTATATTTACACACAACCTGCCCATCCATTTTCACCAAACAAGTTATGTCTGATCCAGTCATTAGTAACTTTACCGTGAAATGACAGAGACTGAAGAGCTCCAGGATGCATCTGATGAATGGCACTCGGGTCTGAGAGGGCCATTGATTACTCAAGTGCTCCCTGTTAAGGGTGACCATTTTCATTCATTCAGGCAGGGAGTCATGCACACTTTAGCACAATAACCAGATCACTTAGTAAATAAGCTGATAGTAGGGCTTGGACCTAAATATTTCCATGTGCTACCATCTGGGCAGCAAAAGCAGGTACTTCACGCAGGCTGCCTGGTAGCCTAATAGGAGCAAACATACCAAAATCAAGAGGCTACAACTGAAAGAGAGGGGATGCAGAACCAAGAAGAAACAGGATGCAGAATTTTAACGAAGAGCTTTGCATAAATTCAAGAGTTATGGTAAAATTCTTTATAATGAGGTCATATAAGTAGTTTTTCCTCTGTATTGCGTTGGCATTGCTCTGTGTAATACACTTCTTACAAACGACAACTCTCTTCCAAGCACTATCTTGTCATCTAAGAAAAATGGCTGTAAAGAAGGAGTGGAGAGAGGGCTGGACTGAAGGGTGAAGGAAGGAAAGTGAGATTATAGGGGTCTAAGCCAGTTTAGACCTACTACCCAGCAGTCTGCAATTAGTTTCATGCTGCACCTTGTGAAAGAGAAAACAGTGTTTAGGAATAGATGGTGAGGAGGTGGAGGCAGAAGGGAAATACAGATGGGTACAAAACTGCCAACAGCCTGTCAGATCTGAGAAGAGGGAAGTTGTAAGGAGTGCGTGAGGAGCAAAAGAACTTGATCCCTTTTATTTATCTATTTTGGATGTAGTGGAATTTTCAGATAGGGAATAAAATGACCGAAATAAAAGAAGATAAGGTAGCTGCATGCGTCCATGCCTCTATACAGGCAGCTTCAAGAGTCCCACCAATGCCTTGACTATGATGATGAAAGCCAGACGAGCAAGCAATGGCACATGAACAATAAAATATTGG
This sequence comes from Chroicocephalus ridibundus, assembly GCF_963924245.1. Classification (NCBI taxonomy): domain Eukaryota; kingdom Metazoa; phylum Chordata; class Aves; order Charadriiformes; family Laridae; genus Chroicocephalus; species Chroicocephalus ridibundus. The sequence goes on along the minus strand of NC_086285.1, from coordinate 27,578,936 downwards.
AATGCATCATGTACTAGCTGGTGTCTTGATATTACGTAGATTCCAATGAAAAGAAAGAATAAACTTACATATATTTATATCTCTACAGGAGCTCTGTCTAGAAGATGAATATTCTCTGCAGTGGTTTACTTTTTGATCAGGCATAGAACCACCGTCTCCAGTTGGGGTAGGTTGTATGGTAGACACACCATCTAATCAGTCCCAAAAAATCCCAGCTGTTGGTAAACAGTTTTGCTTTGTACTTCAGGAGCTCCAGCTTGTCTCACAATTGGAACAGGGCAAGAAGTTTTTAAAAAGAAAAAGGAAGGAAGCGGCTTAGGCAGAGGAAGGAGGGAATGATCAGCTTGCATGGCAGTGCTCCTCCCAGATCGCACAGAAGACTGACCAAGGGCAAAACCCCAGAAACAACAGGCAAGTAACTGGGGTGGGAGAGGGGGAGGACAGAAGAGCATTTTCCTACTCTCTTGTATTTGAGAGCCTACTCAATCATCTTTGCACAACTGCTCTACAAGAGCATATATAGGCAGTGAAGAGACTAATGCGGTAAAGAAATTCTATCATCATTTCACCGCAAAGAAAAAAGTAAATGGATATTTAATATAGCATGAGGTAATAGTAACTCATGGTGCTACTACTAGTACTGCATAGTACCATTCAGAGATGGAAAAAGAACACAGTGCACCAAGTCTTCAGAAACAGCTGAGGGAGTGGGAGTTTAGATCAAACCCAAATTCACTAGCACTAAAGTTCGCCCATGCACGATGTTCTAAGCAGTTTGTAAGTGCTCTGGAGGGGCCACCTAAAGCTATACATAGATGCATGCCCGCAAGCGGGTACCACGTTACTATTTTACTATCTTCGCAAAAAATAAGAGAATGCTAAGCGTAAGTTTAACTACGATCATTTTTCACTTCCCACAACTGCAAAGCTGCCAAGTCCCTGCCAGATGCCTGAATAAGATCTGTGGATCGTTGGAGTGAGTCTGCACCCAAGTAAGGGAGTTTGGAATTTTGCTTTTTCTCATTTTCATTGCTCTCCCTTCTCCCTGGACAGCAGATGGTGGCATTATCATGGATGGATTATTTCTTAACAAGGATCTTCTCATGACTTCTCAATATAAGAATCATCTAAGTGTCAGAACACAGGGCAGACCAGGTTGGCTTGGTGTATTAACTGTTTTAAGTTTATAAGGACAACTGAGACAATTTACCAGAAAAAAAAAAAGGAAAAAAATCTTTTCCATTGCAAAGAGAAAACACCGAATTACATTCTGCTGTTTTAATTACTGTAACTTTACATTGTACCAAGGTAACAAATGCTGGTTTTTATCAGAATGAAGATTATTAAATCATCAAATTATTCTACAGCGTCCTTGAATTCCTTATGTTTAAAAGTTATGGGACATTCAGTAACATTGTGACCCAGTAAACAGAATGGGGAATGTCTTTCTGACTGTATCGAACCATCCTGATCACTAGAAAAGGAAATGTCTGTAAATGTCTCCCAGACTGCAGAGAGCACTGGATTGTTTGAAAGTTAAGTTTGGGACTCTGAACCTATACTGTAAAGGTGGAAATATGGACAATATATGCATAAGGCTAAACTATTTATTTTTAGGCAGGCTTTCTGATTGCTGCCCAGAGCATTTCCTATTGCTCTTGAATGTCCAAAACACTTCTTATTTTTCTTTTAAATAGATTTTCTGAAATTCGCATTCAGCACGGCAATGATGGCAAAATCACTAAATAGCCTGCAGAACTATCTGTTGGCAATAGAATGAAAAATGGGAAAGAATGCTGAATAGCGCAGGGGCAAAGCAGAAGAAGGAGAAGATATTGTAGGGAAATACAAATGTATGTATCACCACTTGGACATTTCTTTTAATATGCTGAGTAAAACTGGGGTTCGGTAGTAGTACAAAAGGGTAAGTAAAGCATCCTTCAAAGGACAGTGTGCATCACATGTTACTATGAAGCAAAAAGAGAAAAAACTATTATGATCAAAAGACAATCTGGACAAGTCACTTTAGGATCTTTAAGTGCAAGTAATTCCACTTCTCCCTCCCTTAGTTATTTTTATGGGTCTGTTGATACAGATACGTTTCAGAAAAATTGCCTAGTTTGAGCATAAACAATCTTATACTGTTTTCCACAACACTTACACATGGCATTTATCCTTTCTGCCCTTGTAGTCTGCAGTCTGGCAACCAATGCTAGCAGGAATTTCAGGGATTCAGAATCTCAAGATTGAAGCCTTTATTTTTTTCCTGCCTTCTTTCACTAGCATCTTTGCTCTATCAAACCATCTTATTGCAATTCTGCTACATTGCACTTTGAGATCAGCTTTCTGCCCACCTCCATTCTTTCTCCTTCCCCCTGAAACTGCCTTGGTAGATGTAAACCATTTGATTCAGCACGGAATGGAAATCACTGACCATGTAGCCTTGTTCAATTTTTTGCCTTCTCCATTTCATTTGCAGTGAGCTTGAAAAGCATAAACTTGAAATCAAATATCCAACCATCTGCAATTAATACCATTACTGAGATACACACTGTTTCTCAGATTAAAACTATCTCTAATACTTTGTACCACAGAATATATGATTACCCATGATACATACCAGCTGTCCTTGTAGTC